>NC_056735.1:1050381842-1050626842 GCF_019279795.1 Protopterus annectens
AAGTTAATTTTAAAAAACACTTTATCAATTGTTGTTTGTGCGCCATATCTATAAGAATAATGAGTGTAATTTAGTCATTGTGGTTCTTTTATAACATATATGTCCCTGAGGCCTAATATGTCAATAAAATTCTTCAATTTTTTTTTGGCTGCTGAGGACATTCTAAATTTGTCATTTTTAGTGGTGTCTTTTGTGGAGAGAAGACAATTAAAGTCACCTGCGTGTATTATTTTTCCTTTGGCTTTGGTAGTTATTAACTTCAAGTGTCTATTTGCAGTTTCTGCTCTAATACCATGTATCCAGTATGTATTCACTAAAGTTACATATTTTTTATTAATTTCTAGAACTACTAGGCATAACATGCCATTTTTGTCCGAATATGTATCTATGATTTTGGGAATTGGTAATGAATTTTTCCATAATATCATCGTGCCTCTTCTTTTGACTTGATAGTAGGACTCTGCTAGGACCGTATAACCATTGAAAGATATTCTATCTAAGTCTTTATTAAAATATGGGTTTCTTGTAGAAAGACTATGGGCAGGATTCACGAAGGCTTGCACGGAGTGTAAGAGATGTGCAACACTCCATGCAAGCCTCGCGATCCAGGAACAGCCCTAAACTCTGTGTAAGAGACCAGCTAAAACGTCTCTTACACGGACTGGGCGTGGACATGCTAAATACCTCACTTGCATCCGAAAGGTATGCAAATGAGGTATATTAGCGATCCACGAAGCAGAAACCAGTCCGTGTAGGAAACGTTTTAGCTGCAGAAATGTACGCAGTTGACAACTGAGTACATCTCTGCAAAATCAACAACGGAGTGATGTCAGCACCAAAAAAAGGTTGCATATGAGTCAGGTAGCATGCCAATGGCCAAATATGTGGCCATTGGCAAGATAACCCGATGCAAAAATATAAAAATAATGTTTTTTTCGAAATTGCCGATGTTTAAACCCAGCGCAGCCCAGCAAACGGGCTGCGCTGTATAAAACTATAAAAAAGAAGGTTATAAACCCACAAATGTGGGTTTAATGCAATACATGGAATGACAATGCAGGGACCAGCAGACAAAAACCAACATGGCCACCGTGTAGTGGTTGCTAAGGGGGGAAGCTGAGCCTAAGACATGTAACTAAGCATTAGTAGGCAATCTCATGTAAATGAGGGTTAGGATACTGAATCCCAGAGTCACATAGCAAATGAGCACTGTCTGAGTAGTGTAAGAGATAGAAAAGGGGGAGGAATAGAGTAGGAGATAGGTGACATCACAGGGGGGAATGGTAGACAGAAACGCAGTTCATTGGAGGCCAGTGTAACATGACAGATGACAGGCACAGATCATGGAAAGAGGTGTGCCACTAGAGAAGTCATGGAAAGACAAGAAATGGAAGGTGTACACTGTTACCTAGACCAAAGTTTCTTGCTAGCCGTGCATGCACACGTGTGCGCGCAATGAAGCGCGAGTAAGGCAGTGTGCGCGCGTGTAAGGCAGTGTGAGCATGTGGGAGCGTGTTGGGAGATGTTTAACACTGTTTGCGTGGGTGTGCGCGCGTGGAAGGCAGTCCGAGGATATAGGAGGCTGTTGGCAGACGTGTAACACTGTTTGCGCGGGTGTACACGCGTGCAAACCTGAATAAGAAGATCCTTAACCGTGTAAGCATGTGTGTGCGCGTGTAAGCCACTGTGAGCGTGTTTCACATAGTATGCAACCTGCTCCCCCCCTGAGGAAACAGAGAGCAAAAAAGGAAGCAACAGAATTAATAGGAAGCTAGCAGGGATAACTGCTGAAGCTAGCAGGTGAAAATAATTAGAAGCAGGCAATTACACAGGCAGAATAGTAGCCCAGCCCAGCACTTAAAACTCTGCAAACAGTAGTGCAGGATGTTCTCATTAAGAGACACTGCAAGACAGGAGTAAGCTAATAGAAGTGAAAACTGAAAAAGCTGAACTCAGAGCAGAAATGCTAGGGGCTGCCATAGCTGTCATAATGAGACATAGGCGACTTGCTGAGGGTGGTGACAATGCAGAAGGTGCCAGACAACCCACAGTGAGGAGACGGAGAAGAGTGTACAGGCCCAGGGTCACCTACCACGGGTTACATGAGCTGGAGATTGTAGAGCGCTATAGAGTGGACAGAGAGCTTCTGCAGCAGATTGTTGAGCTGTACAGGCCATGCCTCACAAACAGAACCAACAGAGGGGAACCCATCCCAGTGGAAACCAAGGTATGTGTTGGCCTAAGAATACTAGCAACAGGTACCTTCCAGAGACCAACTGGCGATATGATGGGGATATCACAGGCATCAGCCTCCAGGGTACTACACCAGTTCCTGGATGCCATGTCAGCACATGTCGGTGATCATGTATATTTCCCCAATGCCCGTGAGGTATTGGCCAGCAATATGCGTCTCTTCCAGCAAATAGCGGAATACCCTGAGGTACTGGGTGCTATAGACTGCACGCACACGCATCAAAGCACCAGCAGGAGAGCGGGTAGGGCCTACATAAACCGCAAGGGCTTCCCTCCATCAACTGCCAGGTCGTGTGATGCCCAGGGAATAATAATGAATGTGTGTGCTGGCTGCCCTGGGAGTTATCACGATTCCCACATCTGGCATTTGACGCAGCTGTACCAGACATTTGCCAATGGGGACATCCCACACGGACACCTAGTGGAGGATGCAGGTTATGCACTGGAGCCGTGGCTGATGACACCCATCAGAAATGCACACACACCTGAACAGGAGCCATAATGAGGCACACGCACAAACACGTAATGTGATAGAGCGTGTGTTTGGGCTGCTCAAGTCACGGTTCGGTGTCTGGACACATCTGGTGGAGCCTTGCAGTACACACCAACTACATGTACCCAAATTGTCATGGTATGTGCCATGCTACATAATATGATCCTGCGAAAACAGCTGCAGCAGGACCAGCATAGGGCAGGGACAAACAGCCCCCCACCATTGCCAAGGCCATCACAGGCAGAGCGTGACTCGGAGGAGGAACAACCTGAGCCTTCCCCAGTAGGCAGAAGGAGGCATGCCCAGTATGCCCTGGCCTTGGCAAAGAGGCAACGCATAGCACATACACTGGCTCAGTAGGAACCCTGGGAATGATACCCTCTGACTCACTCATATAGTAAAATGGATGCCTAACGTGACACAACCTGCTCTCAAACATGTACAGGGAAGTGTAATATGCGCATCCGACAGAGGCAGCCCTGCTGCACCACCTGAGGCATGAATGCTATGTGTTAAGTAATGTAACACCAAGTACCATATGCACACCTGAGGACCCTGACTAACATCCTACCCTCACCAAGTATCATGCCACAACATGACAACGAGATGACCAAGTGCAACAATTGCCTGAAGTATCGCAGTTATCCGAAGGGGACCCAATGTGTGCCAGTCTGGGATGACATGCTGAGCATGACAAGATGCACCACCTGCCAGGACTGGTGTGCACCTATCAGTGCAGGCCGTATGGATACTGGCAAAGGCTGTTGTCACCCACAGTGCGCCCTGAATAGGTAAGGCTCAAAACACAAACCTATCTCCAGAGGTACCAGAAGGGCTAAGAATAAGATAAGGGATAAGTTGAATCAGCAAGATGCATGCAGTCTAAACACACCCAGTATGGTGAATGTTGATAACTGTGGTGTAACAGAAAACTGAGGCAAGGCTCACAACAGCACCCTAACACTACCAGGTTACACCTCATACTGTGCTGTACAGCCTCAGAACTTGGACCAAGCTACAAAATGATGGTGACTAGCAAAAATTCTCAAGGATAACCACACCCCCATGTTGGTACCACAACAAAAAGCAGCATGGACTAGCCATGCTCAAGTAACAGTGGCTACAACTGCCCCCCAGTGTATAGCCTGCTACAGACTACTGTCTCAACACCAGGAACTGCATCCGGCCAATGCTGGAATACATGAATATATCAAGTCCAAAAACCCACATTATATTGGGTGACTGCAAATACCCAGACATAGACTGGGAGCATTATACTAGCTCCAACAGTGTCGGACAAAGGTTCATAGAATCCACAAACCAAAAGGCCCAGGAACAACGTACCACTCCCACAAGAGGGGTAAGCATACTGGATGTGATAATCAGCAACATGGGTACTGGATGTCAAGATGAGAAGTGTATTGCTCACTGGTAAAACCAGACCATAGAGTAATCACACTGGATATACAAATCCTGACCACAGTCCCTGGCCGGGAAACCACAGTGGAAAACATGTGTTAAGCAATATCTGCACTCCTCCAAACTGATGTGGAATCCATTAAAGGTCCGTGCAGGTGCAAAATATGGGCCACACCTCAGAACCTGTAATACAGCCATTCCATGAACACTGCCAGGAATGCTTGGATTATGCAGTCCTAAATTAAAACAAGACACAGTGCCTAAATCTGGCATGGTGGACACCAGCCATAACGAAAACATGCAAGAGAATGAGGAAGCTACTACATGATAGAGCAAACATGAACAATGAAGTAATCACTGATCAGTAGTATGGCAATAAAATCTGTCCACACATGCAATCCACTAAGGCCAGCCACAACAAGTGGAATCTGTGAATCCTGAGGCAATGTCACACCTGCCCCAAATACACAGACAACCCCCAACACCACCCAAGAAATACAAACATATGTGAGAGATGCAACCATCCATCCAAACTGGAGGCTGAGCTCCCTCAACTCAGTACTCCCAAAACAAGTCAGTAGGAGAAGGTAACCACACACACCACAAACACAGTCCCACATAGACCTATCACAACTGCAAACCAAACACATAAACACAGACAAACATTCCCGGAGGCACAAATTACAAACACAGCACACCAACAGAGGCCTCTAAAGCAGACACCCAATCAAACAGCCTCCAAACATAGCACATGCAACACATAGCACACAAAGCTGGTGTGCCAAACAGTCACAGGCCAGAAGGAGAAACTACATGCCTGATACAGTTGTAATAGGTGACTCCATAGTCAGACACACTGCTGTCCCGCACACCAGACTGAACAAGGGAAAGGGTACAGTAAGCTGCCTGTAGGCTGCCACAATATGCCACATAACAGAAGTATGTAGGTCACTCCAAAGCAAGTAGAAATATGATGCAGTCATAGTCCATGCTGGTGCGAATGACCTGAGATGTACCGCCCTAGACTACATGAAAGAGACATAGATGAGCTATCTGATTATGTAGTCCAGGCCAGTATGACACTCACCATTCGCAGCATCCTACCCTTACCAAGAGTAATGCCACAGTACAAACATGGAATGATCAGTCATAGCAAGTGGCACACTTACTGGTGTTATTCCAAGGGGATGCAATGTCTGTCCGCTTGGGATGTCATGCTTGACAAGCCACACAGCTGTCCTTGTGATGGCCTGCACCTGTTACCCCTGGGCGTCTGAATATTGGATAAGGCCTTTGCCACCTCCATAGAGCCTTTTGTAGGCAAGGCTGAAAAGACTGACCCACCACCCTAGAAAACATAAGTGGGAAGAAACATAAGGGAAATGCTGACCAATGCCAGATGTGTACACCCCAATATGCAAGCTCGAGGCCATCCCTAGAATGGAGAACATCGATGTCTGTGCAGTGACAGAAACTTGCTGCAAGCCTCCTGACAGCACACCAGCACTACCAGGTTATACCATGTATCATGTGTCATGGCCCCAAAACCTGGAGCAAAACATAAAAGGAGGGTGAGTATCCGTAGTCAGCACAGACACCCATACGTCCAGGTAACTGACAATGCACAAGGCATTGGAGTTCACACATGTGCAACTAACTGTAGGCAAGACTGCTGTGCAGTCTGTAGCATGCTACAGACCGCACTCTCACACACAATAACCCCACCCAGCTGTCCTGAAGACAATGGGCAGTATGAATGTCCCACCAAATAACAAACAAGGTACCACTAATTACCACATAGGTGGTAAACCAGTATGTATAGAAAGAGTAACCAGGGACCTAGGGACACAAGTGGACAGTAACCTGTTATGTGACACCCACATTGCCAATGTGGCTAGGAAGACTGTCTACATTTGACACCGTAGCAGGAAAGGAGTCACATCTACGGCAACAGAGGTCATTGTGCCCCCATACTTTTCCCCAATCACACCCATAATCCAGTACAATGCCTCATATGGGATGTACCTTACCTGACACCTGCAGCAGTCAGAAAGACCTCAAAGGTACCTCACCAAGAGGATAAAGGGTCACAAATACATGTCATATGCTGCCTGGCTGTAGACACCCCAGCTGAATCCAGTCACATACTGCCTACACAGAGGCATTGCATGCCTGTTGTAGGAGGCCATGCCTAACACAGGAGTAATGGACATGCTCCACCCCAGAAAACACAAATCCATCGGAGCTGTGAGAGGGAGAGATGTCAACCTCAACAAATAATGAAATAGGATGTGCTGGTGGGACAGATACATAATCCAGAGGCTCCCCACACCCTGGACCAGAATCCCATTCCATGTTAGGCAGAGCCCCTCACTGACACTCTTCAACAGGAATCTTGCCAAGTGGATGGATGATTGTAGAGTTACACTGGGGGTCTTCACTGTGTCATGTCCAGACAGAGGCACAGCCAAGCAAAACATAAATGGCCATAATATGCACATATCAAGGGGTGTCAAAAGCCCCACACACTCCGGCTAGGCCAACAAATGCCCAGGGTGGATAGCCTAGTATGACCCTATGAACCTATGAAGATACAAATTGTACAGGACACTAAGGATAATCCCAAGGCTTTCACAACTGAAGGTAGGAACCATGTTGGGAATTCACAGATATGCCCTGAATCACACAAATATCACAAACACACACACATATTGCCCACATACATCCTGAAAGGTGTAGTGCAAACCCCCCCCCAATGCAGAATATCTATCCCAGAAGACTGCTGGCCCCCTGACATTGCAGATGCTGAGGTAACAGCCAACATCTACAAAGCAAAACACACAGCAGCAATGGTATGAGATGTTGTCCTGGGCTTAGTGCAACATGGACTCCAAGATGAATGGAATGCCAAACCACACTACTGCTCAATGTCAGCCTTACCACAGAATATGTACCCAAAGAGCAGTGTACAACAACAGTGGTCCTTCTCAACAAAGGTGTTGCCTGAATGGATACTGAACACTACTACCCCAGAATCCTGAGAAGCTCGGTTTGCACAGCTATGGAAAGGATCAGCATGTACCACAGACATAAAGATATTGGGGACCTACTGACACCAGATCCAACCCAGTGTGGCCTTCCCAAGTGCAGATCCTGCCCCTAACCATGTGTGACTCAATTGAAACAGCCATTAAGGTCATTGATGAGGGCAATGTGCTCCACACAGTGTATCTGGACCTTGCAAAGGCTTCTATACAATACCCTATGTGTTCATTATAGATAGGCTCACCAGCTTAAATATAAACCCACATGTCAGTAGAGGGTTGCAAACCAGACCAAGGACAGAACAGACATGGTCAGACATGCTGCAGCCATGTCAGACTACAAACCAGATATAACTGGCATCCCACAAGGCTTTGTCCTGGGAACACCCTCGTCTGGTATATATGTCCCATAGGTACAGGCAAACATGGAAGGACTGTGTCCGAACATGTCTGCAGAGGACTACTAACTGCTCACCACATGATCCACCAGCTGACACAAGCATCCCACAAAGGGCCACATAGAAACAGACAACTGGTGCCATAGCCATGTCAGCAAGCTAAGTGCAGAGCGTGTATAGTCAACCCCCGTAGATATACAGTAAGTGCCCACCAATTACCACATAGGTGTGAACCCATTATGTAGTTAACATGTAATGAGAGACCTGGGGACACAAGGTGATAGATATCCTGCATTGGACAAACATGTGCTGTAGTGTTTACAGGAACATACCATATACCCACCTACTCACAAAGGCTGTCAGATCTAGATAAGGGGAGGTCATTGTGGTTCTGCAGTCATCCTTCATCAGCGGTACAATTGACTACAATAGCCCCTGTGGGATGTACCTCAGCAGACACCTCCATCAACTGTAAAGTCCCCAACAGTACCTCATCAGGAGTATCAAAGAGCTTGCACAGATGCCATGTGTTGCCTGTGTCGCTGGCATCAATGAACATGCTGCACCTTGTACAATCTGAATGGCAGTGAGCCATGCACATTAGAGACCTGAACCCCAGCACTGACTTACATAGGACAAGCTGTACTGTGTGCTCCATAACACAGAAGCCACCCCAGCACAGGCTACCCATAGAGTCACATATCAATCTTCCTCAATAGGAACCCTGATGAGTGGATGGGAGATGGTAGATTTATCCTGGTTACCACTGTCATGTCACAGGTAGACAGAGGCACAGTATACTAACCATGACATATGTCATGGCAAACTTCACGTACAATGTGTGTTGAAGGACAAACGTACTCTCCAAATAGCATTACACATGGACTAGGGCACATCGCTAGTGTTTGCAAATGTACACCTATGTTGTGGAATACACTACCATTGTTGGACAAGCCTGGTTTAAGTAGTTCATATCTGAACAGAATGCAACATGGTCAGATGTACACAACTGGCCCGTAACCAGGCTGTTGTGCCCACTATCGAAATGTAAAGCAGTGATAGCAGTAAAGCCTAGGATACTGCCCACCACAGTCAAAGTACTACCAGTACACTATACAGTACTACAGTGTTAGGTCAGTGTGAAAGGATGTTGACAACTGTATGCAAAGTATCCCATGCAAACACTGCAGGCACAGTATAACCCTGTTGTGTTCACACACAAAGCAGTTGTACCGTAACTACACAACATGACACACAACACACAACCATAAACGGGTGATAGTTGTTGAAGTTCACACTCATCCACAAATGTGGTGGGCTGCAGAGTCCAACATATGGAATGCTCACACTGGGCATGCTCACACACATTGACAACATGCCATGGGAAGGCTGAACTGGGCATGCTCACACACTTAGGCCAAATCTCGGTGTAGCAGTTGGACACACATAGCTGGTATTGTTATGTTGTATTCCAGGAACCAGCCACATTATAGCAGTCTGCCCAGTGCACACAGCTAAATGACTACAGAGACATATGTGATATAGTGGATCCCTCCCAGATGCAAACATCTTCCACAGATGCACAAGTTGTTCATACAAACAGGGAATGCTATGGCAATAAAGATGTGCAAACAGTCTATCAGCAACAAATAATGTGCATTTCACAATTAAACATATGGGTGTAGGGTCAACACTAGGCTGTGTGCCCTAGGGAATGACAGCTTAGCCAGAGTGTGCTTGGTGTCTGCCTCCCCACAGGATGCACACTCCCCTTTCTAAACACAGATGATGTCAGCACCCTCTAAGTACAGCAGGAGAAAAGAAACTCCCCAGTAATCCGAATAGCGTGCTCTGCTAATGCGTCCGTCTATTGTGTGTGTGCAGATATGTATGAGGAAAATGTTCTTTTTGCCAACTGGGAGAACGCACTACAGGATGCAGACGCCCCTTTCTTAACACAGATGATGTCAGCACCCTATAAGTACAGCAGGGGAAGGGAAGCCTCCCAGTAATGTGAATAGCGCACTCTGCTAATGCGTCTCTCCCAAGTATCGTAATGTAGTTAGGTAGGAATTTGAAACCTGTAAATGGCATGTGTGTGTGTTTGGATGTGAGGAGTTTGTGTGTGTGCATGTCCGTCTGAATAACATGTTAGTTTTGGCAATCAGGAGATCACACTACCTGATGCACATTACCCTTTCAAAGTACTGATGTTGTCAGCACCCTCTAAGTATAGCCAGAGACGAGGAACTATCTAGTAAACCGAACAGTGCGCTTTGCTAATGCGTCACTCTCACGTGTCATGACATAGGTAGGTAGGGGAATGAATCCTGCATATGGCAAGTTTGCATGTGTGGGGGTAGTAGGGTGTGTGTAAATGCAAGTGTGAGGGAACAGATCCTTTTGGCAAATACTACTATACACCAGATGCTGCATACCCCACCAGTAAACACAGGGGATGTCACCACACTATCAGCACAGCCAGACAGGGCTGGTTGGCTAGTAATGCCAATAGTGTGCTCTGCTACTGTGTCTATTACCATCGTCAGAGTACAGATAGGCATGTTTGGGTAACCCACAACTATCACATGTGGTTGTGCCACACAGTATGACCTTGTGCGGGTGTTTGTACATACCAATGCATGCCATCACCTAACCCAGCAATGGCATTGCACGCATGATGTATGTGTGTGACACATACACAGAAATACCTGTGACCTGCAGTAGTTACCATGTCTGACACATGCTTTGTGTGGATAAATGGTATTAGCAATGTATACCAATATGACTGTGTGTCCTAGTGTGCAGGGTCCGCACGTGGTATGTCCCTATACAGTGTGGGTGTCTATGGTGAAAGACCTACAGCAGGGGATACACATCTGGTCTGGCCCATATAGTGTACATGTAGTCAATGTACAGGTGCTGTATGTTCCCACCTGTTGTGGTAGTGGTAACATGTCATTCCACTGCATGTCGGTGACCACATGCTGTGAACTCTTCAGCTAGAGTGTTGTAGCTACAGTAATTCTCACACACAATGTTCGGCTGGATGCAGTATGGCCTTATAAACACAGTTCATGGGACTGTCATATTGCGGTGTTGTTATGGAGGATAGGTGGTCTTCCTGTGTATGTGAGGGTTGTGTGTGCCATGCTATGAACCAGATGGCAGTCCGACACACTGTCAGCTGCACCTGAGTAGGCCCTGATGGTTTGTGCTGTGCCAACAACCTGGAGGTGTGTGTATCTGTGCTAACTTGGGATACCACACCCCTATCCATGTATGTTACATGTGTAGGGGACGACAGGCATGGTAAGGGCATAACCTGTCAGTGATGGGTAACACCTGTGAGGCATGAATCATGCATCTGGTACTGCACAGACACTGCAGTTCACCGTGCTGAGGGCAGTGCCGGTGCATGCATCCTCCGTGTACACTGCTGTAGTTGTGTAGCAGCACTGTTAGTGTCCTAACCTGTGTGATACCCACGGAGGTCGCTATGTAAACCATGTCCTGCAGCATAAGGCAGTATGTGTGTACCAAGGAGCCATGCCAGTATACATCGGCCATGTGTGTCACGTGCAAGATGACCCGTGAACATCAATGTGGCTTCCCTAGCATGTAAGCAGACGTTGACAGCCAGTGGATACCCTATGGATGACAGTGGAGACTGAGCATAATGTAGACATACAACAGCCTTCCCACATATAGTGGTAGAATACCTGGGGAGAGTATGTTGGCAACCAACATCAGGCTCATACTCGCCTGTGCCACATGCTGAGAGATCCATTCTATGTTCCCTATCATGTAATCCAGGGAGGTATGTCCAAGGCAGCCACACTGGCATGGTCAATGAGTGAGTCATATCTGTCCATGCCTCTGTCTGACCTGTATGCATTTGTGCTGTGGTGGACCATAGTGCCCCTGTGTCATATCACCTTGCCCTTCACCAGATACAGCCTGTTGAGCGGGACACCAGTGCAGCACACATGACAGGTACCTGACACGTCTGTAGCAGGTGTGTTGTGTAGCCCTACAGGCTGTGGGTGTGTGGCACAGGGGATGTGCGTGCCATGTGTGGCATGTGCTCTGTTCTGACGGAACATATGCCTGTGTGCCAGCTGCGGAGGTGTGTGATGCACAGGCAGGCTGCTAGTCTGAGACCCCACGTATGCCCCAGTGTGTTCAGCATGCTGTCAGTGTGTGTCAATGTCTGACTGGTATTGTCGTCACTGTAATATCATGTATTGCTTTATTTATTCTTCCTACATATGTTGACAGGGATAGCCCAACTGGATGCATGTCCATTCCCAGGGTAGGCCTGTGGAGACAAGCTACGAGGGTAGCAGATACAGCATTACAGAATACTAGCATGACATAGTACAAACAGATTATTTACAGAGATTACATAAGTAAGCAGGTCCAACATGTTCCACGGGTTAATGTTAGACCTGAGCACAAGCCAGGATTAGATTGTATTTACACAGTACAGTGGTTCACACAGGTTACACATCCGAGTTAGCCAGGCCTGATACACTGACATAGCCAGTTACATGACAAATGTTGTTTGGGTCTACTGTTAAATGACCTAAGGTGGACATTAGGGTAATATCAGCTGGAAGTGGGTTCCAAGATCTACGTACAGGATTTGCAAAGAGAGAATCACCAGCTGTGTTAATAGACTCGCTAGTTCGAAGTAGTACAATGTTAAAGGATCGAAGCGGTCTAGGATTGTTATAGGGGGTGATTGTAATTTAAGTGCAGGAGTATTGTCTGGACTATACAGGATTTTATAGGCCATAATCAGTTGGTTATACTGTATTAGGCTGGGTATTGATAGCCAATCAAGCTGATTTAGATTGATGCAATGATGTGTCCTAACAGGCGGGCCAGTGGCAAACCTGGCAATGTGGATGTAGCAAATCCAGTGCTTGTTAAGGACAGTCTTGTTCATATGTGAGAGTAGAGGGGATGCATAAAGAAGGGCTGCAACAAGGTGTGAGCGAGCTATGGCACCTTTAGCTGGAGGGGCTAGGAAGGCTTTAATTCTGTACAGTGACCCTAGCTTTCTATTGATGGCTTGGCTAATCTGGTTAACATGTATGTCACATATGAGGTTATTGTCTATGATGACACCTAATAAATGTTGTGATGGGTCAGGGTAGATTATTGTGCCATCAGTTGATGTTATGGTAACAGTGAACGTGGTAGACCCACGTGTTTGTGGAATAACAGCAGTTCAGTTTGATTGGGATTTAGGATCAGACGATGTTCAGAAAGCCAGTTCGCTATTGTATTACAGGTGGTCTGGGTAGCTGAACATAACTCTACTGGAGATGTGGCTGAGCAGATCAGAGTAGAGTATACAGCATATTGGATATAGCTGGCCTTTGGGATGACAGTATAATGGTCGTTAACGATGGAGGACAGCAAGGTCCTTAGCATACAGCCTTGTGGTACTCTGTGGGTGTTAGGTAGACGGTTAGAGGGTTTGGTCTGCCAGAGGCTGGCCTGCTGTTGACCATGCAGGTAGGATTGACACCATTGGAAGGCTCCAGTATCTAGACAGTCTGTGCAGGGTGTGGAGTCCAAGTTGGTGATCAACCATATCGTATGCCTTTGAGTTATCCAAAAGAGGGCTGTGGATACATCATTGATGTTGCAAGTATGGCTTATGGTGTTAGTAAAGGCTAGGAGGCCTGACGGACTGCTGTGATGAGGACGTACGCCATGCTGAGTGTCTGCCATAATGCGAGTTTGGACTAGGTGGTGCATGACTTGTCTATGACGAAAGTCACCATAATCTCTGCATGTGGAGAGTGTATAGCTATTGGCCTATCAGTGGAGACGTCAGTAGAGCTGCCTCCTGTGTGAAGTGGGATTACATATGACATTTCCCAGATGGTGGTGAAGTTCGATTCTAACATAGTACCTCTGATTACCTTTGAGACGGGTAAGCAATAGCATCATCTGGTTTTGATAGGTACTTGGCAGGGTGTTGATCGGCACACAGTGTAGTGGGTTTCACTGTTACAACCAAGGCACGGAGGTGGCGTGGCGAGTGGTTGGCAGCTGGACGCAAGTAGATTTCTAGGGTGCTGCTTTCAGGACCAGGGAGCTAGGAGGTAGATGGCAAGGTAGGGCCTACACTGTCTCAGTAATGGACTGGTCAAAGCTATCAGGAACATCTTCAGCGGTATTATCATTAGTAGCAGCAGGGATTGGGTTTGATGTTTGTCCTGTCGTAGTATATCTGGCATGCCACCTGACAGGGTATGGCATCACTGGGTTCAGAGACCAGTCCCCAGATTGGCTGTGTGGTGGCATCCCACACATGTGTTGTATATACCTGGCCAAGGGTGATGGCTGACTGCATACATGTGGCAGCTGTGACAATGACACATGACCCACATAAACCACGACTAGACCATAGAGGCGATTCACAGGTTACCTTTGGACATGCCACCCTAGTAGTGTGATTGCCATGGTGTGTACCAACACATAGGGCCAATGGGGAACAACATACTGAAGGTGTGTATGTGTGGGTGGACTGCCTCTGTCTCATAGCACTGACATATATGACTGCACACGTGGGTATATGCCGGGTAAGACGTGTGCAATGTGTCACAGGCTACTTACATGCGTACAGGACAGACAGTGACGTTCTGTCATTTGTAAGGTTGACATACATATGGTACGCTATGCAGATGTCACTAGCAGTCTACAGAAGCACTGTAACCCTGCATTGCAGGTGTAAGCAGTGTTCCAGGGGACCCCAGGCAAACATGCATGCAAACAAGGCTACAGTACACAGGGCTGGAAGTACTGCATCATACAACAAAGAAGGAGTAACAATAGCAGTAATTCACAATGCATATATGTAGGCACTGTCAACATGTACCCAGGAATATGCAGCACAGATGGCCATGGTGGAACCGATATTATGTCATACTTATTTGTGGTCTGGACAACATTGGTCCTGCACACATATCTACATATGTGAACATACACATGGCATAGTTGTTGTGGGCATCTTGACACCATTACTGTACATGTCCACCATTGCATATCACTACTTGCGTTAGCTTTCCTCCTGTGCTACCCATGTATGTGGCTATCTGTTGACAACCTTACCACCGGCATGCAATTATGTGCATTTGTTATGCTTTGGTATGTACTATGGGTGCAGATAACAATTCAGGACATTCATACAGTTACTACAGCAGGCATGCTGGGGTACACACACAGTCATAGCAGCACACTGTACTGTCACCAACATGATACTACTAATACATGTCTATGTAGTCACCCTGTGCATCAGCAACGTGTTTACCTGTTCCTGCAATGATGTTGGAGATTGCAGGAGGTGGCACAGTGTCATCATATGCACAGGGTGTGGATTAGGTATGCCTGAGTCAGCCACTGATACCACCAATTGACATGTGTGTGTATGTGTGTTGGTGAGGGGCAGCAGTAGAGGGTGGGCCAGTGTTTCTGCAGTGTGTGCGTGTATGTGGTTGCCCTAGGTGTTAACATTCTGCATGTGTGTATGCACGCACACAGTTCCACCTCATGGCTGCCATATACAGGGGTTTGTGGACAGCCATAGACTGCACCTGGCAGGCCATACAGATCAGTGTCTGCGTGCACGGACACAGTACCTGTGCCTGGCAGGGGTGCTACAGACCATATCCAGTACAACGCCTGACTGGGTACTGTCATCAGAAGCGGGTGTGTGTTGACTGGACACATGTCCCTGTTGGGACTGTCCAGAGCCACGTGCATGTGGTCTCCTGGGGTGTTCCGATGACAGCACAGACCCAGCATTGCTGGGGCTGCTGCTGGCACTATGGGGGCGTGTGCGAGCCTGTTGCCGTCCGCGCCGACTGCCAGCTGCTGCGGCTGCCGTCATACGGCCACGTCGACACCGCAGACGCCCACCATTGCCCTGGCTCATGGACATCTGGTTGTGGAACTGCTGTAATATGTCCCCACAATGTCTGCCTATGACATCGGTGAAGTTACGGATAGCATCCGCAATGTCACGCATACTGTCCGTCATGGCTGTGCGGCATGCTCTGAGCTCCCTCAGACCCTGTCTGGTGTACCTTTCCATACATGACTGAGCCTGCATGACAGTCCGAAACATCGCTGAGGTTGACAGACCTCTTTGGGCACGTCGGCCAGGGGCAGTACACCCACGGATGCTCCCACGAGAACCCATGGGCAACTGTCTGTGTGGTACCATTGGAGGACCCTGCCCATGGCTGCTGTGTGGGGATGCATGTGCCACAGGTACCACATTACCCTGGTCTATGCCTGCTGTATCCTGTCCATCACCTAGGGACAGTGGTGACATAGGATGTATAGGCAGGATGACTGTGCGCAATGATGGGGTTGACAGCTGTGTACTGTCAATTGGCTGACCAATGGCAGACCCTGACACACCTTCCTGTACCATTACACATATATCATCATCACCAGTAGCCGTGGCACAGGTTTCAGGTTCCCTGCTGCAGGTCACCAGAGCAGCCCCAGAACCTGTGGGATGAAGACAGGAAACACAGTTTACATTCTCCAGACATTGTTACCAGTGATGCACTCATACACACATGCACACCTGGACACATGCACGCAGGCACACATGCACACATGCACACATGCACACGTGGACACATGCACACATGGACACATGCACACATGCACACGTGGACACATGCACACATGGACACATGCACACATGCACACATGCACACATGCACACATGCACACATGTTCACATGCACACATGCACACATGGTCACGTGTACACATGGACACATGTCCACATGCACACATGCACACATGCACACATGGACACATGCACACATGCACACATGGACACAGGCACACATGCACACATGCACACATGGACACAGGCACACATGCACACGTGGACACAGGCACACATGCACACATGGACACAGGCACACATGCACACATGCACACGTGGACACAGGCACACATGCACACATGGACACAGGCACACATGCACAACTGGGCTAGGCACACATGCACACATGCACACATGGGTACTGACACACCTGCACACATGCACACATGCATGCCCTGCAGTATACACACAGAGCAGTACTGAGTTACACTACTGTTACTAGCATTATCAGGACTATTATAGGTTATGTTAAACACACTCACCAGCATGGATGGCCTGTCTCTCTGTAACCCTGGAGGGACCTGCAGAAATGATGAGATTAATGTTAGTGGGCACATCTGTCCCATTGATTTTGCATATGTTCCAGTGTACAGAACAGTCAGGTGTACATATGGCATTTACCTGCATGCTCCATGTCGTGCTGTGTGGAACCAGCCTCCATCATAATGCAGGTGTACTGCTGTTGGTGTTCCGGGGCTGGAGCCACAACACTTAGGAGTAGCCCCTCCAGTCTGGTGAGGGGGGATGTGGCCACCCACCTCCTGTGGCGACCTGTTGCCTGTGGATATCTGCTGCACGCTGCCGGACAGTTTGTATTAAATCACTGCAGTGATGTCATACCTGCTCATATGTCCTGTTATGCGTGCCAATTTCATTTACCCTACGGACCAGGTCTTGCCACAGTGCGGCCCTCTCCTGCTGGTTCTGACTGGTGCGGGAAAACAGGATGTCATACTCCTGCACCAGGCTCCGGTGGATCTCCTCATCCTCCGCAACAGAGTAGGCGGGGTTACGCTGTCGCGCCATCTCCCTGGAAGAGAACACAGACAGGATATCAGCGGACGATGACAGCAATGTATGGCACACATACTATACATGATATGCATGTGTAGTGATATACTACTACTCCCATATGTTGCATGTGTGTGTGTCACGGCGGATACACGGGTGCATGGCCAGATATCAGTGCTCAGCGAACACCTGTGCAACAATACCTGCCACATTCCACACTACGTAGTAGCATGCCCCATCGTTCAGCACACACTGACAGGTGCCATGCACAACCTCACTCTGGGGGTCCAGTCCAAGGTACTGTATGTGGGACACCGTCCACTACTCTGATGTAGACATACGTTACTCGGCCTGGATATACATATCCCACCACCACCACCAGTACAGTGGACTACATTGATATGTATGTGGTCAGACAGTTATTCACTTGCTGGGACTGGGATGTTATCCATGCAGCACACTGTGCCAGTGGAAGCCACAAGCCACACTGCTGGCCCCTTTGCAAATGCTTACCACATACATGCTGCAGATTGCATGGCACTTGCACACACATGTCTACCCCAGACCCTATGCACAATGGTTAGGCATCCTGTCCAGTGGACCCCAGACAGAGGCAGACTGTATAACAATAGCAGGAGGTTACTGCAGGACAGTGCACATTCACATTGAGGGTATGCATATGTGGTCAGCACTGGTACTATGCTACAGTCCGTCATAACAACAGCCACAGCCTACTCTGGGAGGGTGATAGACAAGAACACTGTGGATGACCACGGGGCCTTCTTCAGTTATGTTACATACGGACCACATGCCTCAGATATGCTCTGTGTTAGTCCACACCTACTTAACATTCACCTGACACATGCATATTGGCTACATTCCTGCAGACATGTGTGGTGCACATATCCCCCCTCCCTCTCCCTCACCTTTTGGATATTTATCACAGATGCATGTAACATCACTATCATCGCACATGTCCAGGTGGGGGCCGCCCTCGGCAGAGCGGAACACACAGCATCCCTGTGACCTCGTGGTCCCCCTGGATGTGTGCTACCAGAACTCTGAGGGGACATACCACCGCATGTAACACTGATAGTTTATCTGGGCCGTGCTACAGGATATGTACCTGGACAGTGGCATGCAGCGACGGGGGTCCTACAACACTAGTGGGGCACCTCAACTGACCCTGGGGATTACCACATCATATGCATAATGGGCCTGGTCTGCTACGCTATGGGTTAATGCAGTAGGGGATGCATGTGCAGTGACATCAGGTACCTGCAGACACTTGTTCCCAGCCAGTGTGCCTTTGGGATGGGCTGATCCTGACATGTGGGCCTGGCTGACATGTCAAAGCGGTCACTACAGCCATTGCTAACGCACAGACACATGCTGCCAGGATCCTGGCCTATCACTGCTTGACATGTGATGTGTGGTCATCCCCTTTTGTTGGAACTACATACACACAACATATCACATGGACATACCTATAGATACAGACCTATGACACATTTGGAGGGTTGACAGTATGCACACTGTTAACCTGCTACCTTGCATTACCTCTGTTTGTCACAGCTGGTTGCGTTCCACAGCTTCTGCTTGCTGCTGCTATCACTCTCAGTGCTGACAGCTTCAGGGTAGAGGGTCACAGTTTTTTTTGTGTGATCTCTCTCTCTCTCTCTCTCTCTCTCTCTTTCTCTTCAACTTCTCAGCCTCCCTCTGTCTGCTTACAGACAATGCAATTAACTTATTGCATGTTGGGAGTGTTAGCACTGGATGCTTTTGTAGGTATCTGCATAGGTCCATGTGATGGCCTCTGCACCAATTGGAGGCCAGCATTTGCTAATTGCATACAGCCAGTTGTGTATTGATTGCAGTTCTCACTGTGATTTCAGATCACTGCTATAAAGGGTATGTGTGATAGGCGTTGCCCTTTCACATTGTGTGGGCGGGGAACATGCTGGTATGCTGTGGACAGTGTTCTGTGAGTGTAAAGGTTAGTATCTCTCTCCTGCTTCAGGCTGTGTTGTATATTCACATTTCTCCATTCCTCTTTCATGTTCCTGTCGCAAGTGTGTATGCACATTGACTCCTACAAGTATATATAGTCATATTTATATATATATATATATATATATATATATATATATATATATATATGTGTACATATGCATACATATATCTATGTACTTTAACTGACCTTATTATCTACAGGCTGCCAACTAGCATGGCTGTTTATTTTCACACACTACTATTATGGATATCCATTGTTTTTGACATTTATTTTCAGTTACATGCTTTGTGTACTACACATCCTATATTCACTTTACATTCATCCCTACTTTTACAGGTTATATTTATTTTAGCACAATATGTTTGTATGAGAGTCATGGCTTAGTGGTAGGTTGTACAGACTAGTGTTTCCAAGGTCCTGGGTTGGGACTGACAGTGGGAGTTTATTTTTCTTTTGAACTGAGTACAGGACCTGTCAATCACAGTGACTAAGGCACTTTTAAGCAGTTGTAACCGGGCTAGCTGGTTTGCGGAGCTCACGCATGCGCACTGGCGGTAAGCTCGCACACCCGCTTACAACTGCTTAACGGTGCTACCTCTGGCACACCAGCTATTTTCTTTGAAAGAAAAGAAAATGGGGAGACAGGAAAGTGGTGAAAAAGGGGTCACAAAGAGGGTAAGACAGTAGGGAAACAAGCTTGGGATGTGCAGGAGGGATGTAGGTAAGGCCCATAGCTGCCCATTTCTTCAGCAGCAACAGCTGTGCATATGTATGTAATTTGGTGTGACATTTGAAACCTTCCACCCCTGGGAGAGGTGTCAGGACAACAATAATACTTGTTGTACAGCCAATTGTAATTGATAGGGTCGATGTCCAGTGGACATGTGTGCGGAATGGGCAGCTATGTATGGGGCATAATTTTTTGTGGGTACAGAGCGCCCTTTTTTTTTTTTTCAGGTAAGAGTGGTATGTCAGGTGAAGGCAGTTGGTTCAGATGGGGAGGTAGGCTGGGTAGGTAAACAGACAAGACAAACAAGACGCATACAGGGGCGGTGTATGACACGTGTGGGGGGGTTACACAAATGACGGGGGCGGAGGTTTGGATATCCAGAGCCCATGAGCCCACCGATGGCAACAGTGGAACTGATATCCCCACCCATAGGCAGTTGCCACTGTCCCTTCACTGCCCAGGACGGGGCTGTGCTGGGGGCTGTAGGCGGGGCAACGGGCAAGCCCGTTAGTTGCACCACCCGTGCCTCGAGCTGGCGTAGGGGCTCAAGGACAGAGTCCCGAATCTCCCTACGCACCACAGTCCGGACACTACGGAGGGTGAGTGGTGGATCTCCTCCAGCCACACTTGCAGAGGGGGGGCGAGCCCCATCCCCTGCAGTGCTTCCACCTGCAGGTGGCACAGGGCCACCGGAGGAGGGTCCGGACTCGGCACTAGTGCCAGGTGCACTCGCCAGCTGAGGTGGGAGAGGTGGGTCCGCCGGAACCCGTCTTCACTGTCGTTCTATGTTTTGCATTATGTCATGACAGTTTGGGTTAGTGACATATAATACCATTCACAGTTAGTTGTAACAACATGCATTAGTATTCCCATTAACCAAACACCCAGATATTCACACCATTGAACAGCGTGCATAACACATGCATAATTTGAACAGTAATACACAGTCCAACAACATGCAGGGTTGATTGATGGCAACAGGCCATCAGGTGTGGATGTATGAACAGGGCGGATGCATCAACAGACATGCAAATATATATGACCCAACAGGACAGACGTCCAGGGTGTTAATTGTGATTGCACATACCATTTTCACGTGGAATGGGTTATATGTGGTTAGAGGGTGGAGTAAATACAGTAATATTAACACCTTCGCATACAAATACATATGCTGTACATTTCTAATAGCTACAGTTATATACACACTACTGTTCTAACTACAGTGTCCTATATGTTAACTACTTAACCTTGCAGATGGGACTGTTACTGCAACATCAATCTACATTTTCTTGCTGTTCATACACATTCATATCGAGCTTTGTTCAGATACATCATCCTGTTACTTTTGCTTTATATACTTGTAGACAAGTGTGGATGTTTGGTGTATCAGACAATCATCCTATCTGCGTATTTCAGACTGGGAGCAACATATCCAGATTTTGGTGTACACATTCCACATGCAGCAACACTTTGAACAGATTTTGCTGTTTGGTTCTGAGTCTCACATGCATTTAATTCTGTCCTAACTGCAGTATAGTTTATTCAGGGGTTATTACTACTGTATTGCTGTATTCCTGACACTTTCTCACACTCTCTCACTTGCTTTCATGTTACTATTCAGACTGGTACTTCTAGGCTTTATTGACATGTTTTAACAGTAGTTATTACAGTTCTTTCCAGCAGTCTCACTTCTGTCATGTTTCAGTATTTCCACAGGGATATATTTCACACATGTGATTTCATCCTCTTCTGCAGCTATACTTTTACATGCTGCTGCAGGTTGTGTACTATTTTCTTACAGGCAGGGCAGTTTTATTTCAAAATATATGTTGGACAGTTTCATGTTTAGTTTACACTTACAGGCTGGGAACTGTTGTAATCAGGCAATACTTGCATACACTTTCACACTGTTACTTGCAGATTTAATTCCTTCCTGGCTACACTGCACTCTTTTGCTGACTGTCATACATTTATATATCTTTACAGTTACTAGTAGTGGATTACTGACCTGCCTGGTGGCGCAACCGCACCAGCCTATCGGCATAGGCTCTGCGGTTCGCAGAATGGACACCTGCAGCTGTAATATAAATGAAGTAATATTGGAATACACATCTCCATAATTTCAGGTAGTTTAACTTTATACATACATAATTAATTGTTACTTACTCAGTGGTGGGGCGTTGGGTGATTGCCGGGCCTCCTGGATCCAAAGGTTCAGTTGGTCCTGCTTGGGTCTCTTCAGATCCGCATGGTGGTGACGGACCTGCTCACCTGTCCTTGGAATTCCTGTGGCACTGGTGAGTTCATGAGCCAACTGGTCCCACGCCTCAGCCCTGTACGCTCCCCAGAGGACCTGGCCCTGCATGAGTTGGGCCTCATGGTTGTGGACTAGGAGCCAGGCCATGTACCTGGACTCCTCAACACCCCACCTCTGTGCTCGAAAGCGACTACCCTCTCCTACACCTGACATTCTGCCTGCAGGTCTGTTCTACAATCGTTTATGCTGTGTATTCCCACCTATGGGGCTTATATAGTCCGTTTTTCCCTTTTATATCTGTGATTGGCCATTTTGGAATTGTATCAACTTCAGTAAACCTGCATTGTCATGCTGTAGTTTGTATTCATTCCTATATATGAGCTATTATTGCATTTCTCGGTACTGCTGTCATGGCTTAGTGGTTCTGTACCTTGACTATGGTGTATAGTATCCTGGGTTCGAACCTGGCCACTGCTTTTATTTTTCATGACTGTCTAGACATGTTGAGGGTGTGTCTTTGTAAAGGCAGTTTTGATACAGCTTGCTCAACGTTGCCCGTCGGTTAGCTTGTTTGCGGCGGTTATATCTCCGCCAAGCGAGTACGCTGGTTTAAGCCTCATTTGGCTATCGGCACGCATATTCCGCTGAACTCAGTTAGGGGCACATATATTTAGCATGGTAAACCACTGCTCAGCTACGGGCACTCATTTTGCACCAGTTAAACCAATGCTTATCTACGGGCACATACACTCACTCTGTTGAACTGTAGCTCAACTATGGGCACATCTGGCAGTTTCTATTCATTTCTTAGCTCACATTTATTCAATATAAATGGGCTATTTCATTGCATTTTACATATATTCTGGTTTTATGTGTACATATGTGTCAGGGACTTGTTTCCTGCTTATTTTGCATAAAAAAAAATTTTGCATTGTGGGGGCTCGAACCATGAATGCCTGCTCTGCAGCCGGCATCTCTACCGCTATACTATTGCTTCCTGGCTTATTTTGCATATTTAGTTCTTATATGCTTTGCCATTGACTGCTAACTGTAGCTGCTTCTTACGGGCATGCCTGCATAAACGAGCGCATTCACAGTTAAACATTGTTACATTTTAAAAAATATGACATGTTCATTTAGATTGTTTTATGTTTAATAGTCTGTAGGGGCATGTGTTGTGTTGTGTTTATTCACATTTCCGTGGACTCTGTTGTGGGTGTCTACTTTGGACACCTTTACACTTATGGGGGCGTGTCCGCTTGCAGGGATCAGCCTACGGACACGCCCCCACATGTCTTACACGGACCGTGTTAGACTTAGGTGTGATTCAGCATGGTCTCATGAATATGCAGAGCATGCTGACATCACTCCGTTTAACTGCAGCCTCCGTGTATGAGTTATAACTCTTACACGGAGGCTACGTGAATCCTGGTCTATATCTATTTTGTTCAATTTCAAATATTTAGCTATGCTCCCTCTTTTAATAGAATTATTAAGGCCATTAACATTTAGAGACATGCATTTATATGAAAACATTTTCAAGAATATAGATAAATCTGTTAGATTTCATTATGGGCAGGTATTTCAAAACAAATAGAATTAACAAAACATTTGTAACTATATACAACTCTAAACATGGAAAATTAGATTCCTGACTTGATGAACACATCATCCAAGTCACCATCACTAACAACCTACACCTACTCAACCTTATAATGATGTTTCTACCTTCTGTTGATTACGTATACAGATAAATATATTCATAGTTTCCTTTGCATTATGTTATACGTTGAACATCATAAAAACTCAAGACTTCTATTGATACATTCTATATGAATCTGGATACATATGAGATGCAGTTATGATATGAATATTCATATTCCTTATATCGGTTAGTGTTTAAAAATATGACTGCATTCTTAGATTCAGGATACATATAACTGATTCAAACCATATTATGAAAAACTAAGTCAAGTATAAACAATAATATCTCTTTGGATATGTCTTGAATATGAGAAATGTGTTTATATCTAATTCAAATTTACTAATTACATTAGCATTTTATGTTGTAGAAAGAGTCTAATTTGTAGTTAAAGATTAAACCTTAATTTTTCCATTTCCTTTATCTCTTCACCCTTCCCTTTCACTCTCCCTCTATTGTGTTCTTACAAGTTACAACTGGGATAACTATTCCAGAAGTTATAAATGCAATGCTTATCATATTTGATTAATGTTTTTACAATGCTATGTGTTTCTCTTTGTATACTTAAGCTTAATATAAAAGTCTTTATTATTTCTTTGAAATGTTAAACTGGCAGAATTATATGCTATGGGGAGAAAATTAAATTAGGTACGTATTTCATTAATTTGTTAGTTTAACTACACATATACATTTTCTGAGGTTTGCATACATTTACTCTTTAATTTCATGTATTACATACTCTTGCTGTTCAGGATCCTGGTTATGTGTCTCTGAGGATTACCATCCTGTAAACTATGTTTCATATTTTAACTTTTCTATATGACATAGCTTATTAGTCCATCCTATATCTTGACATGTTCAATAACCATCTAATAATTGCATTAATGTACTGTCAGTGTAGTTCAACCCTTTTATCTTTCCCTTCCCCACCTCCCCCTCCTTTTCCTCAGAACTAATGGTTAAAATTATATATGTTTCATCCTCTTTTATTTGATAACTTAATGATTATCTTGGTATCTCGGTAATATGAGCATTGGTTCTGGGAAGAAAGGTCTATATGTACTTATATTAAGTGTATAATTCTTAGGCTATGGCATTACTAAATATAATAATAATAGTATCAATAATGTAATAATTCTATTCTGAGCCTGCAAGCAATAAAGGAAACCTCACCCCTTCTCTTTTTTCATCCATTCTCTTAGGATGTTTGACTATTTTAATTTTGTTATTTCTCTTAGCACAACAATGTACTTTATTAATACCGCACTATTTAAACTGCTTCCATGCCGTATAACATAAATCCCATTGTTGGGACAAAATGTTGGTTAAGAGGTTTTGTTTAATAAATATGTTTGTTTCAGGCTTTCTTCTTTCAATTAGAATATCCAAAACCTTCAGTCATCAAATTTATTTTCCTAATATATATCTTAAAGAATAACATTCATCTAAAAACTACTATCAATAAAACATCCTGCTTAATCTAGGAGCTAAGAGAGTATTTCTGGTTTGATTGTGCTAATCAATGCTTACCTATCAGCAATCTAATATAACGATCAAGCACCTAAATGTACTTACAAATTTCTGATAGTGCCCCACAAGCTGACTACAAAGATAAAGTTCCATTTTGCTTGCTTTTTTTTTCTTTTTTGCTTTAAAGTCCTTATTTAAGACTTAAATTAAATTGTAGCTTTCACGACCGTGTAACTACTTCAGTCCACCATTTTCTATCGTCGCAAATGATTCCTGGAGTGCGACACAGGGTTAAAGGTCAAATGAATCGCAAGTACAAAGTTCCCATGGTCTAGCGCTGATCTTAAGAGCTGACAGGATTTGAAATGCTCGAGCTTTTGTTCTTGTGAAGCCTTTTCCAACCCCTGAGGCAACTATATTCTCGAGGTATGTACCGGCTTTCAAAATCTATTCCTGCTTTGGTACGCTCGTGCATAATTAGAGTGAAAGCCATTACATGTGTGAAGGAGAGAGAAAACAAACAAAAAAACAAACAGGTTAATACTGCTCTTCTTTTTTTTTTTAAAAAAAAAAACACACCATTGGTAAAACAAAACAGTTATTGAATATCTTTCAGAAGAACTTTACCCACCCCATCTCATTGACTTGCACTATTCTTTTTCTTTTTTTTAAAACAAAGAGAACGAAAACATCTAAAAGTTCGTTGTAGTAATAACAACATTCATGAGTGTCTCTCCAGCAGTTTGTGTTCAAGCCCCAAGTCTCCCTCCCAGTGTGAATCGAGGTGCAGTCTTTTCACACACTATACAAGTTTTATACCAAAATTATAAATTTTTTATAGAAAAGGTGTTTGAAAATGATCTTTCCCAAACTATATATACTGTTGAATACAACAAGCTATATTTCACATTTTTTACATCTAATAAACTCAGTGCACCCATGAAATCACTACATTCCCTTGAATTCTGTTATTATATTTAAGGGACAAGAGTTCAGCAAAATGATTGGGTAGAGGACAGAGAGGACAAACAAGATCACTTTGCAACAAGAACAATCAGAGTGGGAGAAAGAAAGAAATGTGCACAAATATTTACACATGTATATTAAACAACTTTACCTCAAAGTTTTGTGCTGGTCTTGGTTTTTTTTTTTTTTTTAATAAAAGGGACCATGACCTCTGGAAGTTATAGTTCTTGTATCTTACTTCCCTTTGAGTTTTTTGGTGATTTTGTCTTTTAATGTTGCCTTGCCATCATTTGCTTGTCTCTTTGGACTTGGAAGAGACAAATCCATATCTTCTAGTTTGTCAAGTAAATTGTGTCTTTTGACAAAGTCTGTTGCTTCTTCAATATTTTTAAAGACTTTTTGGCCATCTGGAAGTGTAATTTTTATTCTGGCTGGAAAAAGTAACTTGGCTTTTATATCAGCTTTTTTAAGGTCTTTAATTAGAGGCACACATTATTTCCTTTTTGCCATGGTTACACATGCATAGTCATTATCAAATTTAATAATTCTTCCATTATCTTGAATAGGATTCCCTGTCCAGGCGGATCTTAACACTAGACCTTATCTTGTGTTGACAGGAATTTAACTATAATAGATCTTGCCGAAGATGAATTACTAGATGTAGAGGGGTTTGCCAGTGATCTGTGTGCCCTCTCAATTCCGTAAGATAGAGGTTCAGGAAGATTCAGTACTTTAGGCAGCCAATTATTCAAAAATAAAACCATATTATTACCTTCTGTCTTTTCAGGGACTCCATAAATTCTGATGTTATTTCTCCTTGATCTTGATTCTAGGTCTTCCGTCTTCTCTATTAATGTGTTGTTTTGTTTCAGTAGAATATTTATTTGATTATCATTCTCCATCTGTCTTCCATCCAATTCATTTACAGACTCTTCCAAGCTTGTTATTTGATCTGAATGTTTTGAAATAATCTCCTTTAAGTCTTCTATTTGCTTCTTACTTTCTTTCTTCATATTTTCCATGATGTTTTCTAATTTGTCCATTTTTAAAGAGACGCCTTGTATATTTGTAATTATGGTTTGTAAGTCTTTATTCATTAAACTGTCTTGAGCTGAGGATTTTGAATGACTCATAACTGCAGCAGGCTGTATACAGTTGTTGAAGTTCTGACAGGTAGTTTGTGAAAAAAAATCACTGAAAGTTTAAAATTTTTTCCAGTTACTTATCCACTTTAGTAGTAAAAGTATTTATAAAATGGATTTTCCAATAATTTTAAAAAATTTCTATTAAAATCCTGTCAGAAATAATATTTAAAGGCAGAGCATCAAATATCTGCTGCTCTCACTCTGACATCTTGGCCATGCCCCCCTTAAATTGTTTTTTGACTGTGCCATAAAAGATAGTGTCAAGGCAGCAAGAAGACAGGATGGATAAAACTAGGGAGCCTTCTGCATTGTCTTGTAAGTGTTTTATTGTTTTATGTCTTCCAGCACAAAATGCATATTAACTTGCAGTTTCTTCACAAATAAGTCAAATAAAATGTTTATAATATGTTTATGTTAAAACTGAAAGGTAAAATAGATGCATGATTATGAAAAAATAGTTTCATCTAAGTTGTAGCTTTATATTTCAAGTGTCTTACAACTGCATTCTCTTTATAGTGTACTCACAGAAAACTGAAGGCAAAGTAATTGCTGAAGGAGTTATGGGATGTTACTATGTTTAAAAGAGTCTGGTTTCAAAATATCAGTGAAGAAAAGAAATAAAAACAATGTGTTAGGAATCTTTGTAAGCTCTGGTCTTCTCAGGCTGGGGGATGAGTCGTAAGGATGTGGGTAAAGATGGTGTACTGGTACTGAATGTTACAAAGTCAAAAGACAAGATTGTTAGGCCAGGTGGTCTGTGTTTTAAAAGGACATATTGATCAAGTGTTCACGTGAAGTTTTAAACTAGAAGCAAGAGGGCACAGATTATTTTAAAATTGTATGATTTATTAAAAATTATGTAATGTCAAAGTTCTGCATGCATGAAATTGATAAGGAAATATATATATATATATATATATATATATATATATATATATAATTATTTTCCTTTGTTTTTGAAACTGATTTGGAAATTTTATGAAGGCAGTATCCCAGCACTGATTATGGAATAAACCAGTACTTTGCACGTCCTGAAGTGTTATACTTGACTCAAGACTAAAAAGCTAAAACTCTTTGTTATTTATTTGTTGCACTTTAACACCTTCATCTTGACATGTGTGTTCTTCCATCTATACTCTCCATGAAGGCTACCATAAAGACTTGGTAGCACCAAGCTCACATTTCTGGTCTACAGGCTCTGCATGCCAACACCGACCCATTGATATATGTTGTCTTTTCAGCAAACCAGTCCATCTCCATTCACTCTGGATGGATGAGACAACTTAGTCACTCACTCCAAGTCATCTCATTGGCTCTTCCAGCTCCTGAGCTGTTGTTCATCTAGGTCATAGTCAGAACCTTACAGTTCTACAACATGGAACCAACAAAACCTAAAGTAAGCTTGTATGTGATTATAAATTAATAGGATAATTTTTTTTCTTTGTTGTAATATACATTTGTACACTAAAGATATTACATTTTATATAGTTAAAACAACACACGTATTAAACATTTATATTAAAGGAAACTAATATATTTACCTAATTTTATCTCTGTTCATTTTTTTTTACTTTTTATCATTTGTTTATAATACCATATTTACTTAAATAAACTGTTTGCCATTAATATTTCACATTTTGATTTTATTGTATTTGACTTGTAAGTAGCTAGAAAAATGTTCAAAACATGAACTTCCTAGGCCAGCACCACAGAGTAGAGGGATAAAGCCCTGAATACAGTCCAGGTGACCCTGGCCCAATTAATGGTTGAGCATCTGAGGTACTGGCAATCTGAGGTACTGGCAGGGTGTTCTAGACATAGAGGGAGGCATGGTCTATAGAAGAAAGTAGCTCTCAGATGTAACAGGTAAACACAGGGGACAGGGTGATACCAAGGGATAGCCCATACATGAAAAAAGGTTCTCCCAGCGGATACAGTCAATGGCATGCCCCCCCCCCCCAGGATACCCTTAGGTTCTACACCGGACCCAGCCTTAGAATGGAGGCAATAGGATAGGCTGTTAGATCTATTGGTGCACAATGGCAATGGAATAACCTGACAGAATGAAGCAGAAGAGTAACAAAAAAAATTGTACATTATATATGTTCATCTGATGTGTGCTCTACATTATATATGTTCATCTGATGTGTGCTCTACATTATATATGTTCATCTGATGTGTGCTCTACATTATATATGTTCATCTGATGTGTGCTTTACATTATATATGTTCATCTGATGTGTGCTCTACATTATATATGTTCAGCTTATATATCTGCTTTCTCAAGGCATGGCAATCTTAACATACAATGCATTCAGGGATGCAACAATATACATTATTAAATTTAAACTAGTATGCTAATTCTATAGGATTAAGGCATAATTGGAATTCCTGCTCATCTGTGAACAAATCAACAAGAATGAAAACATCTAAAAGTTTGTTGTAGTAATAACAACATTCATGAGTGTCTCTCCAGCAGTTTGTGTTCAAGCCCCAAGTCTCCCTCCCAGTGTGAATCGAGATGCAGTCTTTTCACACACTATACAAGTTTTATACCAGAATTATAAATTTCTTATAAAAAAGGTGTTTGAAAATATTTCCCAAACTATATATACTGTTGAATACAACAAGCTATATTTCACATTTTTTACATCTAATAAACTCAGTGCACCCATGAAATCACTACATTCCCTTGAATTCTGTTATTATATTTAAGGGACAAGAGTTCAGCAAAATAATTGGGTGTTAGAGGACAGAGAGGGACAAACAAGATCACTTTGCAACAAGAACAACAATCAGAGTGGGAGAAAGAAAAAGAAACGTGCACAAATATTTACTACATTACGTATATTAAAACAACTTTACCTCAAAGTTTTTGTGCTGGTCTTGGTTTTTTTAAATAAAAGGGACCATGACCTCTGGAAGTTATAACAATTCCTTTGCATCTTACTTCCCTTTGAGTTTTTGAGGTAGATTTTGTCTCTTTTAATGTTGCCTTGCCATCATTTGCTTGGTTTTGTCTCCTTTGGACCTTGGAAGGAGACAAATCCATATCTTCTAGTTTGTCAAGTAAATTGTGTCTTTTGACAAAGTCTATTTACTTCTTCAATATTTTTAAAGACTTTTTTGTACATCTTGGAAGTGTAATTTTTATTCTGGCTGGAAAAAGTAACATGGCTTTTATATCCAGCTTCTTTTTAAGGTCTCTTTAATTAGAGGCACAATACATTATTTCCTTTTTTGCCATGGTTTACACATGTATGAGTCATTATCAAATTTAATAATTCTTTCCATTATCTTGAATAGGATTCCCTGTCCATGTAGGATCTTTTAACACTAGACCTTATCTTTGTGTTGACATATGGGAATTTCCAACTATAATAGATCTTGCGAGATGAATTACTAGATGTAGAGGCTCTTTTGCCCCATGATCTGTGTTGTGTGCCCTCCTCTCAATTCCGTGAAGATAGAGGTTCAGGAAGATTCAGTACTTTTAGGCAGCGTAATTATTCAAAAAATAAAATGATATTATTACCTTCTGTCTTTCAGGGACTCCACTTAAATTCTGATGTTATTTCTCCCTTGATCTTGATTCTAGGTCTTCCGTCTTCTCTATTAATGTGTTTGTTTCCAGCTTCAGTAGAATATTTCTATTTGATTGGTCATTTCTCCATCTGTCTCTCATCCAATTCATTTTACAGACTCTTCAAAGCTTCGTTATTTGATCCTCGAATGTTTTGATGCGAAAACAAGAAACAACAACAACCTGTAGAACCGTAAACTGTTCAAGGTGTCACCAGAAGAACAAGTAGAAATAGCGGATAAAATCTAAACACTGCTTTATTTTTAGCAAACACTGTAAGCGTTTTTAAGCCACCACATAGTGCTTGGCTTTCAGCAAAAGACATAACCTTTAAATACCATCAATACAATTACATCACTTCCTGTGCAAGATCGAAAAAAGTGAATTTACAACAAATATACATATTAATCTAAATAAATCAATGCATATATCCTTCATTAGTCAACATTAAATAAACCATTCATAAATTATAAAAATTATCATATATATTGAACGAACCAGCCTGTGTTCCATATTTGTCAAAGTTTCATAGCACATTGTATATGTAAATAGCATATGAATAAAACCATCTTAGAAAGAGGATATTAAATTCAATACTCTAAATATAATTCAATAAAATACACAGTATTGAAAGAATTTGCATGGTACCTATATAATCCAATAATCCCACCATAGGAAGGGAATATGTATTTTTGTTACCCTAAAAGTTTCATACTAAAATGTTCTACCAGTAAAACTATCTTAAAAGCTCTATATTTTTAAGATAGATATGAAATACGTGGCAGTGTTACGTTTTAAACCTGGTGGATTAAATGCATCCAATTTCAATTGCCATTATCAAGTTCACTGAACTTCAGCAATAAATGGTGGGACCTCCTGCGTATACTTGGTGGTATTTGAGGGTCTTACCGTTATGAACAAAAGCTGTTATGACTCTGGATTATAAAGCGACATGTTTTGTAATGCTTCTCAGATTTATTATTACGTGTGGCATAATAAACGTATGTTGGTAGATCGTTCTCTGTTCTGTCGGTTTTACCGACATAAAATGCCTCGGACTTAGCAAACACAAAAAGCAATATAAACACAGATTTAGATTCTGTTAGTTTAAAATCTGATTCTCAAATTTAATTATTCCTAATTAAAATGTACTACTAGCTCGGTTCTCACCATTCTGTCACAATTCACAGGTTCCACAATCAAAATGTACCCTTTTTGCCTATTAAAACTTTCGATTCAAGTAATTTCAAAAGTTCTTTTATTATTCATTTCCTTTATATAAACTACTCTTGGAAGGAACCCAGTTTTCAAATAAAAAAGTATTACTTCGAAATAAAATTGCCAGTTTTCGCAAAGTATGTTCAGTATCTGTTGTGAATGTGGGTTATATACTGTCACAAAAAACAAAGAGAATCGGTAGAGGGTGTCTTCTTTATTTTCTAAACTTCCGTACCGTTTAAGCCAAACACAGTTAGAAACTCTCACTATTTAAGTTGTTTACAATTAGAAACACTCGTCTAGAAGATAGGAAGGTAATTCACTGAATCACCACCGAGGCTTTCATAAAAGCCTCTAAGCCTTTGTCTTCTGGCTTCGAGGTTAAATCTTCTATCAAATTGATAGGATAGCCCTCAATTTAAAATAGTTCTTTTAGAAATTCCCATTCTTCTCAAAGTCTATCATGTCACTGCACATTCTTACTGCCCTCACCAGTTGACCTTTAACTATTGCACGCTTCTGTGCAAACGGGTGGAAACTACTGAAGTGTAAGAAGGAATTGCAGTAAGTGTTTTTCCTATAGATTCTGGAGATGAATCTCTGAGTAGATACTTGTTTGATTAATTTTACATCTAAATAATCTATTTCTACTTGTGAGAAGACATAAGTAAATTTTAAAAATGTTGTGGTATTGTTTAAGGTGTTAACAAATCTCTAGCCACATTTGCATCACCCTTAAACAAGATAAAGACATCATCTAGGAACCTTGTATAGTAACAGATGTTTGTTACAAATTCTGATTCCTTAAAAATATGCTGTCTTTCCCAATATGCCATAAACATATTGGCAACACTGGCTCCACAAGGTGTGCCCATGGCTACACCTTGTACTTGTAAGTAATACTCCTTTTCAAACATAAAAAAGTTTGATGTCAAAACAATGTCAAGGAGCTCTGTTACAAGATCTATTTCATTTTTGGAAGCTTTTAATTCATCCAAAGGAAGTCCTATCCATTCTATGGCTTCTTGGTGTGGTATTGATGTATAAAGATCTATAACATCGATCGTTAACACGTTATAGGATTCATCAAATTTTATTTTATTGATGTTATTCAAACAAGATCAAGAATCTTTACAGATACTTGGTATGTTCTTTATATATTTCGAAAGTATTGAATCAATCAATTTTGAACAAGGGTATGTCATTGAGTTTCTCCCATCCACTAGCGCGCTTCATAGAGAGGATCTACTAAGCTTTTGTAGTTTTCAGGAACATCCCAAACATTGTGTGGAACCTTAGGTGTGATTATAAACCATAAGTTTAGAGTAGCAGCCTTCAATATCAATTTTACCTGCAAGGTAGAAATCTCTTAGATACCCTATTCTGAGTTTTGTGAACAACATTCATTTCATTTTAATAGTGAAATTCTGAAGTAAGCTGATCCATCGGTAACACTGAAAGCATTTTATCAATGTACTGCCTTTTTCAAAAATAACTAAACCTCCGCATTTATCTGGTTTCCATGACTCGACCGATGAATGGCTTCAAGTCATTTGCTTTCATTTTTGTTCTTCAGAAACATTTGGATTAACTCTCTTATCCTTATGGTTGGTACATATATTCGGGCCTCAACCACAAATATTTTCAAAGAGAAGTAGCAATTATGATGAAGGGGGTTGAACACACTAGATAATTTTATCTGTGTGAAATTATTGTTGTCAGACTCAAATAGTAACTTCAAATTCATTTCCTAATAAAACACTTAAAATCAATAAGAAGTTTCGGCATTTAGGTCATAGTTGTTGCCCGAGGGAACAAGCAAAGTTTCTTAAAGATGTTCCCTCAATTCTCTAAAATGACTTTAGAAAAAAATTATAAATTTAAAAGTCATGTTTGTTGTTAAAGACAATACAGGTAAAGTAAATCACTTGGGTAACTAGTTGTTCCAGTTCTGTTCTGTTTTGTTCTGTCGATTGTTGCCATGACCTAAAAAAATTATTTTGGTCAGGGGCCTTACCAGGTTCATTATTCACAAGATTGATGCTCATTCTTCGTTGACCAAAAATTATTAACATTCTTCCTCCCGTGCTCTGTTACTCCAGCCTTGGGCCCTGGCATGACACTTTCCTCATTAGCGTTATCTTTGCGCCGAATTAGGTCCTTGAACATATCATTCAGAACAACTTCATTTACAAAGTCATCCGTCTCCGCTTATTGGATTTAGTTGTTTGGTGAGATATCAGATATGCCTTTTGTTGCGTAGCATTCAAAGTCTTCTAAACAAGTTTCGATTTATTTGATTCTCATCTTCATTATAAGGTTATCAATACCCCAAGTAAAGATGCGCATCATAGTCATACTTTGAATTTGATAAATCGGCTTAGATTTCATATCTGTGTCTAGTAGGTTAGCATCTCTTGGATGAGAGAAGCTTATCAATAGTTCAGTGCGTAATGTTTGATATCAACTTCCAATACTGTGCCCCTGTCGTTGGAAAAACACTGTTAACAGTCACAAATTCTTTTGTCGAAAATAATAGCTTCGAGAGTGCTGCGCGAGAAATTATTTCTTAGTCCTTAGGGATTGTGTCTTCACTAAGACATTGCTTAAAATATCAGCGCAACTTCAAGCTTCGCAATTTTTTAATCTAAGAACTTTAGAGTCAAAAGTTTTAATTTATCCACCATACCTTGCCGTTCAGCTGTGTCTGCATTTACCAGACCGGCCGAATCCCGATTCAATGGCTTAAAATAGGAAGCAAAATCCTGCCATGTTGTTAATCCATTCAGTTTGGCGACGGACCGCCAATGTTTAGTATTTCCATTCTGTTGGATGCCGTATTTTCCAGTGCAGTGAGCTAACGGTTCGTTAAGGTCGTCACATGAACTTGTTGTTTGGATCATTTGCCCTGGAGGTATAGTGGATTGTGAGTCGTCTCCTCTTCGGTGACCATTATAACCTGTCCTCTGAATCTCAGTTTGAGGTTGTGACCGCAAAGAGCATTTCTGCTCCAGAGATTGCAAGCGATCATTAAAACTATCAAATTTTTGTGAAAGAGTCTGCAGTAAAACAGAAATGTCATTTTGAGCGGGAATGTCCGCAAATAACAAGTTTGGACTGCTCGGACTCCCAGAACAACCCGTTGCCATAACGAACTGATGCGAAACAAGAAACAACAAACTGTAGAAAAACTGTTCAGGTGTCCTGAAGAACAAGTAGACCAACGGATAAAATCTAAACACTGCTTTATTTTTAACAAACATTAGCGTTTTAGCTACCACAGTAAAGCTTCTTCAGAGAAAAAGACAGGTAAAGCAAACCTTTTAAATACTAATCAATACATCACTTCCTGTGCAAGATCGAAAAAGTGAATTTACAAATAAAATATACACATTAATCTAAATAAATCAATCATTTTACACACCATATCCTTTCATTACAACATTAATAAACGTTCATAAATTATAAAATTATCATATATATTGAACAACCAACCTGTTCCATATTTAATGTTTATACATTGTATATGTAAATATATATGAATATTTACATATACAATGTATAAACATTAAATATGGAACAGGTTGGTTGTTTAATATATATGATAATTTTATACAATTCTATGAATGGTTTATTTAATGTTGTAAATGAATGATATGGTGTGTGCATTGACGTATTTAGATTAATGTGTATATTTTATTTGTAAATTCACTTTTCGATCTTGCACAAGTGAAGTGATGCAATTGTTGATTAATAATTTGAAAGCGCCCTGTCTTTTCTGAAGAAGCTACTGTGTATGTGGTAGCGAAAACGCTACAGTGTTTGTTAAAAATAAAGCAGCGTTTAGATTTTATTCGTTGGTCTACTTGGTCTTCAGGACACCTGAACAGTTTTTCTACAGTTTGTTGTTTCTTGTTCCGCATCAGTTTGTTATGGCAACGGGTTGTTCTGGGAGTCCGAGCAGTCCAAACTTGTTATTTGCGGACATTCCTGCTCAAAATGACATTTCTGTTTTACTGCAGACTCTTTCACAAAAATTTGATAGTTTCAATGATCGCTTGCAATCTTTGGAGCAGAAATGCTCTTTGCGGTCACAACCTCAAACTGAGATTCAGAGGACAGGTTATAATGGTCACCGAGGAGGAGACGACTCACAATCCACTATACCTCCAGGGCAAATGATCCAAACAACAAGTTCATGTGATGACCTAAGGGAACCGTTCGCCCCCCGTACTGGAAATACAGCATCCAACCAGAATGGAAATACTACGCTTATTGGCAGTCCGTCGCTCGCTGAATGGATTAACAACATGGCAGATTTTGCTTCCTATTTTAAGCCATTGAGTCAGGATTCGCCGGCGTTAAATGCAGACACAGCTGACATTCAAACGGAAGGTATGGTGGATAAATTAAAACTTTTTGACTCTAAAGTTCTTAGATTAAAAAAATTGCAGCTTGAAGTTGCATATTTTAAGCAATGTCTTAGTGAAGACATAATCCCTAAGGGACTAAGAAATAATTTCTCACCTTCAAGCATTATTTTCGACAAAGAATTTGTGACTGATTTAACAGTGCTTTTCCAACGACAAGGGGCACAATTATTGGAAGTTATTATCAAACATTACACACTGAATATTGATAAGCTCATCCAAGAGATTAACCTACTAGACACAGATATGAAATCTAATTTCGATTTTATCAAATTCAAGTATGACTATGATCGCATCTTTACTAGTATTGATGCCCTTATAGTAAAGATGAAATCAAATAAATCAAAGAAACTGTTTAGAGACAGGAATGCCTACCAGCAACAAAAGGCATATCCGAATCTCTCGCTTAACAAATCCAATAAGCAGACGGATGACTTTGTAAATGAAGTTGTTCTGAATGATAAGGTTCAAGGACCTAATTCAAGTAAAGATAACACTAATAAGGAAAGTGTCATGCCAGGCCCAAGGCGGAGTAACAGAGCAAGGAAGAATGTTAATAATTTTGGTCAACAGAATGAGCATCCAAATCTTGTGAATAATACAAGTAAGGGCCCTGACCAAAATAATTTTTTAGGTCATGGCAACAAACGACAGAACAAAACAAAGAACAAGAACTGGAACAACTAGTTACTCCAAGTGACACTTTACCTTGTATTGTCTTTAACAACAAACATGACTTTAAAATTTATAATTTTTCTAAAGTCATTTTAGACCCAGAATTAGTTGAACTTTTATCTTTGGGAAACTCGTTTGTTCCCTCGAACAACTATGACCTAGCGAAACTTCTTATTGATTTTAAGTGTTTTGTTAGGAAATTGAATTTGAAGTTACTATTTGGGTCTGACAACAATAATTTCACACAGACGTTAAAATTGTCTAGTGTATTCAACCCCCCCTTCATCATAATTTACTTCTCTTTGAAAACATTTGTGAATTAGATTTGAGATATATGTGTACCAACCATAAGGATAAGAGAGTTAATCCAAATGTTTCTAGAGAACAAATGAAAGCCTTAAATGACTTAAGCCATTCATCAGTCAGGGTCATTAAACCAGATAAAGGCGGAGGTTTAGTTATTTTTGAAAAAAGGCAGTACATTGATAAAATGCTTTCAGTGTTAGATGGATCAGCTTATAGAATTTCATCATTAAATGAAATGAATGTTGTTCACAAAAGAATAAGAGGTATCTAAGAGATTTCTACCTTGCAGGTAAAATTGATGTGGAAACATACAAATTTATGGACATAATCACACCTAAGGTTCCAATAATGTTTGGGATACCGAAAATCCACAAAAGCTTAGTAGATCCTCCTATGAGAGAACTAGTGGATGGGAGAAACTCAATGACATACCCTTGTTCAAAATTGATTGATTCAATACTTTCGAAATATATAAAGAACATACCAAGTATCTGTAAAGATTCTTGGTCTTTTTTGAATAACATCAATAAAATAAAATTTGATGAATCCTATAACATGTTAACGATCGATGTTATAGATCTTTATACATCAATACCACACCAAGAAGCCATAGAATGGATAGGACTTCTTTTGGATGAATTAAAAGCTTCCAAAAATGAAATAGATCTTGTAACAGAGCTCCTTGACATTGTTTTGACATCAAACTTTTTTATGTTTGAAAAGGAGTATTACTTACAAGTACAAGGTGTAGCCATGGGCACACCTTGTGGAGCCAGTGTTGCCAATATGTTTATGGCATATTGGGAAAGACAGCATATTTTTAAGGAATCAGAATTTGTAACAAACATCTGTTACTATACAAGGTTCCTAGATGATGTCTTTATCTTGTTTAAGGGTGATGCAAATGTGGCTAAGAGATTTGTTACACCTTAAACAATACCACAACATTTTTAAAATTTACTTATGTCTTCTCACAAGTAGAAATAGATTATTTAGATGTAAAATTAATCAAACAAGTATCTACTCAGAGATTCATCTCCAGAATCTATAGGAAAAACACTTACTGCAATTCCTTCTTACACTTCAGTAGTTTCCACCCGTTTGCACAGAAGCGTGCAATAGTTAAAGGTCAACTGGTGAGGGCAGTAAGAATGTGCAGTGACATGATAGACTTTAGAGAAGAATGTGAATTTCTAAAAGAACTATTTTTAAATCGAGGCTATCCTATCAATTTGATAGAAGATTTAACCTCAGAAGTAGAAGACAAAAGGCTTAGAGGCTTTTATAAAGCCTTACTCAGTGGTGATAGTGAATTACCTTCCTATCTTCTGGACAGTGAAGTTTCTAATTGTAACAACTTAAATAGTGAAGTTTCTAACTGTGACAACTTAAACAGTACAAATTTAGAAAATAAAGAAGACACCCCTCTACCATTCTCTTTGAATTTTGTGACAGTATATAACCCACATTCACAACAAATACTGAACATTTTGCAAAAAAACTGGCATTTTATTTCAAGTAATACTTTTTTATTTGAAAAACTAGGTTCCTGTCCAAGAGTAGTTTATAAAAGAGGAATGAATATAAAAGAACTTTTACAAAGAAATTCTGAATCAGAAAGTTTTAATAGGCAAAAAGGTACATTTTGTTGTGGAACCTGTAATTGGTGTAGAATGGTGAGAACAGGTAGTACATTTTTAATTAGGAATATTAAATTTGAAATCAGATTTAAACTAAATTGTGAATCTAAATCTATTGTTTATATTGCTTTTTGTGTTTGCTGTCAGGCATTTTATGTCGGTAAAACCGACAGAAAGTTCAGAGAACGTATCTACCAACATGTTTATGCCATACGTAATAATAAATCTGAGAACGCATTAGCAAAACATGTCCTTTACAATCCAGGTCATAGCTTTTTGTTCATGGCAGTAGACCAAATACCATCAAGTATACGAGGAGGTCCTACCCACTTATTGCTAGAAGTTCGTGAACTTGAATGGCAATTGAAATTGGATGCATTTAATCCACCAGGTTTAAACGAACACTGCAATATTTCATCTATCTTAAAATATAGAGCTTTTTTAAGATAGTTTTACTGGTAGACATTTTAGTATAAATTTTTAGGTACGAAATATACATATTCCTTCCTATAGTCGATTATTGGATTATATAGGTATGTAAATTCCTTCAATAATTGTATTTTTCATTGAATTATATTCAGAGTATTAACTTAATATCCCTCTTTTTAAGATGGTTTTATTTATATATATTTACATATACAATGTATAAACATTAAATATGGAACAGGTTGGTTGTTCAATATATATGATAATTTTTATTATTTATGAATGGTTTATTTAATGTTGTAATGAAGGATATGGTGTGTGTACGATTGATTTATTTAGATTAATGTGTATATTTTTATTTGTAAATTCACTTTTTCGATCTTGCACAGGAAGTGATGTAATTGTTGATTAATTATTTAAAAGGTTTGGCGCCTTTTACCTGTCTTTTCTCTGAAGAAGCTACTGTGTATGTGGTAGCGAAAACGCTACAGTGTTTGTTAAAAATAAAGCAGCGTTTAGATTTTATCCGTTGGTCTACTTGTTTTTCAAGACACCTGAACAGTTGATCTGAATGTTTTGAAATAATCTCCTTTAAGTCTTCTATTTGCTTCTTACTTTCTTTCTTCATATTTTCCATGATGTTTTCTAATTTGTCCATTTTTAAAGAGACGCCTTGTATATTTGTAATTATGGTTTGTAAGTCTTTTTTCATTAAACTGTCTTGAGCTGAGGATTTTGAATGACTCATAACTGCAGCAGGCTGTATATAGTTGTTGAAGTTCTGACAGGTAGCTTGTGAAAAAAAAATCACTGAAAATTTAAAATTTTTTCCAGTTACTGATCCACTTTAGTAGTAAAAGTATTTATAAGATGGATTTTCCAATGATTTAAAAAAATTTCTATTAAAATCCTGTCAGAAATAATATTTAAAGGCAGAGCATCATAAATCTGCTGCTCTCACTCTGACATCTTGGCCACGCCCTCCCTTAAATTGTTTTTTGACTGCGCCATAAAAGATAGTGTCAAGGCAGCAAGAAGACAGGATGGATAAAACTAGGGAGCCTTCTGCATTGTCTTGTAAGTGTTTTATTGTTTTATGTCTTCCAGCACAAAATGCATATTAACTTGCAGTTTCTTCACAAATAACTCAAATAAAATGTTTATAATATGTTTATGTTAAAACTGAAAGGTAAAATAGATGCAGGATTATGAAAAAATAGTTTCATCTAAGTTGTAGCTTTATATTTCAAGTGTCTTACAACTGCATTCTCTTTATAGTGTACTCACAGAAAATTGAAGCCAAAGTAATTGCTGAAGGAGTTAAGGGATGTTACTATGTTTAAAAGAGTCTGGTTTCAAAATATCAGTGAAGAAAAGAAAGAAAAACAATGTGTTAGGAATCTTTGTAAGCTCTGGTCTTCTCAGGCTGGGGGATGAGTCGTAAGGATGTGGGTAAAGATGGTGTACTGGTACTGAATGATACAAAGTCAAAAGACAGATTGTTAGGCCAGGTGGTCTGTGTTTTAAAAGGACATATTGATCAAGTGTTCACGTGAAGTTTTAAACTAGAAGCATGAGGGCACAGATTATTTTAAAATTGTATGATTTATTAAAAATTATGTAATGTCAAAGTTCTGCATGCATGAAATAAATATATATATATGTGTATATATATATATATATATATATATATATATATATATATATATATATATATAGAGCATTATTTTCCTTTGTTTTTGAAACTGATTTGGAAATTTTATGAAGGCAGTATCCCAGCACTGATTATGGAATAAACCAGTACTTTGCACATCCTGAAGTGTTATACTTGACTCAAGACTAAAAAGCTAAAACTCTTTGTTATTTATTTGTTGCACTTTAACACCTTTATCTTGACCTGTGTGTTCTTCCATCTATACTCTCCATGAAGGCTACCATAAAGACTTGGTAGCACCAAGCTCACATTTCTGGTCTACAGGTTCTGCATGCCAACACCGACCCATTGATGTATGTTGTCTTTTCAGCAAACCAGTCCATCTCCATTCACTCTGGATGGACGAGACAACTTAGTCACTCACGCCAAGTCATCTCATTGGCTCTTCCGGCTCCTCAGCTGTTGTTCATCTAGGTCATAGTCAAAACCTTACAATTCTACAACATGGAATCAACAAAACCTAAAGTAAGCTTGTATGTGATTATAAATTAATAGGATAACATTTTTTTTTCTTTGTTGTAATATACATTTGTACACTAAAGATATTACATTTTATATAGTTAAAATAACACACGTATTAAACATTTATATTAAAGGAAACTAATATATTTACCTAATTTTATCTCTGTTCATTTTTTTTTACTTTTTATCATTTGTTTATAATACCATATTTACTTAAATAAACTGTTTTGCCATTAATATTTCACATTTTGATTTTATTGTATTTGACTTGTAAGTAGCTAGAAAAATGTTCAAAACATGAACTTCCTAGGCCAGCACCACAGAGTAGAGGGATGAAGCCCTGAATACAGTCCAGGTGACCCTGGCCCAATTAATGGTTGAGCATCTGAGGTACTGGCAGGGTGTTCTAGACATAGAGGGAGGCATGGTCTATAGAAGAAAGTAGCTCTCAGATGTAACAGGTAAACACAGGGGACAGGGTGATACCAAGGGATAGCCCATACATCAAAAAAGGTTATCCCAGCGGATACAGTCAATGGCATGCCCCCCCCCCCCCAGGATACCCTTAGGTTCTACACCGGACCCAGCCTTAGAATGGAGGCAATAGGATAGGCTGTTAGATCTATTGGTGCACAGTGGCAATGGAATAACCTGACAGAATGAAGCAGAAGAGTAACAAAAAAAATTGTACATTATATATGTTCATCTGATGTGTGCTCTACATTATATACGTTCATCTGATGTGTGCTGTACATTATATATGTTCATCTGATGTGTGCTCTACATTATATATGTTCATCTGATGTGTGCTTTACATTATATATGTTCATCTGATGTGTGCTCTACATTATATATGTTCAGCTTATATATCTGCTTTCTCAAGGCATGGCAATTTTAACATACAATGCATTTAGGGATGAAACAATATACATTATTAAATATAAACTAGTATGCTAATTCTATAGGATTAAGGCATAATTGGAATTCCTGCTCATCTGTGAACAAATCAACAAGAGATAACAATTTTGTTACTCAACATATTTCAAGAATTTAAAATCATCATCATCTTCTTTCGGCTGCTCCCGTTAGGGTTCGCCACAGCAGATCATCTGTTTTCATTTCTTCCTGTCCTCTGCATCATGCTTTTTCACACCAACTGCCTGCATGTCCTCTCTCACCACATCCATAAACCTTATCTTAGGCCTTCCTGTTTTCCTCTTCCTTGGCAGCTCTATCTTAGCATCCTTTTCCTAATATACCCAGCATCCCTCCTAAGCACATGTCCAAATCAATGCAATCTCGCCTCTCTTGCTTTGTCTCCAAACTGTCCAACCTGAGCTGACCCTCTAATATACTGATTCCTAATCCTGTCCATCCTAGTCACACCCAGTGCAAATCTTAACATCTTTAACTCTGCCACATCCAGCTCTGACGCCTGCCTTTTTGTCATTGCTACCGTCTCCAACCCATATAACATAGCTGGTTCCACTACCCTCTTGTAGACCTTCCCTTTCACTCTTATTGGTACCTGTCTGTCACAAATCACTCCTGACACTCTTCTCCACCCATTCCATCCTGCCTGTACTCTCTTCTTCAGCTCTCTTCCACACTCACCATTAGTCTGAACTGTTGATCCCAAGTACTTAAACGCATCCACCTTTACCAACTCTACTCCCTGCATTCTCACCATTCCTCTACCCTCCCTCTCATTTACACACATATATTCTGTTTTAGCCCTGCTGACCTTCATTCCTCTCCTCTCTAAAGCATATCTCCACCTCTCAAGGGTCTCCTCAACCTGGTCCTTACTCTCACTACATATCACAATGTCATCTGCAAACATCATAGTCCACAGGGCCTCCTGTCTAATCTCATCTGTCAACCTGTCCATCACCACTGCAAATAAGAAAGGGCTCAGAGCTGATCCTTGATGTAATCCCACATCCAACTTAAACGTATCTGTCACTCCCACCGCAGTCCTCACCAATGTCACACTACCCTTGTACATATCCTGTACCACTCTTACATACTTCTCTGCCACTCCCGACTTCCTCATACAATACCACAACTCCTCTCTAGGCACCCTGTCATATGCTTTCTCTAAGTCCACAAAGACACAATGCAACTCCTTCTGACCTTCTCTGTATTTCTCCAACAACACTCTCAGAGCAAATATTGCATCTGTAGTGCTCTTTCCTGGCATGAAACCATACTGCTGATCACTGACCATCACCTCCCTTCTTAACCTAGCTTCCACTACTCTTTCCCATAACATCAAGCTGTGACTGATCAATTTTATCCATCTGTAGTTACTGCAGCTCTGCACACCACCCTTATTTTTAAAGATAGGTACCAAAACACTTTTTTCCACTCCTCAGGCATCCTCTGACTTTCCAAAATTTCATTAAACAATCTGGTTAAAAATTCCACTGCCATTTCTCCTAAGCACCTCCATGCTTCCACTGGTATGTCATCTGGGTAAACAACCTTTCCATTCTTCATCCTCTTCATAGCTGTCCTTACGTCCTTGCTAATCTGCTTCACTTCCTGATTCACTATCCCCACATCATCCAACCTTCTCTCTCTCTCATTCTCTTCATTCATCAGCCCTTCAAAGAACTCTTTCCATCTACTCAACACACTCTCCTTACTTGTGAGTATGTTTCCCTCACTGTCCTTTATCACCCTTACCTGCTGCACATCTTTCCCAGCTCTGTCACTCTATCTAGCCAATTGGTACAGGTCCTTTTCTCCCTCTTTAGTGTCCAATCTCTCATACAACTCTCTATATGCCTTATCCTTAGCCTTTGCCACCTCTCTCTTTGCCATGCGCCTCATCTCCTTATGCTCATGTCTACTTTCTTCATCTCTTTGACAATCCCACTTCTTCTTCGCCAGCCTCTTCCTCTGTATTCTCTCCTGTACTTCCTCATTCCACCATCATGTCTCCTTGTCCTCCTTCCTCTATCCAGATGTCACACCAAGCACCTTCCTAGCAGTCTCCCTTACTAGCTCTACTGTAGTTACCCAGCTATTCGGTAACTCTTCATTGCCTCCCAGTGCCAGTCTTAACTCTTCCCTGAACTCCACCTCACAATCACCCTTTTTTAACTTCCACCATTTAATCCTTGGCACTGCTTTCACACTCCTCCTCCACTTCTTGATCACCAACATCATCCTGCAGACCACAATTCTATGCTGCTTAACTACACTTTTCCCAGTCACCACTTTACAGTCTCCAATCTCCTTCAGACTAGCCCTCCTACATAGGATATAATCCACCTGTGTGCATCTTCCTCCACTCTTGTACGTCACCCTATGCTCCTCCCTCTTCTTAAAATATGTATTCACCACAGCCATGTCCATCCTTTTCGCAAAATCCACAATCATCTGACCTTCTGCATTCCTCTCCTTAACACCATACCTACCCATCACTTCCTCATCCTCTTTGTTCACTTCACCAACATGCCCATTGAAGTCCACTCCAATCATTAGTCTCTCACCCTTGGGTACGCTCACCACCACTTTATCCAACTCGCTCCAAAATTTTTCTTTCTCATCCATCGCACGCCCAACTTGTGGAGCATATGCACTAACAACATTCATCATTACACCATCAATTTCAAGCTTCATAAACATCACTCTATCAGACACTCTCTTCACCTCCAAAACACTCTTGGCATACTGTTCCGTTAGGATAACCCCTACCCCATTTATTCTGCCATCCACACCATGATAGAACAATTTGAACCCGCCTCCTATATACTTGGCCTTACTTCCCTTCCATCTGGTCTCTTGCACACAAAATATATCAACCTTCCTTCTCTCCATCATATCAGCTAGCTCTCTCCCTATACCAGTCATACTGCCAACATTCAAAGTTCCTACCTTCAGTACTACACTCCTAACCTTCCTCCTCTCTTCCTGCCTTTGGGCATGCCTTCCCCCTCCTCTTCTTCTGCTATTCCAAGAATTTAAAATAACTACCCCTATATAAAAGGAACTCTATATCACTACTTGTATTTAGAGCATAATTAGATGCCTGGATGGGCTATCAAATCTCCAATCCATTCTTTAAGGAGTCAGTGTTTCCTGTTGATCTTAGGGTATAAATACTGGTTAGCAAAGCCTTAAGAACTCTACAACTTGAATAATTCTTATTTTAGCATGTTGAATCCACATGTACATTGGTTTGCATTATCTGTTTCATTGCTGTATCTGCCTGTGGTGTGACCGCCTTATGATTTGGATACTGACTGAAAAGGGTTTTGTGTCAGTCTAACCACCCAGTTAATGAATAGCAAATAAATGCATTTAACTTTCAAACACAGTAGTTCTGGGTTTGCTTCTCTCATTCTCCACTCACTATCTGTATAATTCTGAAAGACATGCTTTATGCAGTCAGTGGCCCCATGAAAACACTGAGAAATGAGCTCCAAATCTCTCCTAGACACTAATTGAATGAAATTAAAAAAATAAATCTTACTTCAAGGAAATTAATTCAGAAAGAGTTAATGAAGCAGGGATATTTTATTGTTCATTTCTTGGTATTTGTGTTTCATGCATACTGGCAAAGTATTTACATGAATTAACTCTCGAGATCGTTTCTAAATTAGGTTTAATAATTATCTTCTTGCTATTTATAGTCACCATCTTTCTCTCACTGACTGTCTTCCCAAAGAAGGAGACAAGATGCTATGAACATTTGTTAGAATGGTGTAATAAAATGCTAAAATTAATGTTACACATTCTGTTGCTTGTTTATTGTGGTTTGATGTTCACTAGTTTCCTGCAAGCCTCTATGGTTCCTAAGTAAACATCAGTGAGTTATGTTGTTTATTTGTAATCAGTAATATTTAGTGACTTTATATAAGCCTTAATGATTCACTTTTTTCAATTAAATTCCTTGCCATGCCTTTACATTGTGTGGTAGAAAAAGGTCATGTACTGTTGAGTCTATCTTAAATACCCTGCTAAAGGTGCAGTGAGAACTGCAGAGATAGGTGCTGTGACAGGTATTCCATATTCAGCAGATGGACATACTAGACAGTTACACCCACCCATCTAGAGCAACAACTCTGATGAAGTCATTATTTGTATTAGGGACCCCCATTCTTTTATTTGTATCCAATGTATTATTCATTTAATTAATTGATTTTTTGCAGTTTTATTAGGTGTGTGTTGTATGTAGAATTTCTGTTGCAATTTCTGAGTATTTTTCCTGCTAATAATCTACCCTTCACCAGCCATACATCTTAAGTGGCAAAAATGCTTCTTAATGGTCTCCTGGACTGCATGCCTATTAACTACCTATGAACCTAAAAATGCACTGATTTGTACTTAACTAAATACAAGTGGTATGATATGTTATGATGATGTATTACTCCAAGAAAAAAAGTAAATGGGAAGATTCAAAATAAGTTGGTTGAGAGGAGTCGAAACTGCCAGCACTGAGAAGCAGTGTCTTACAAACTCTTCTGTAAGCATACAAAAACAATACATGCAATTGTAAAGGAAAACAAAACAAAAAAATGAAGTACTGTAATCTGGTGGCTTAATAATACTTACCATTTACCTGTGAGACAGAATCAGATCCACCTGCCAGTCCTGAGGCTGAATGGCCTCTGAACCTCTCCAAATTGGTAAGTGTACGGTTCTTGTATATGTTATTTGATAGATGCCATCTGTACTGTGTGTTAATCTCTGCACTGGAGGTATCTTGACAGGAGTAGTGATAGGTATGTGTGTGATTCATGTGCAGATCTATGTCCATGAAGGCCTGTTTAGTGCACCACAGAAAAAAAATAATGGTATATTAAGCAGCAAGTCAATATGCTTTTCATTTCAACAGCTCACTGAGAACCTTGTGAGAATATTCAGTGTTTTTTCATCAACTAATGCTGTCGAGTCACATCACAGTCATATAGTGACTCCAATAACCATTATCACAATTCACAGAGCTTACTCAGGAAGTAAGGAATGGAAGCAGATTGCCAGACCCTTTTGCTGTATCACACATACATTGCAAAGACACCTATGGATAAGCTAAAGTCACTGATTTCCATACCATGAACACAAGGAAATCATACAGACTTCATGCAGAAGGCAGGCCAGGAAAGGACTGGATCAGAGAACTTCTTCCTGTGAGGCAAAAATGTTGCTGGGCCCTACTCAGTGCTTCTTAAGAGTAGTTAAAGCAGCCTTAAGTATGCATTGCAGGATCACACAGCATACCTTACTTTGGGAAATCATAAAGTCATGGTGAAGAGTGAATAAAAATAAATTGCACATAGTGTGATTGCTGCTTAAGAGTGCAGACAGCAGCAGGCTATGACCAATGTCATTACAAATGTCCACTACTCTACTTGATGAAGCCATGCTGCAATATGTGTGCACTGTCTGAGCTACACTATCATTGCACATTTAGTACTGTAAGTGGGTTATGCTGACTGATAAGGATGAACAACATGGCACATTGTGTATCCACTTTTATAACTGCACATTTTGCTTCTTAGGAAAAAGTCATGCCACAGTAAAGGTAGTCTGTGTGATCTACATTGCACCTGTATGTTTAGCATTGGAAATGGGTTGTACTGATGGTCTGAGTGCACAGCATAGCAGATTGTGTGCCCATGTATCTAACTTACATGTTGCTCCACTGGAAGCACCATGTTATAATAAGTATGCCCTGTGTGAGCTACATTGTAATTGCATATGGTCTCTGACCTCTGACCTCAGAGATGTACACTTTCTGCCCCACGTGGTTTAGCCAGCATATAGGACTGGGCAGTGAAATTCAGAGTCTCTTGATTGTGGTTTTCTCTTTATCCTACCCTGTGCATCAGTCCTCATCTGAATTTCATACTCTTTATCTGGTATCACATTAATAACACACTACAGAAACCTACTGGACTCTATTTATGGCAGTGTGGCCCATCTTGACATGCTGGGGCATCTATTTAGCTGATGCACTACAATAGGGGTAGTGACCCTTTGCAAGTGAGAAAAGACATTTTAATCTGCTTCGACTGCAATGTGTACACATATTTATCTTTCATTTTATACGTGTGTCAACTGGCATAAGTGGAGCTTGATGTAGAGACTGTTACTTCTTTTTTTTTTAATTTCTCCAAGTCTTTTGGATTTCTGATACCATGATGGGAATGGACCCCATTCCTAAGTCAAAGTATGATTAAAGTTCATGAAATTAGTATTGTTTAAATCTTTGATGTCAGCCAGAAGTGCTCTTTGCAGAACCCGCAATGAGCCCACTAATGACTCCTTCTACAACTTGTATGGAGTTACATGTATTGTTAACATATCCAAATACAATTGTAGATTTTTATTTATAAGACCCATTGCTCCTACTACTATTGGAACTGTCTGGCTATCCTTCTTCCACATTACCCTCACTTCTGCCTGCAAATCCTGATATTTTATGACTTTGTGTCTCTATACATAAAACACTGTAGTCATTCAGTGATCAAGGCTACTTTTCTTTTCTTTTCATGGACCACTATATCTGGTTTTCTTGCATCTATTTTTTGAAGTATTGATAGTGAGTGATTTCATGTCGTATAAACTTCATTTTATATAATTCTTTATGGCTCATGTTTCCAATATTTTTCAGCTACTTCAATATTATGTTTGCACAATCCCCAGTGCAACAGTCTTGCCACATTATTATGCCTTTCGGTATACAGTCTTTCTGCCATTAGTATATCACAACCAGCAACAATATGTGTGACTGTTTCAAATTCTGTTTTACAAAACCTACATTTGTCTGTTTCTCCCACGTTATATGGACTTTGTAAACCAACATGTACTTAGTCCACTATCTTAGGCTGACAATATTAGCCTTTCGTCTTTTGGTTTACATTAACCTCTCCTTCACCATTACTATTTTCGATCCTGATCAACATGAGTTTGTTCCAAGAGTTTCTATGCTTGCAACTATATTCATACATTTTCCACCTTTCTTGCCATCCATCTCATTTGGTCCTTCAACTTATATTCTTTCATTTGTTTTTTTTTTGGTACATTCAGTTACTGCCTGATTTTTATCTGTTTCTGTTTTGAGTTCCAATCCTGCTTGACACTGATATGCTTCTGCTAATCTAAGCAGGGAAGTCATTTTAGACTTATTCTCCTGATCTTTTAAAACTTCCACTATGTTTGGGTTTTGTGAAGTCAGCAGATATGTATGCAGTCCTACAAGTACAGGTCTGTACATGTAATCAGTTTCGAGGAGGCCCATACCGCCTTCAGAATGGGGAATAGACAGTCTTGTTTAAATCATCCACAAAAAGAAGATGAGAAGTCTTTACACTTTGTTGTTTTCTGAGAGTCAAATTGCAGCCATGACCTAATATGTTAAGTAGACAGCTTAATAGATTAAGAGCAAGACAAAGGAGCAGCCATGACAAAGAGTCTCCAGGGAACATCCCTTTGACTTTTTATCCCTGGAATAATAATTTGTCCTTTACCATGCCTTTAAAGCAAAGTAGTTTGCCACTGTTTCGTGGTCACTGTAATGTAATGGATCAGTGTAGGGTGTATCTTGTACATTTCCTCCTGTGTATTTTGTGTTCTTTTTGATAGATAGATAGTTCTCCCTCGGCCTCTCGGGAAAATGGACATGACATGTACCACAGAGACTAGCCCGGTTAACAAATGTAAAATAAAAATAAATAAAATAATTTTTAGGCACTCTTTTACCCATGAGTGTGGAATACTGTCATATGCTTTTTTGTAGTCTATCCATGCCATACGTAGATTCTTCCCCTTTTTACAGTTCTCATTATGAATTTAACAACAGATGATCCTTTGTTCCATATGACTTTCTTCTGTTACTCTTTTGTTCTATTGCCATGATTAATTTTTCTTCTAAATGATTATAAACTCTCTCGGCATAAATTCCGGTGTATAGTTTATACATTGTCGGAAGTCAAGTTATCGGTCTATAGTTTTTAGGATAGCTTGCAGGTTCACTCTTAAGTAGGAGTATTGTTTTTCTTTTTGTTAACCAGGTTGGTGTCTGTTCAGGGTGCACATATAAATAGTTCTTACTCATGACTAAATCTTCATGGAAAGATGTTAGTACATTTAGCCAGAAGTTAGGTAATGCACCTGGGCTTGGGGTTTTCCATTTAGGAGCTTTTCTTAACTTTGTTTCAATCTTTCCAGCCATTACTTCATCCCATTTCATATCCTGTACATTTAAATGTCTTATTCCTTCTTTCTTTAACTTCTTCTATCTGTTAAGTATTTGTGTTTATGTTCCACAGGATCTTCATAGATATTTCTCCAAAATGTATCTATTTCTTCATTTTTTTGGTGGTGTTTCAATTCCTTTTGCCTTGCTTCCCAATTCTCTAAAAAACTCTTTTGGGTCAAGAATAAATTGCTTTTTTTGTATTTTGCTTCATATTTATCTGCATATCTTCTAAAATTTTTCTGCCTATGCTTATATTTTTGGATTATTACCTGCGATAGTGCATGATAGATTGTGATCTGTCCTGATAATGCACATTGCTTTTATAATGTCTATCCTTCTGAGTATTTATGTTGATTAGTTTCCTCTTCCATACTGCTCTAACAGTGATACTTCTTGTCTTAATTGCTTTATAGTTTTCTCTAATATCTTTATAGCTGTTGCAATGTGGTTTCAGATGAAGTTCTGGTACACAATACTGGGGATTTGTTTTAAATGCTGTCTATGCAATCATGGCCAAACCAAGACTCTTGACATTGCATGCGCAACTAACAGCAATGCAAGCTGTCAGGCTAGTGTGTAAAATTAGAAGCTTCTCTTCTTGGCTGTAGCACAGACTCATGGCTAAATTGTGGTAAATAATCTCATGGCTACATTGAAGTACAAGCAGCTGAAGTAAACATTGACAGTTACACAAGCATCCTGAGTAGTGGATGTGAGTAAGGGCAAACAGTTGTATAATGATGATGTAATCAACAGCACTATATATATATATATATATATATATATATATATATATATATATATAGAGAGAGAGAGAGAGAGAGAGAGAGGCAGAGAGAGAAAGAGAAAGAGAGAGAGAGGTAGAGAGAGAGAGAGAGAGAGAGAGAGAGAGAGACAGAGCTATGAAATGGAAGGGAAAGTACCATGATGGCTGATGGTGGAGTTAAGATTACACCATAATAACGAAATCCACACATGGACAATATAAAAGTGCTAATGGAGTTGTGGAACAATACAATTGATGGCAGAGCAGTGTGTGAAGAAGGTGCTATAACAATACATCACTTTTGAAGAATGTGAAACATAGATAGGAGATTTGTGATATGATGTCCCAACCTTTACCAGTCCTGCCAAGAATCAGAGTGTTAACTGTAGCATACCATGAATATAATTAAAAAGGAATTTATGTTACCCTGAGGGGGAGTCAGTACAACAATTAGATCCACATGCCAGTATATCGACAGTATGCTGGTAAGGGGAACCACTGCAGCAGTCAGAGTGCAAGAGGTCATGAAATGCATATAGCTGGGAAATGTAGGACATGTGCAGATGGATGGCAAAAATAAATAAATAAATAAATAAATGACAAAGCAAGCAAACAAATACATGTACATGGAAACAATAACTTCAGTTGTGAATGCATTATAGCGGCCCATTATTAAGGGAGCCACTGCAGTTGTTATAGTGGAAAGGCACACAAACCAAATATATCTTTTAAATGTAGTCCATATGCAGATAGCAACTAGAAACGTTATACAGCAACAAACAACCCCGTGGATCTTAACCTCACAAACTGTGTATTGGCACAGTAAGAAGCAGTACAAAAGTATACTGAGCCATCACAGGGCTTTAGATAATGCCAGTAGTTGCATTTTATTTGAAATCTGAATGTGCAGTGAAGCTTACTTCATTGGCATGACTGATTATTGAGTGCTAAGGATCCTCCTTCATTTTTCCCACAGGGTGTGGAATGCCATTTATCCCTGATTACTACTGGCCATCAAAGTTGTTCTCTGTGAACTCTCATCCAAAGTATGACCACTGAAAGATGACTTTGAATTATATGCTTATTTTTGGCATATGTGTAGTCTGTTTATCAAAGTTTTGACCACAGCATAGTACTGAAAGTAAAGTATAGGACAGACTAAGATAAACTGGTGAAGCAAACAGAGGGAATAATATAAGGTGAGCAAATACAGAATGAACAGTTTAGAAGTTGTATCAGAGTCCATATCTCCCAAGTCGCTAGATCAACAATGTCAGAAAAAACTAGACATAGATTGCGTAATAAAGTGTTAACCTTCCCTGCATAATATATATAGATTCTTCATAGGATTCTTTACTGACTGGGAAATTAAACTCATAACAGCACAAAAAGAGAAACACAAATGAATGGAATTAAATCCCTTTGTATATTATTGATATACTTTGGTTTATTAGCAAGGAATGCCAAATAAACACTGCTAGAAAATGTGACTGGAAAACACATTTCAGGAGAATGGGATACATGATAGCAGGACATCAAATCTACAACTGCATGGGTGCAAACCCCTGCTTTTAACAAGGATATTCCACAGCCCAGGGCAAATAAAGCAACAGAACAATATATACTACAGGAGTCGAAAGTACACATTTCGGGGAAATGTTAGAGCAGTGTTGAAGACTGAAAACTGAACAGTGTAAAAGAACATACAAACCAAAAGGGGATAAAAAGTCATTTCCTATGGACTGACCTTGTACATATCATTGTATAAACAGAATGAGCCATAGAAGTTGTCACATAAATGCATCACGTTTTCCTTATATTATATTTGCATATTATGTTATTAAAACATAATTATGATTGTTTGTCAACTTGCTAGGAGGTAAATCTTCCTGGATTTGAACCATTCCTTGACTAGCTGATATTGTACAGACCAACACCTTAGTAAGTGGTGCAACAGAGGAACTTATGATAATGTGGAAAGAAAAAAGAAAGCACATTTTAAGTGAATGTCACAACACTGGAAAATTTAAACAAGAATGCTGTGAATCAACACAGACCATGCAGGGAGGTCAAAACCCTCCACCCCATTTATAGACAATGTATACATCCTTCTCCAAGTGTCGCATCCAAGTGGTATAAGTTATGTCATATTTGTATATGTTCTTAGTGCACACATATTGTTTTTTTAACTATACAACTTACACATCCTTGGTTTAGTGCCCCAGACTGCCTATCTGATTTCCTCTCAACTTGTGTATTGCCTACTGACACCACAGAAATATTTAGGACACTGTTGTCATAATGCACACATTGGGTGGGAGTATTCCAATACTGTTGAGAAGTGGAAAATGAGCCATGTTAAACAGAGTACAGCATTCAGGGGATCAAAAACCTCCACTCCATTTACTAACAATGTACACACCCCTGTCCCAGGACCACAACCAAACAGTACACATTACATTATAGATGCATACTTAGTCCTTAGTGCATGATACACATAATGCTTTTCACACTGGTACAAAGGACACATGATTGGTTTTGAACCCCTGCCTGCATCTCTTATTTTCTCTTGACCGGTGTATTATCTAATAACACCACAGAAGAACTTAGGATACTGCTAACACAAAGCACAGACTTGAAGGGAGTGTTGCAACAGTGTGGATGAGTGGAAAATAAGCAATGTGAAATAAAATACAGCAATCTGGGGACCAAAAGGCTGCACATTCCTTATTATCATTATAAACAGCACATCACAAGCACAATGAAACACAGAAGTTGTAACAATGATAATGTCATATCATTATTGCCTTCTGTTACACCTCAAGGGTAAGCTCATACAACAGATCATAAAAAATTAGTGGAGTGAAGGAATTTTTTCCTCTTTTCCCTCAAGACTCTGGCTCCAACTAGAATATAAAGACAAAAGAATGACCATACTCCTTGGTTATCCAGTCAAAGCAGGTCCCAAAAGTAAATTTGATTTACATATCCACAACAGCATTAAGAAAACCCATCAAAGACTAGGCACCCTACATAGACTAAAGAAATTCCTTACAGACTCTGCTAAGGTAACTCTAGCTACCACTTACCTTCTCTCCTATATGGACCCCATATCAGAACCAACCTACCAGCCTCACTTACGTCTAAACTTGAACAGTGCTGTAACAAAGTTGCCAAATTCACATTCGACAAACCTTACCGTACCCACCACTGTTTAGCACTAAAAACACAACTGGCTCAAGCTTTCTCACCACCTATTTTATATTTAGCTCTCCTTAACCCATAAAATCATCCATACTCCATCCACCTGCCAGCAATTAGATGTCTACTCCAGTACTATCTTCCAAATTGTCCCCTTTTGTCAAATAATAAACAGCTACTTACTATCTACAAACTGCAAATGGTTACTGGGGTCAGTCTCTATTCCAACAGTGTAGCCAGAAATTGGAATAAAATCCCTATATCAGTCAGGTCTATCACCCACCTTCATCTTATCAAACTATTCCTAAAAGTCTTCCTCTCTGCTTCCTGATATCGAACTTGCTCCTCATCTGGGGCATAGCTCTCAAACACCCTTCATCACATTTCTTATACATCCCATTAAAGGAATAAATCACTAAACCTGCTTATACCCTTCTAATACCTCATTTTAATGTAATCTTAAACTGCTATACCTGCTTCTACTTAGTACAACCAAATTACTATCCCATCACTACTTCTCTGTTAACATTCATACTTGCTTATCTCTTCTAATACCTCATTGCATTGTGTTTCTTAAATTACTCCTGTCTATCTTACACACTGCTCTACTATCTGTGAAGTCTTAGTACATGGCTTGTATGTTAATGTTTGTGAACAGCAATGCAGATTTTATTACACTGACTATTATGATATGTATTCACTGAAACTGCATTATAAAATTTGTTATTGCACGTTTTGAGTGCACTAAATATGATACCATGGAACTTTTCTTCCTGGGCCTCTGCTGAAAAAGGGCACATGTATAGTCAGACTTTTCTGATAAACAAATGTCAATAAATAAATAAATTACTGACATAGGATGAGAACTGCCATTTAGAAGTTCCTATGCAGACACAGAGTAGTTTATCTCTTCTAACTGATACACAATGTATGACCACAGAAAGAGGATTTTTATTGTACAAGTGTTTTTGGCCATGTGAATGATGTCATAGATGTGATTTAATTAAAATGAAAGATCATGTTAGGGCACAATACATATTTTTTGAAGACGTATACAAGGTACATCCCACTGGATTAGAACCCCTGCTTGTCTAAAGTGTATCCTCCAGTTCACTGCAGTATCATGCAAAGCCACAGAACATAGTCATTGCATCAAAAAAGTCACATTTTATGGGAATGTTGAAAAGGAAAGTCACAAAGGTGAGGCAAGAGGTATTAAGCAGGATAAAGGTAGGTGACAACCAAAGGTATACCTCAATGGTTTATAACCCATGTGTTTCATTGTTATATGCTCCAGAGCAGTGCATTACCCAGGGGAGATACTAAGTCTGTCTATATGGGGGTCATAGATAATGCATGTCAGAGAAATGTACAACATATTCAGAGTAAGAGCAAGTAAAGGCTACAAGGTATCTGAATACAACTCTTTCTTTGTCTTATTCTTCATATCACTTTATTAGCAGCTGAAACCAGTGCAGCGTTCTGTAAGGTTTGTTTAAAAGCACATCATGAGAATGCAGAAGCTGCCTCACATTGGATTCAAGCCACTGCCTGCCTACCTCTTATTTGTGTCCAGGGGTTTTCCAAGTGGTGCTTCATAGGTTCATAGGTTCATAGGTTCGTACTAGGCTATCTGCCCTAAGGCATTTATAAGCCTAGCCAGAGTGTATGTGGCTTACACCACTCCTTAGGATGAGAATACTACGCCCTTTTAGGGTTTAGTTTACTATGCCTCTGTCTAGTAGTGACACAGAGATGACCCCCAGGGTGGATTTTTGAGTATTTTAAGTCTTATGACTGACAAGTGGTGGGATGTTCTGATCTTTAGTTTATCAATAGTTTTGCCAACACAGAAACAATGTGGCAAGAGCCACACTGGGCCCTGTATATGACAAATTGTTACAAAGCACCTTTTTTGACTCCATTAAGTCGTATCAGAGTTGGGACAATAGAAATGATCAGAGCTACACAGATATTCAGGTAAGGTACAGTGAGGTGGTCCACATTTGCAAGTCCCTCTGTTTTCCTTCATGGTTTTGCATTTGTTCTTGGCCCATATCTCACATTTTTTTGCTCTTCTAAACACAAAAGAACTCCCAGGTTCAAGTATTTTCGAAGCTGCTTGTTTTCAGAAATGATGACCCAGTTGTAGTCACTAGTGAATATTAAAGCCATGCTCCTTTACCTGTTTTCATCATTTTTGTCTGCATATCTGTGCCAAAATTTCCTAGCAATCCTCTCTGGGTGTTCAAATATGGCTGGATTGTTCTTTTGCTTCAGAGTCTTAATTGGCTCCAAGATGTTGTGAAGCATTTTCCCCTGTAGCCTCTGGCAGTAAAGTCCCTTTGTTAGTTGATTAGACTGGTGGGAAAATCTTCTTAGTTCTTTTGAAACCCTTGCCATCTTCATTCCCTGGAATTTCACAACATCTTTTTTTTGTTATTTGAGGATGTATGTTGCCATTGTGTAGCAGCATGAGTACTTAAGTGAATTACCATTGACACTGTTAATTAGAGTGGCCTTCTCCAGATCTTTAGTTATTTTGAGGTCCAGAAAGTTAACTGTTGCTTTCTGTCAAAAAAGACTTTCAAGTTGGGATCTTTCCCTTCCAGTATGATAAAATTTCATAAATACTCATCCATACCTCTCAATAACATCTCTTCCTACTCTGTCTACACCTCCCCACCTCTTCTACTTACATGCTGACTCTCACTGTATGCTCCTTACTGTTTCCCTCCTGGCCTGCTGATTGTTTCTTGTGGTGACTGCCATTTCCTGGCCCATCCCACTCCATTTGCTCCCCTCCCACCTCCATTCATACCCATCCCCCATATAATCTCCTTTATACCTAACCACCTAATTCCTTCCACCCCTAACTCCACCTCTTCCTGTCTGCTAAAACATTCTAAACACCTTACCCCCCCCTACTTATCACTTCATAGTTTAGTCTGCTGCAAATCCTCCTTCTTCCTACATATCTCCTACTCCCTCTACAGGCTGTTTCACTTAAATTTTACTTCAACTCTCTAACAGGTCCAACAACTTACTTTTCCTAGTCCCTTACCCACTCCTCGCTCCATCCCAATCCTACTTCCCCACCTTAGGCAATGGATTTTGCAACCCTGTCCATTTTCCTCTTGCCTTCATTACTTCTCCTTCTCATTCTTACATCTTTTGATACTCCATTACCACCTGTCCACAGAGATCCCACTAATCCCCATACTAACTGCTTCTCATCTCTGCAGTACTCTATTACAGTCTCCTCCTCTATCTTTTCCATGAACATCCCTCTGCTTAAAATCAAACTTTCTGCCCCTCACTCTCTAGCATCTAAAACCAAGACTAAGTATTTGACTTACAACCCATTTAAATTCAGACTTTACCAACTTCATGTAGACCTGCTTATATCAGGAGAAATACATCCAAATTCTGGGCCCATCCATCACCCCACCATGCATAACTCTACCTCTCCATATTTAATAAATTCATCCTCTCCAAACAAACATATTTCCTTTTACTCTATGAGCGCCCATAGTATTCTAAACAATGTTAGTGATATCCATGCCTGGCTAGCCTTCCACACCCCGGATGTCATCACCCTAACAGAGACTTGGCTAAAAGCCCAAACCTTTGATAAAGACATTCTCCCCCCTGGTTATAATATACTCTGCATAGATTGCCAAAACAAAAAAGGGGGTGGCGTAGCCATCCTCTACTCCAACCACCTCACCATTACAAGTATTATGAAACCTATCCCATCCTTTTCTTCTGCTGAACTACTTACAGCTAACATTAAAATTAATGACCACACCACTATCACAGTAGCAGCCATCTATATTCCTCCAGGAGACAACATTCCTCTGCTTGGAAATATTCTTTCATACTTTTCTCAACACATCCCCAATGAAACTATCCTCCTTGGGGATGTCAACATTAACTGGTTAACTCTCAGTAATCCAATCTCTAATACTCATATTAATTTATATGGCTTTACACAGCTAATCTCCCAACCTACTCATACAAACAACTCTCACACATCTAGTACTCTTATTGACTGGGTACTTGTATCTAATCCTTCCAAATATCATAACCCTGAAACCCTACCAAACACCCTGAGCGATCACTGCTCTATAAAAGTGCTTAGGTTCACTCCCCACTTCTCAAAACTTCCTAGATTTATCACTTGTCACAGACTTTCCAACTTCCATCCAGAAACCTTTAATGCCCTCCTCTCTAAAGTAAACTGGAAATTCCTTACCCAGCTCCCACTAGAAGAAGCACTCCTAGCTTTCATCTCCACCTTCCTTAGTGTTTTAGATTCACTTGCTCCCCCTCGCAAAGTCCAAATTAAGTCCACCATATCTCCGTGGTTTTCAAAAGCCACTCGCACCCTTATGATAACTAAAGACAAACTACAGAAAAAATGGCAACAAACTAAGCTCCCTGCAGACAAAAATATAAAGAACTCAGAAATCTGACAAAAAAACACAAACAAAGATAAAAAGGACTTCTATAACAAACCTCCCACAGCCCTAAAATCTAATCCTAAAAAATTCTGGAAAGCTATTACCCAAATATTACATTCCGATAATCTTAGCTCCCCCAATCCATGCCCAGACAAGACATCTGAAGAAACTGCCACTATCTTCAATACCTAGTTTATCGATTCAATATCTGAGCTACTGAACCCTAACCCAAATTCTTCTACTACCAACATCTCCAACTTTTCTGAACCTACTCCTAATACTATCACCTCAAATACCTTCTCCCTCAAACCTGTACCTACTAGTTACAATAAAACTCTACTCTCTAAATTGAAATCATGCTCAGCATCAGCTGACAATATTCCTTCCACTTTTCTTCTACTAGCCGCTGATTCTCTTTCTCTTCCTTTATCCATCCTTAATCACTCCATCTCTGAATCTAAAGTCCCTTCCATCTGGAAACAATGCTACACACTACCTATACACAAAGGAGGTAACTCCTCTGATACCTCCAACTTTAGACCTATCACTATCCTCTCCCCTCTCTCTAAAGTACTAGAAAAATGTATTCATAAACAAGTTATGCAGTATCTAATATAGGAAAATCTGCTTACACCCACTCAACATGGCTTCAGACCCAAACATAGCACCACTACAGCTCTATTATTCTTCCTCAACACGGTCTCTATAGCCATGGACGACCATATCTTGGACCTGCCAAAAGCTTTCGACACTGTCTCACACTCTCTTCTGCTGCACAAACTGCATAACCTCAACTTCTGCTCTGATACTGTTACATGGTTTTCCAGCTACTTCACTGATAGATCTCAATCAGTGAGATGGTACTCTGCACTCTTAACTCCTCTCCTTTTAAAAATGGGTGTACCGCAAGGGTCTATCCTAGGGCCTTTAGTTTTTAATATCTTTACTAATCAGCTCTATAGCTCCTGTCCTCAGTCATCTTTAGTGCAATACACAGATGACCATACAGTCATCACCACAGCCAACTCTCCTCTAAGATCTTATCAGCTATTCAGGTATCTTTTAACTTAGTTGAAACGTGGCTCTCCAACAACCAGCTCATCCTTAACCCTAAAAAAACAAAGTTGTTACTCTTCCTACCTAAAATGTTCAATAATATTAAACCCTACTTCTCCATACAGTCCCTTAATAACACTCCCATTCCGGTAGAATCCAGCACTAAGCTCTTAGGTGTAATCATCGATGATCAGCTTAAATTTGACTTGCATGTTAATAACTGTATCAAAAAGACTCATTCAGAACTAGGGCTCCTTTATCGTAACAAGAAATTCCTTACCTCTGAAGCCAAGATTACTCTCGCTTACCTACCTTCTACCCAGTCTAATGTACAATTCCCAAATTCTCACAAATCTTAATTCAGCACTCCTAACCAAACTTGTCTACCTACAAGGTAGCAAGATTTGCTGCCCAACAAACCTACAAATCCCATCACTGTCTCCCCTTTTTTGTTTTGGCAATCTATGCAGAGTATATTATAACCAGGGGGGAGAATGTCTTTATCAAAGGTTTGGGCTTTTAGCCAAGTCTGTTAGGGGTGATGACATCCGGGGTGTGGAAGGCTAGCCAGGCATGGATATCACTAACATTATTTAGAATACTATGAAGCTCATAGAGTAAAAATATGTTTGTTTGGAAGGATAAATTTAATAAATATGGAAGGTAAGAGTTATACATAGTGGGTGATGGATGAGCCCAATTTGGATATATTTCTCTGATATAAGCAGGTCTACATGAAGTTAGTAAAGTCTAATTAAATGAGTTGTAAGTCAAATACTTAGTCTTGGTTTTAGATGCTAAGTGAGGGGCAGAAAGTTTGATTTTAAGCAGAGGGATGTTCATGGAAAAGATAGAGGAGGAGACTGTAATAGAAATTACTGAGATGAGAAGCAGTTAGTATATAGGATTAGTAGGATCTCTGTGGACAGAGTGGTAATGGAGTATCAAAAGATGTAGAAGAATGAGAAAGGAAGTAATGAAGGCAAGAGGAAAATGGACAGGGATTTGCAAAATCCATTGCCTAAAAAGGAAAATCTGCTTACACCCACTCAACATGGCTTCAGACCCAAACATAGCACCACTACAGCTCTATTATTCTTCCTCAACACGGTCTCTATAGCCATGGACGACCATATCTTGGACCTGCCAAAAGCTTTCGACACTGTCTCACACTCTCTTCTGCTGCACAAACTGCATAACCTCAACTTCTGCTCTGATACTGTTACATGGTTTTCCAGCTACTTCACTGATAGATCTCAATCAGTGAGATGGTACTCTGCACTCTTAACTCCTCTCCTTTTAAAAATGGGTGTACCGCAAGGGTCTATCCTAGGGCCTTTAGTTTTTAATATCTTTACTAATCAGCTCTATAGCTCCTGTCCTCAGTCATCTTTAGTGCAATACACAGATGACCATACAGTCATCACCACAGCCAACTCTCCCTCTAAGATCTTATCAGCTATTCAGGTATCTTTTAACTTAGTTGAAACGTGGCTCTCCAACAACCAGCTCATCCTTAACCCTAAAAAAACAAAGTTGTTACTCTTCCTACCTAAAATGTTCAATAATATTAAACCCTACTTCTCCATACAGTCCCTTAATAACACTCCCATTCCGGTAGAATCCAGCACTAAGCTCTTAGGTGTAATCATCGATGATCAGCTTAAATTTGACTTGCATGTTAATAACTGTATCAAAAAGACTCATTCAGAACTAGGGCTCCTTTATCGTAACAAGAAATTCCTTACCTCTGAAGCCAAGATTACTCTCTCGCTTACCTACCTTCTACCCAGTCTAATGTACAATTCCCAAATTCTCACAAATCTTAATTCAGCACTCCTAACCAAACTTGTCTACCTACAAGGTAGCAAGATTTGCTGCCCAACAAACCTACAAATCCCATCACTGTCTCTTTCTAAAACACCTAAACTGGCTTGAATTACTCCACCAGCTTCTTCTCTCTCAGCTCCAGATCATCCATTCTATCCTATACCAGCCTTCTACTGCCCAGCACTATCCCCTCTCATCTCCCATTATTCTCCCTCCAGACTTCTCCGAAGCTCTAACCAAGACCTACTACAAATCTACAAATCCAAATCTAAATTTGGATGCAACATGTATAGCTATCACCCTACTATTGCCTGGAATAGGCTCCCACTAGAAATTAGGACCCTTACACATCCTAAACAATTTAAGACAGCCACCAAAGAGCACTTTGAAAGTCACTAGTCCTGCCACTGCACTCTCCCTCTTTAAACATCCCCTACTTCTCATACCTTAATCTACTTTCTGCCCTGAACTCACTCTTCTCACTAGCTCTCGCTAATCTTCCTTGACAACTTTCTACTGTCTTCTAAAATCTATTAAGTAAATCACCTCAGAGAAACATTCTATTATAATTGTCTTGCCTTCATGCAACTACATTATGATAAAACTGTTTTTTTATAACCAACTACCCCAAAAACTATATTCATCTTAATGACATATTTCTTTTTATACATCTTGACATAGTTTTACTTTACTCTTGATTATTGACACTGTATAACATTGTATTGCTACTTAATGCCTTGTAATAATCCTGTAACATGGCTGTTTAATGCTAATTTATAATGAAAATTGTTTAATATGTTGGAGAAAAAGGGCTCTTCAGCTCGGTCAGACAAACCCGGTCAACAAATGTAAAATAAATAAATAAATAAATAAATACATTTGATAGACTCCATGCACCTAATTTAAAACACTCTCTCTTCTTCACATTCCCTAAGGACTACATTAACCAAGCTAGATGCCATGCCTGCACCTATGGGTACATCAGTGGTTTATCTTTAGAACTCTCCATGGAAAGTGAAATAGCTGTTGCTGAGGGGGATGTCCAAAAGTTTACCCAGGTCTCTGTAGGGAGGGCTGCCCTCTCTTTCAGATATAATATAATGGCGTGTGTATGCTGCATGCTGTATTGATGTGGCACTGAGTTAGTATCTGCATCCTATCATTAGTGTCCTATCAAGGAGGGCAGGCTTGGATCACTTCAGGTCACTATAATGATGGTCAGACAGTTATTCATGCATGGGATGCCAGTAGCATGGCTGATAGACTTGGTGAAACCAATATAGGCATCGTACTTGCACTGGTATAATCCTCCTGCAGGTACCTGCATTTGCAGTGTTTCATAAGGATCTCCAGAAAAATCTTAAGACTCCTTCACACACCACTTTCTCCTTTGTCAACTATAAGTGTCTCTCTTTCAAAGATGTCAGGAAAAATGGCAGTGAAGTGGCACCAAAGCAAATCTCATGTTTCTCATGATTCAACAAATAACTCTTGCTTCTTCATAAATACAACGTTACTAACACAGAGGAATTGCTGTGCAAGCACCTGTAATATTATCCTTTATTTTAAAATGTGAACATGAATCCATTTCATCAATAAAACAAACTTAAGATAGTTTAGTGCTTTCACTCACTCTATGTGGGCTTCTTCAGGACAATGTTACCAATTTTACAAACGTTTAAATAACTTTATAGGTGTCAAAAAATTAAAAAAATGGTCTTCCCTTAAACTGATATCACTCAATATATAACTCTATGTGTTTATACAATGTAACGCTTTAAAATTCATTTATGCACTATATACTAGAAATTTGCTATACTGAAATAATATATTAAATTTTATACATAAATATAGTATATAATCTCTATGCAAATCCTAATGTATACGTGCGTTCTAATTATATAAAACTATACTCGATGTACAAAAATATTAAACAAAAATATTTGACAAAATATTTTATAAAATATTAAAAAACATAAAAAATACTAAATATGGAAAGTACATGTGTAATAATACATATAAAAACTGCTATACACTTATAATAAACTATATACCATTCTGAAAAACGTATTGACAATTTCTAAGACCAAACATACTTGATAAAATACCTATTATTGCCATTATTTTTGTCAATACTACTTTTCATAACATATAATATTGACATTATAAATTCCATACTAATAATATTCACACTATACATTCTGCATGGCTCTAATACTCCATGCCTTTTACTTAACACTATAATCTATTGATTAATATAGGTTTGATTGATTTGTGATAATTTATACCTGGTGGAGTTGATGCGTCTGTATACAATTGCCACCGTACTTCTCTAAACCCCAAAATTTCTTTCCTATTACCTCCTTTTGAATTTTATTTTATGTGTTCTAATATGGCAAATCTAAAATTGTGTAATTCTCTATACTTTTCTGTATGTCTATACAGTGCATTATTACAATCCTTCTTTTTGATACTATATAGGTGATCATATATCCGCTTTTTAAATGAGCTTTCTGTCTTCCCTATATAGTATCCAGAACATATACTGCACTTTGCCATATATATCACATAGTTTGTATTGCAGTTACCCTGTCTAAATCTTATTTTGGTATTGTTTATAATGTCCAAAATAATTTCATTTTTTTCCATTATAACACAATGCTGTTTACAACTTCCGCATCTACTAGTAGATTTATTGTAACTATTAATTGTGTTTGTCTCCTTATTCATCCCTCTCTGCTCTAAAAGCCTCTTAAGACTACTTCCGATCTTATACACAAAATGTGGTTTGTTACCTACTAAGTCTTTCAATTCATCATCCACCAGTAATATTTTCCAGTTGTTTTCCATTATTCTCTTAATCTGATATACTTAGGGACTATATTCCAGTACACAGGCACGTTGGTATTTCACTCCTGTGTATTTCACTTCTGTGTTGTTAGTTATTCTATTCATTCCCTTGTATATTCCTAATAGTGGTGGACATTTTTTCCACATTCCTGAATGACGTACTGCTTAACATCTGTCATCATTTCCTTATTATAACCTCTTTCATCAAATAATCTAGTTATATATTCTAATTCACCCACCATTTCCTCATACCTAGATGTCATGCGGGCTGCCCTTATACATTGCCCTTTATATATATATTATACAACTGTTTTCTTGAATGATTGCTCGTATACTGTAAGTAATCGTTGGAAAATGTACTTTTTCTATAAATACGAGATTTAAATCCTTTTTCATCATGGGAAATAAAAGTATCAAGGTAAGCTATTCCATTAATACTAACAGAATGCTTGAATTTGAGAAATTCACTACTGGAATTCAAGAATGTTATAAATGAATCAAGTTCATCTGAACTCCCTTCCCATAATATGTAAATATCATCTAAAAATCTAGAATAATGTCTCACATGCTTAAACATATTATTGGGAAATACAACTGTCTCCTCCCAATCCAACATAACCTAATTAGCAAAAATTGGCGCACACGCTGAACCCATCGCAACACCCCTATTTTGTCTATAATGTTCACCTTCATAATAAATGTAATTGTGATCCAAAACCATATATATATATATATATATATATATATATATATATATATATATATATATAGATATATATATATATATATATATATATATATATATATATAATTAGAATGCACATATACATTAAGATTTGCATAGAGATTATATACTATATATAGAGGAGTTTTGGATAGACAATAGAATTACTTCAGATGTGTATGATTTTTTCAGAGTACAGTACCTGGTATTAGCCACATTAGTGGGTATTCCCAAGTTACATAAAGATATAACTGACTCTCCATTTAGACCCATAGTATCGGGCAGTCATTCCAAAACATTTCTGTTAGGGATAGCAGTAGACACTTGGTTGAAAGACATTTATATGAAAATTTCACATTTGTTCAAAGATTATTGGGAATTTTTAGGTAGTTTCCCTATTCACATTGAACAAAATACATGTTTATATGTAACGATGGATGTAATAGATTTGTTTTCATGCATTCCGAAACAATTAGGATTGGAAGCCTTTTGTAATAGTATCAGAAAACATACACATAAAGATTGGGAAAAGATATGTTTGATTATGGATTGCATGTCTATGGTTTTGGATCACAATTGCATTTATTATGAACATTATAGACAAAATAGGGGTGTTGCGATGGGTTCAGCATGTGTGCCAATTTTTGCTAATTAGGTTATGTTGGATTGGGAGGAGACAGTTGTATTTCCCAATAATATGTTTAAGCATGTGAGACATTATTCTAGATTTTTAGATGATATTTACATATTATGGGAAGGGACTTCAGATGAACTTGATTCATTTATAACATTCTTGAATTCCAGTAGTGAATTTCTCAAATTCACGCATTCTGTTAGTAGTAATGGAATAGCTTATCTTGATACTTTTATTTCCCATGATGAAAAAGGATTTAAATCTCGTATTTATAGAAAAAGTACATTTCCAACGATTAATTACAGTATACGAGCAATCATCCAAGAAAACAGTTGTATAATATATATAAAGGGCAATGTATAAGGGCAGCCCGCATGACATCTAGGTATGAGGAAATGGTGGATGAATTAGAATATATAACTAGATGATTTGATGAAAGAGGTTATAATAAGGAAATGATGACAGATGTTAAGCAGTACGTCATTCAGGAATGGGGAAAAAATATCCACCACTATTAAGAATATACAAGGGAAAGAACAAAATAACTAACAGCACAGAAGTGAAAGACACAGGAGTGAAATACCAACGTGCCTGTGTACTGGAATATAGTCCCTATGTGTATCAGATTAAGAGAATAATGGAAAACAACTGGAAAATATTACTGGTGGATGATGAATTGAAAGAGTTAGTAGGTAACAAACTACATTTTGTGTATAGGATCAGAAGTAATCTTAAGAGGCTTTTAGAGCATAGAGGGATGAATAAAGAGACAAACACAATTAATAGTTACAATAAATCCACTAGTAGATGTGGAAGTTGTAAACAGCATTGTGTTATAATGGAAGAAAATGAAATTATTTTGGACATTATAAACAATACCAAAATAAGATTTAGGCAGGGTAACTTCAATACAAACTATGTGATATATATGGCAAAGTGAAGTATATGTTCTGGATACTATATAGGGAAGACAGAAAGATCTTTTAAAAAGCGGATATATGATCACCTATATAGTATCAAAAAGAAGGATTGTAATAATGCACTGTATACACATACAGAAAAGTATGGAGAATTACGCAATTTTAGATTTGCCGTATTAGAACACATAAAATAAATTCAAAAGGAGGTAATAGGAAAGAAATTTTGGGGTTTAGAGAAGTATGGTGGCAATTGTATACAGACGCATCAACTCCACCAGGTATGAATGATCACATATCAATCAAACCTATATTAATCAATAGATTATAATGTTAAGTAAAGATGGAGTATTAGAGTGATGCAGAATGGATAGTGTGAATATTATTAGTATGGAATTTATAATGTCAATATTATATGTTATGAAAAGTAGTATTGACAAAAATAATGGCAATAGTAGGTATTTTATCAAGTATGTTTGGTCTTAGAAATTGTCGATACGTTTTTCAGAATGGTATATAGTTTATTATAAGTGTATAGCAATTTTTGTATGTATTATTACACATGTACTTTCCATATTTAGTAATTTTTATGTTTTTTAATATTTTATACAATATTTTGTCAAATATTTTTATTTAATATTTTTGTACATCGAGTATAGTTTTATATAATTAGAACGCACGTATACGTTAGGATTTGCATAGGGATTATATACTATATTTATGCATAAAATTTAATATATTATTTCAGTATAGCAAATTTCTAGTATACAGTGCACAAATTAATTTTAAAGCGTTACATAGTATAAACACATAGAGTTATATATTGAGTGATATCACTTTAAGGGCAGACCATTTTTTGAATTTTTTTGGTGCCTAAAAAGTTATTTAAACGTTTGTGAAAATTGGTAATGTTGTTCTGAAGAAGCCCACATAGAGTGAGTGAAAGCGCTTAACTATCTTAAGTTTGTTTTATTTATGAAGTGGATTCTTGTTCGCATTTTAAAATAAAGGATATTACAGGTGCTTGCACAGTAATTCCTCTGTGTTAGTAACATTGTATTTACGAAGAAGCAAGAGTTATTTGTTGGGTCCAACGTTATATTTTCTCATGATTCACGCAATGACAGACACTGAGAGAAATTACATTTGTGTGATGGATGTGAAAAAAATATCATATAGGCACTGTATTGTTCTGGCTACAGTGGCCTTTTAAGGTATGACACGTGGCAGCCATCCTTCCCTCTGTTTGCTCAATGGCAACTCCAGCTGAGGATGGTTAATTATTGAATAATAATTGCTCCAAACAGAAAAGTCACCACAATGCCCAGACATCCACGGAAGTACACTTTATTAAATAAAAATAAAAAGGGTTAACCAGAAAAGAAAGAAAAATAATCAGAGATACTGATGATTATATGAATAAAAGGGCTTATCCAGCTCCGAAGGGAGGGGAAGGGGTGATGTTTGATCATGACAGTGTTTCTAACCCAGGTCCTAGTAACCCAAATAAGCAAATGCATCAGGGTGCAAATCAAACTGACTATGCTGACAACAATGTGAATGGTCATTTTTTACCGAGGCGGTCAGAACGCCTTTTGAACAAGAATCAGAAACCAGTATTTTATGTGAGGCAGAAACAGCAATGGAATGCACCTACCTATCCAGTGAACAGGAACAGTTACTAAAGGAAACGTTAGACACACAGACTCACAGACTAGTACTAGTGTTCTGGACAATGAGCTAGTGCCTGTTAAACACTTATGTAATGGGGACTTTTCTATTTACAACTATAGTGACATGGAGATTGGTGATGGACAATTTAGCCTTTTGAAAAAGGGTTTTTCTTTTGTTCCAAATTTCAAGCCTGATATTCTTAAGGTTTTAACAAGCCTTTTGTTTTTTTATTTAATAAGGTGTACTTCCATGGAGGTCTGGGTGTTGTGGTGTCTTTTCTGTTTGGAACTTGTGTTTTACTAATCACCTAGTGTAATTTTTGTTAGATAATATTTGTATCTATTTTTATCTATATTTGTATTTACTCCATCGCATATCACCTACTCAGAGGTGATCTCTGCCTAACATACAAAGCTATGTCAAACCCAGAGCTGTTGGACATGCTGCACTTAAAGAAATCCAAATCCCTCTGACCTACATGCTCTAGGGACCTAAACCTTGTCACCACAATAAACAGAACATGCCAGAGGGATAGATTCCTGTTCCAGAGACTTTCCATACTCTGGAATAAACTACCTATCTATATCAAACAAAGCTCCTCATTAGCATTCTTCAAGAAAAATCTTGATGATTGGATGGGAAATAGGAAATTCACCCTGGGAATCACCTCTGTGGCTCTGCTCCACAGTGGCACAGGAAAATAATTTTCTTGGGTGGCAAAAGCCAGGGTACCTTTTTGGCTGGGCTTGTATAGGCCCCAGGGCTGATAGCCTAGTACCTACCTATGAACCTATGAATCTATTTGGCATAAATAGCTTCCTGAACATGCACAGAGCTTACTGCAGGTGCTCTGGGGTTTCAAAAGCATTGTGCACGTATCTACAGGATGTTTATCATGTCTTCTCATTAAGCAAATGTAGGTATTTGGAAAAACTAATTAAACAAGCCTTAATTACTACAATCATTGTGGCCAGAGGGGAGAATCTACATGATATAAGTGTGATGGGATCCTGATGATGTTATAGGACCATGGAAGAAGTGATTTGGATTAAGTCCTGTGAAAAGACGTGCTGCTACACAGCAAGTATCTGTTTAAATATGTTATGTGTTACATTCCACAACATGTATTTGTACAAGGCTACCTTTTTGTGAGCTGTGAACTATCAGACATGGAATTGCTGCCATATATTTAGTGCATGTGCTGATGTATTATTCACTGCTCTCTGAAGGAGTACATTTGCCTGTGTAGCATGCAGTCATCTTACAGTAATGTAGCTAAATAGATGGTGCCACACACCAATAAAAAGTGTTTTTGTGATATGAATATGTGATAATAAAATATATATTTTTCTGTAAATGTTTTATCAACTGTGCATATGCTTTTTATGTTACTTAGTTGATTCATAGGTTCATAGATAAGTACTTGACTAGTTGCTCTTGTGGGTCATTTTAAGCCTAGACAATTTCACTCAAGGATGAGAATCAAACCCTGTACCTTGTGACTGTGAGTTTAACACATTAACTATTATGCCAACCCACCAGCCATAAGGTGTATAAGGAGCTATGTCCAAAGTTAAATTCTTCTCCTGGAAGTGGATCCAGCATGATTGGATTCAAACCACCTACCTAACTGGTTGCACAATGTAGTGAATACTGTATTTGCCACAAGCATTACAGGAGAAACTTGGTTACTTGCAGTAATTTTTTTGTGGAGGGAGAAATAAGATAAATTCTGAGTACCACACAAGTAATGTAAACCATTCAGATATTTGGCTATTGACTGTAGGAATATTAGTGCCAGGCCTTCATAAAAGTGTAGGCTATGGACTATTACTATGCTAGTAGTTTGAAGATCCACATAGGACCACAGCTGTTTATTTCAGTGTTTTCCATACCAGTATAGCCATGCCTAAGACACTAGCAGAAAATGACACATTATCTTACAAATCCAGATTCACAGAGCCCGAGAATGAGATGGTACTGGAGGCCTTCCACTTCATTTTAGATGTCTCTTTGCAGTGCATGCCACACACAGGTCCTTCTGTGACCATGTGTGGTGTTAGTTGTGATTAATGTCCATGCTGTGGGTGGCCAGGGATGTAATAATGCAGTGGTATTCCACTGAGCTGCAGATATAGTATGTGCTGCTACCCACAGAGCAGAGGCCAATGCATGGGAACAGAGGTCAATGGACAGGTCTTCTACTAAAGCACTACTTACAGAGACAGAGATAGAGGATTTTCTCTCCTCATTTAACATCAGTGCTACCTCCACGGAGTGCCACATTGTGGTGATGGATGTTGGGGCCAAACTGGACAGTCCACAGAGAAAGTCTACTGCTGATGCACCAGGTATGAAACCATACTATACGTACATGGCCTTAACAGTACCTGTTACTCATGTTAAAGTTTAAAATATTTCTCTCAGTTGGGTCATATAGGTACACCAGTCATCCAGGTGCAACATACTGTACATCTGGATGAAGTATGGACCCGGTTATGACTGTGTATCATAATTTGTATATTTATGAGGATGACAATTGCATGTTGAGTTTTGGAGATGGGTTATACTTACACTGGATATATTTTGTTTTTGTATATTCACAGGTGAATCATTTTCTGGTACCAGCCCCTTGGAACCCTGTCTGATATTGCAGTATCTTTAACGTTTGATGAAAATGGAGAAAGTGATGTGATACATTCAGGGTGTGTAGAGTGAGTGACGGACACAGGGAGTTTGATTTCCAAATTCCCTCCTCGTAGTATGGACACAGTCTCTGTGCCTGTGCATACCATAACAATTGAGAGTGAACAAGTTAATAGGGGCACAGAAGATCAAGGTAATGTAGTTGCCTCCAGTAGAGACTTATCGGAATCTGCCGCTAGTCATCATGACCAGGAGGGTTCACATGGGGTGCAGTTATTACCAGTGATCACCCTAGGTATGATTCCCACTCTTCCCTTGAGATTGGTGTGCCATTAGCTGCCATCCAATGTATATGCAGAGTCATTAGTTCCATCAAATCCTCTGTAGAGGTGGTGGTGGTGGTGATCCAGGCTGTGTATGCTGACATATGGAAGTGCATGAACCATACAAGTGATTAATTGGATAGACTGAATGACCCACTGGAATATGCATTATCTTACCTGGGACATTTTTCAGGGGTTAGGGGCCATCATCAGGGCTGGTCATTTGCTATGACCACAGATGTTAGCCGAGCTGGCCATGGATGATTGAGATCTCACTCTCATAATTCTAGCACTTCCACAACAATAGCTGTGGCTGTGTCAATAATCAGGAGAGGCCATCCTCGTGGTCATGATTGTGGTCATGCTGGCACACCCTCCAGTAGATGTCGGTCAAGGTCAGGTAGCACACAGGTATTAAGCCAAGATGCCAAGATCATGGGACAGCCAGAGCAACTCCTGGCAGAGCAAGTTCACATGGGCAGGGATGTAAAAGGGAAGCTGAACCCTCTGTGATGCATTGTTCAGACTTGTCCAGCAGGCCACAGTGCAGTGCTGCACCACGTGATTTAGCTATGTCCACAGATGCAGACATAGAAGACACACACACACACACACACACACACACACACACACACACACACACACACACACACACACACACAAACACACACGCACACACGCACACACACGCACACACATACACACACATACACACACACACACACACACACACACACACACACACACACACACACACACACACACACACACACACACACACACACACACACACACACACACACACACACACACACACACACACACACACACACACACACACACACACACACACACACACACACACACACACACACACACACACACACATACACAGCCCCGAGAATAAGAGAATATCCCACACTTCCAATGACCATGGCATTGACAATATTAGAACTCTCCTCACAGTTCTGATACTTCCTCTACAAGCAACTGTTATTGTAATACACCACCTCACTGCCACTTCCCTTTGAAATACATGCATTCCTGTACTTCCTTCCCCATCTGTGCAAATGATGTTGATAACTGTGCCCTGCTCTGTGTACATTGTTACTTGGGTATCCTATATCTCATGGTTTCACTATCTTATGCATGGGTAAGCACAGTCTGGTGTTTTATATGCATTATTTGTATGGTTGTGTAAATGCTTATCTACTGTTTACTTATGTAGTGGCTTCCCCAACTGTGCAAATGATGGAATGTGAGCCCTGCACTTTCTACAATGATACTTAAGTTGCTTACAGGCCATGCATAGGTAAGCACAGTCTGGGGTTTTTGTATGCATAATTTTTACTGTATGTGTCTGCTTAGCTCTTGTATAGTTATGGTCTAAAGCTCTATGTAATGTGCTACCTACTTGCTAGTCCCACAGTGTACTGTGCCCACCTCCATTAGTTATGGACATCTTCTGTTATTAGCTCCTCCTTTGAATCTTCATCGGTGCCATCTTTGTCATTTGTTGCTGCCTGTGGTGCTGGGAACTATACCCCCTGCATGGGTCCACCATGCTGTAATTGCTTTCTGAGAATAATACTATGTAAAATAGCACACATAGTCAGTATTTTTGTGTCTGTGGTAGGGGTCATATTGCAGGGCAACACCGTATGAATGTAGTCAGTGAAAATGTGACTTCAGTAGCCCAAACAGATATACTGTGATGTTTCTGATTTGAGGGCATGGTTGTAACCTTGGCCAATTGGGTTATCTAGATTTCTGATAAGTATCATGAGCCAGGGTTCTGGGCATATTCAACATCACCCATCAGATGGTCCTGTGGAAAGTCACCCCTTACAAAACAGTGAGAGAGGTAACAGATGATCCATGTGAGAGTTGTAAAAACTGCCTGAGTGGCCTGCATACACATTGTAGATGATGCATTTTAGACCACCTGGCAGTTGATGGAGTGATACCTTGTACGGTTCACATATTTGCTGCATTATTATTGTTTTATTGTTCTGGCTAATGACTGGGTGGGATGAGTGCTAACCAAGATACTCAACATTGGCTGGTAAGGTGACACAGCCAACATTCAGACCATTGCATTATGTGTAGTTGGTTTGTAGTTTAGTTCATGAGAAAGTCTATGAAGTGAGCCTGGTTCATGATCAGTAAGGAGCACCAGAATCTCTGTTTGATATAGCCATTAATAAGCATTACTCATTTCAGGATTCTCATCCTCAATATTTGCGATACTAAGCTTGCTACACTCTGTATTACTGATGACAGGGTCCATAGGTTTACTGGTTGTGATAAAAGATTGTGATTCATTAGTCCTCAAGAAGCTTGACTGCATTTTACCCAAGCACAATTTTCCTATTTCCCATATATGTGTTAAGGTTGTTGTATGAAGATTAATCAATACTTTAGAAGCTCTTCAGTAGGAAATTTATGGCCATGCCTCCCTGCTATGAGTCTAATGACATTTTCATTAAAATTGCAAGTGCATGCTCTGTTGACATAAATTGGGCTGAAATTTATTATCCCTATAAGATTCGGGTAGGTGTCGGTGATTGTCTACTATAAAAGTTGTTGTGCAATGGGTGTGTACATTTATTAGTAATTACACTGCATAGTACAACCTCCCCTCCAACAGGGCATACTCCTGCCTTTTTCCTTGCCATATGTCCATGCCCCATTTATGTGATATATTGATTTAAAAATCTACTTAGTGGAATTTCCCACTCAGACTCACATATAGACACATAAATATAGTGGCACATAAAGATGATATGTGTGATTTGACAAATACATGTTATAAAATGACCACATGAAAATGTAGACATTGAAATCAGTGAAGAAATACAGGATAGAGGATGGCAAAACTGTTTCAAAGTGCATATACAAAATGGCTGTTCTGGAAGCAGTAAAGGTTGAAACAAAGTGGAGTCAGACACATCAAGTTACTTTATTATCTGGCATGCCTAAAGCAGGATAATATAAAATTAACTGACAGGGAACTTATCTGGATCACTGTAAAAGTAGCAGGCATGAAATATAACATGCATTTCAATACAGGACCTGATTTGTATATGATATTTTGCAAGAGTATTAGAAATGGTTTTCACTCATATCAGTACATAAGTCAGAAGTGTTCTTACAGATTTGCACAGGGAATAAGGTTTCTCCAATTGACAAAACAACTGTTCATGTGACATGAGAGTCATACTTTCAAAAACTGGTCCTCTGAAGAGTGGCATTTTAAGAAAAAACTGCAAATTCAGAAGTGAAACTCTTTTTCTCTGGTATTGAGGCAACTCTGCATATTTAAGGAGTGGAGATGCAGGGTCAGTGCTTTCTGCATGAGGACTGTGAGGGGCTTTGGTCACAAGGAAATATTGATTGATTTTTTTTTTTTTTGACAAATCACCTGCTTGCACCATTAGTTTTGAAGTATCATCACTGTGTGGCAGGCAATAGGATGAAATAAAATTAATTTGCTTCCTGTTAAGAAACTGCATATGGCAAGCAAGGATAGCAACAGATATAACACAGATAGGAAGTTATCACATTGACAGAGGATAAACAAATATTTGACAGATAAATACAAATTCTAAGAAGAATAAAGTCAAAGACTGAACTGGAACCAAATGATAACTAACTCACAATTCCAAAAGACCAGGAAATTATATAATGTTCTTACTGTGGAAGGCATATTATTTAGACTAGAAAGTAGAAGGTTATTGTCTAAATATTAATATAGTCAGTGAGTGGGTTACACCTGCAATCCCATTGTAATCAGGTATTGTTCATAACAGAAGTTGTTCCCATCTGCAAAGATTTCAAAATCGACATTACTACAATGCTGTTGATTGTACAGTATTCTCTGTGAAGTACAAAAGACGTTTTTGCATCCATAAAAGGGATGGTTGAGTGATGTATAAAGATTAGCCTAGTTTATGCATATGTACAAGAGTGAATGAAATCACCTTCTATACAATTACTAATGGTTAACAGACATTACCTTTTGTCCCAGTATGTCACATTGGTATTCAACAAGGCCCCTGACAATTTCCAACAGGCAGTAGATTGAATACTGTGCGCAATTTGTATTCTGTCTCCTTACTAAACTCTCCATGGAAATGGGATAGAATGGCAAAGGGAATCAAAATTGTCTATGAAGTACCATAAACCAGAAAAACAAATAAAAGGAGACACTAAAATAGATGCAAGTATGATTTTTCAAAGGTTGAATATTAAATTGTAAGTATATGATCAACAAGGATGAGTAACACACTTCTCAACATAATGTGAAAGCTATGTTGATGGCTTGTAGGCCTCAAATTATGTGACTGCTGACGGTATACTTCAGGAACGTGGAAACAATTCTAGGCAAGTAATCATAGAGCATAAGATGCCTAGCAACCTTTAAATAGCATTCTTTCCACCCATTTCAAGCACTTAATAGTCCTCACCCCATAAATCAATCAAGGATGTACATGATCAGCCTGGTACAAATTTGTGACTACCCATCCGGTTGTTAAGACTAGCTTTAAAGGTAGTACTTTGTTTGAATTGTGGTGGTTGCTTATTCCACAGCCTTGGAATATGTTGTATTAGGAACCAATCCCTTAAACGATTCCTGTTTATTTGTTGGTGTAGAATAAGGTCCAAGTGTGGGTGTCTGTGGATCCACTAGTTTTGTGAAGTAATAAGAGGTCAAAGAGGATTGGGTATCTCATGGCTCAAAAGCAAGAGATAGGTCACACTGGAGCAGCTGGTAGGATACTGAGTATAAAGAAAGTTGTGCAAATCTACTGGGGAAGTTGAAAGGTTTAAGGCCTTTAATTGTATTTGTAAAAATTGTTTGGGGTCTTTACAGTTGAGCAATATACTTGGAGCTTCAAACACTAAAGGCTGGATTGTATTCAATAATGTTTCTGCTTTCTCAGTACAGCAGTAGGATGACATCTTTGAATATTGAAGATATTCCTTTGGAACTAAGTGGACCAATCAGATGGATATCTTGAATATGGTGGAAACATAATGACTGAATGGGAGAGACAGAGAGTGGTCCTCATAGGTGTTTAGGTCTCTTATGACTGTATCTGCTTGAAGAGAAATGTCAGTTTATAATATATGAGATAAGAGCAGTTTAAATGTTAACTCATTCACTCCAATTGAGTTAAGGAAGTTTGTGCTGTAATTCCAATAGACATAGCCTAAGCTTTTTGACAGAATCAAATTATGTCCTCACATTTCAAACAAATGTTCCTTTCTCTGGAACCATAGGGATTATGAAAGAAGTATAAACAGTGAACTCTTCAGCAAAAAACTATTTTTATAGTGGTAGTATCCTTTAGGTTCTAGGTCTTAAACTGAATTTTATGTCACAGTAAACACAGTAACTATTACATTTGTAATATTTTGTAAACAACTTAAAATATCTTAGCATCCACTCAAGTTACCCGCATACTGTCAGCAGCATTGTATTCATATAGCTGAGAGCTTTCATTTGAGGCTAAGGAGTTCTGTCTGTGTTACTTGGCTGTTGAGATATTAGAAAAAAATGTGAAAATTATATCTATATAAATTAATATCATAAAAACAATAGTTAATATCTATTTACCTGCACTAGACAGAGGTCAAATTTTAATGCAGTTGAGTTTGCCACTGTGTAAGGTTTAAGATGAAATATTTTGAAACCTTGTATATAACATGGTTTTGGAATTATTGATGCAAATATGCATAAGCAATATTTCATGCCAAGAGGCGTCAGTAGGGGTTAACTGCAGATGTACCTGGAGGAGTCACGCGGATGTAATGCTTACTTTTATTTGCATTTAGCTTGATACTGTTTTCATTACACCATGTATGTACATATTACAGCCCTTGCTGGAACTTTTTAATAATAGTGGATGAACAAGTAACAGTCATCTGCAGACTTGATCGACTACACTCTAAGATGTTGGTTTCAATGTCTGCATAATAAATGCCCACAGGGGAGGGATCAGCAAGGATCCCTGTGATACCCTGAATAGTTGCAGATTTATATTCAGAGACAGTACCAGAAACTCAAAGAACGTGGGATCTGTCAGATGGTCAGTTTGCAATCCAGCATGCAGCATAGGGGTTTATATTCAGTTTGTCTAATTTTCCAATAAATGCAGCTGGCCCAAAAGCTTTGTCAAGGTTGAGATGGTCAGTGTGCATGGAGGGACCATTGTCCACAGCCTCTGTAATCTTTTCAATTAAACTTATTAGGTACAGGATATAGCACTTTGCCTTTCATAAAACCAAAATGATTGGGGTCTTGTTCAGTTAAGTTGCTTATGCCTGTATAAATTAATTCTGCTCATTCCATAGCTTTGCATGTAAGGCTGGTGAGGCTAATGGGCCTATTATTAGCTGGGTCTGTAGATGGGCCAGGGGGCAACTTTCTGTATAGGAATCACAGTGGCTGTTCTCTGGACATCAGGTAGAAATCATGTGTATAGGCTGAGGTTGGATATTTAAGTAGAGGGTCTGGTAGTACATATTTGGCACTGATGGAAATCCATCTATCTATCCACAACCCCTTTTCCCATTTTTCACATGGGGTTAGGCTGTGACTTCAGGAATGAGCCAAGATTTAGATCACAGAGTGGTTAGCCCTTCAGCTGTAGTTCTTCCACACCACACACTCATATGTTCACTCACACCTATGGGCAATTTAGAGTGTCCAATACACCTACTGCATGCCTTTGGAATGTGGGGAAAAAACTCAAGCACCCAGAGGAAATCCACACAACCACAAGGAGGACATGCAGACTCCATACAGAAGGTACCCCAGCTGAGAATTGAACCGGGGAACTTCTTGCTCTGAGAGAACAACTCTATCTGCTGTGCTGCCCATTTGACACTGGTGGAAATGCAGCTTAGTATTTTGTCTGCTCCTGTGCAAGTATTATTTTTAGCCTTTAACTGGAATTTGAAGACATCTTAAAAGTTGATGCCATGGAAGACTAGATTTTCTGTGATACTGTAAGAAACAATGTGGTAGGTAGAGTAAAGTTAGAAGTAAAATATGGCTGCTAATATATTGACTGTATCTTTGTGATCAGAATGTGCTGTATTATTACCAATGAATTTGATGCATTGTTTCTTAATTTCTTGACATAGTTAAAGAAAGATTTCTAGTCTCGTTTGGTATGTTGATAGGGTCTATGGTTATTCATCAAAGGGTAAAAGCATTGAACGGCACTACATCATAAATGCCGTTTATCAAAACCTCCCCACACACCCCCTGCTAATTATATATACCAACTCTAATATAGCACTACAATGGGGAAAGGGCAAATTTCCTTACCTCTACCGTAATGTGATCTTAAATCCAACAAGACAAAATGCTGGCAATAAAACGGAAAGAAGTTTAATCCACAAATACTCCAGAAACCAACACGATGCAATTTCAATCACAAGTAAGCGCTTTCATCTCCTTACAACACGGAGACTTCTTCAGACTGATGGTTGAATGCAAGTACTGCATATAAATACAAATTCATAAAAAACATCAATTAAGACATTCAATTTGAAAAAACTTGACAATAAAAATTTAAAAAGACACATATCACCATAGTTCTAATGTTTGGGTCCCTTTCTTTTTAAATATGTTATAAATTCCTCTCTATTGTTGAGACCTGGGGGAAAACATGCATTTAATCTGACCTGCCAGCAATATTCAAGCCACCCCAATTCTTCTTCGACATTTATCTTTTTGACATTGGGGTGTATTGAATCGATAACCAAACACTTAAAATTAACCTTACATTTGTTTTCTACATAATGTTTGGCCATAGCATTCTTAACATCACCTTTGCTTATGGCATAGTGATGTTCATAAATTCTCCTATATAATTCTCTTCCTGTTCTACCAATATAGAAGGAACTACATTGTAAACATACTAATAAATAAACTACATTTCTAGACTTGCAAGTAAATCTACCTGGAATTTGTATCAAAGTTTTGCCTATTAAAATTTCATGACTGTCAGTATATAAATAATGACAATATTTACAATTAAAACACTTTAGCATTCCTCTTTTTTCTTCAACAGCCCTATTTTTATTTAACTTTTTTTGAAAAAAGTCTTTGAAATTTTTTGCTCTTTTTTGTACAAATTTGGGTTCATCTCCTAACTTCTGTAATAAGTCACTATTACCTTTAAAAATTCCCCATTTTTTTCTCACTATATTTTTGATCACATTTGAATCAGTACTATTTTGTACTGCTAATGCTGTAGTAAAATCTGTATAAGATCTTGCTTTTGACTGATCAATCTTAAAATGATTCCTTTTTATAACTTCATCTTTCATAACCTTTTCTACCATCTCTTGGGGATACCCTCTATTAATCATCCCATCACAGAAATTTTCAACTTCAATATGAAAAATTTGATCATCATCTGTCAAATTGCTAATTCAGTTTATTTGACCTTTCACGATATTCCATTTAGTCTTATTAGGATGTAGACTTGAATAACGTAAATACATATTGTTTTGGAATTCTTTTTTATAAATTTTAGAAACTAATTTTCCATTCTTTTTATATATCGTAAGATCCAAAAAATTATTTTTTTCTGTACTAAAATTGTGTGTGAATTTAATATAAGAACACACATTATTGATATATTCCAAAAATATTTATAGTTCTTCACAAGTTCCACCCCAAATAATTAAAATATCGTCAATAAATCTCAACATTTTGATTATATTTTTGACATACCCACTTTCTAAAATATAGGCTGTTTCCCATCCTTGCATAAATAAATTGGCATAGCTAGGGGCTAAAGCAGCACCCATAGCTACACCATTTACCTGTAAAAATAATTCATCATAGAATTCTAAATAATTATAACTTAAAACAAGATCTATCATTTCCATTAGTAGACTTGCAGTACTGGTAGAAAATTCTCTAGACTTTAGTAATTCCATTCTAACCATTTCCATACCTTCCTTATTGGGGATCATCGTATAAAGAGAATTAATATTAATTGATATTGCTACAGTAACGGCACATGTTGCACTTGTACATGCCGTCTCTAGAATTGGAGACCCCAGGTTTCCTCTCTAGTATGCTTTTGAGGTTGTAGCCACTTTTGAAAACTATCCTTGGGAATTCTATCAACTTCCTCCGGATGGAAACATCCTGTATGACCAAATTCCAGTTTTTCAGGATGATGGAAATAATCTCCTTTACATCCATACTATATGTCAATATAAGGTTAGATGCCTGCCATTTTTCTGGCATAAACAGTATGTCATCTATTGCATGCCTATTAAAACTCAAAAGGTTAAACAGATGACAATATTTTACAGTTTTATTAGTGTCCAAATATATTTTTGTTTGGCACGCAGCAGTTTATAATGTAATTACTCACTAGTTAGAAAAAATTCTTCCCCCCTCCTATGGTTTGCATAGTTGTAGATGTTATTGGAAAACATTATTAATAACATCATTATTTTTATAATGGTTATTGATGTAGGTAGTCATGAGGGTTATAGGTTTCTGGTCAAGTGTGTTTTGAACTAACAACAATAGTGTCTAGGAGGGATCAGTGTTTATTTACTTCACATATAGTTATATATATTTTTATTTTGTATTTAGTATTTTATTCTGTATATCATTGAATTTAACTGAGGTTATTTAGGTGTATAGACCGTTTTTAATCTTGCAGTTAACAGATCTTATTATTTTTCTCTTCCAACTAGACAGTCATTTTTATGTACTTTGTCTGATGTTCCAGTTTTAAAATCAAGTGTTGTCCGTATTTTGTAGACGGAGGTGCATGTTTCTTTAACAAGTATTATAAATTTAACAGTTTTATAAGAGCAATACAATGCGAATAGCCGATTGTTTCATTTTATGTAATTCTCTATTTTAAGTAGAGCGAGCGGACTTGTTTTTTCAATGTTTATTATGGTTTCAGGGTGGTTTTTACATAGCTTAGGTTTTGTGAATCCATACTCTGGTGATAATGTGATTATAAAGTTTTAACATAAGTAGGGGTTCTAATGTTGTGACATTGTATCTATTCTGAAGAAGTTGATTTGTGCTACCAATGAAAAGCCAGTGACTTTTGTGCTTAAATAAACGTGTTTTCTTTTTACACGCATCAGGTGTTTTATCAAGCTTTACCAAGCCTTCCGGTGGGTTACTGGAGAGTTTCCACCATTTTTGTTTTTATTACGTTCTATTAATGTCACAGACCAGGTTGAGACCTTGTGTGTGGGTTGCCCGAGTGGAGTTTGACTTACACATATGCTTTAACTCCATCAAGGCTGTGTCTGAGATGGCCTTGTATGCCAGACACAGGTCACCTCTGAACAGTCTGACTGAGTAGAGGGAAAAGGCTTTTAGCCTATCTGTATAGGATAGGTGTTTGAGACCCTGGAACCTCTGTGGTCTCTCCAATTGCTGCATGTGCTTAGCAAGGTACATGCTGAAAGGGGCATTGTACTAGATAATGGGTCTGATAAGGGAGGAGTACAGGGATGTTATGACCTCCTTGTTCCTGGATGAATTACTATTACTTATGAGGTGGACCATGTAGAAAGCCTTCTGTACAATGGAGGCAATGTGGTGGTCAAACAGGATGTTGTCAACCAGGGTGCCCAAGTCCGTCATGACTGATTGCATGCTTAGTACATTATTATTAATGTAATAATTTATAGGGACACCATTTTCTCCAAAGGGAATAATGATGCATTTCTTGGCATTCAGTCTGAGGCCATGCTTCTGGCACCAGTGATTAGTTTGGGTAAGGCCCTCTTGGAAGATGCTCACATCACTAGGGGAATTTATGACAGTGCCGAGCTTGCAGTCATCTACAAACCTGATCAGCCACAGACCTCTGGTTTTGGCTTGCACCTTAGAATAGTATATTCCAAGCAGTGGAGGCTCCAAGACTGATCCTTGGGATACGCCTCTTGTTACGGGTCTACGACTAGGGGTGGCTTCCCCTACATATCTATTATAAGTCATGAGCATGAGTTGAGATTCTGAGTTTATGGTTTCTTTTCATTTTTTTTTCTTTTTGTTGACTAGCAACTCTCAACCCAATGGCTCCATTATCTGTACCTAATCAACTCAATTTTCCACCAGAGGGAAAGGGAGAGGCTCACCTTGGTTGGGTGAGATCCTTACAGCCATTTCATTACCATCCATGATAGCATTATCAACCCATTCCTTCACTAAAGAGGTAAGCATCAAGTACTAGGGAGTAGGCCAGATGTCTAGTTCAAGTGCAGCTCTTCTTCCTAACTAATCCTTCCATTGGGTGACCTGCTTAACTCACACTAACTGCCTTAGTTTGGAAGGAGATACGTGGGATTTCTTGTAGATCTTTACCCTGCCTGAGAGTATGTGTTCTGCGAAAGTGTGAGTCAGCAGGGCCACTTCCTCAGGGGATCATTAGATTTCTATAATGCAATGAGTTGGGTTACTGCTTCCCCTCCTCCTCCCCTTGGATGGGTGAGTTGGAACTGGCAGCTCAAGCTCATCTCATTTGTGCTGGTAATTGCATGTGGGTTACCTGGGCTATAGTCAAAGCTTTATCTGTCAATTGCACAAAGCCATAGGAAGAATTTTTGTGTTTTGTGATAGAGATAAGACTCCTATGGGTGTAATCTTCAAAACTCTGCATATTTTATGGCTAGAGTATATGCAGGCTCACAGGTGGGGTTGATGCTGAGAGTTTTGCCTCAATATTTGGAGCATATTTGCATCTGTCAATCTCATGGATACTTATGTTTTTTTCTCAAAAAATAATGTAAGTATCACTATCCACTTCTAATTGTTGTGGACTGGTTCTGGTAAGGATCACATGCAGAAGATTATATCAGAACTGGTGGGGGGTCATGGGCAAATGTCTATGTGAATCCATACTTTATGATCTCCTGGTTTTATGGTCACAAGCAGTACATTGCAGGACATCAGTTTGAAGGAGTATTACTTAATGTTTAATTTCTCATTAACATCACATTTTCCAAGGTTATTTTTTCATATTTAAGAGATAACAACAAGGGCTCAGGAAAAAAAATATTTGGGTATATCTGACAAAAATGAAAAGCCAAAGAAAGTCCAGTTCTTTAAATCTACAAGAAAATTACCTAAATTTGTCTTATTCAATAAAATACTATTAGCATATAATAAATTACTAAAATGCACTATTTCAGTACAAATTAAACACAAATCTAGGGGAGATTGACTTAGCCCCACATTACAGATAAGGAAATTTACTCCCACTCAAAATTTGTAATTGTATAATACCTCTAATAGCTGCATACAGACATGCATGCAGATACCTACACACACACACACACACACACACACACACACACACACACACACACATACACATATGTGTATGTATATATATATATATATATATATATATATATATATATATATATATATATATATATATATATATACATATATATATATATATATCTATAGGAATACATGCATTTAATTTAGTCGAGCGGTGGTTGTCTGACTTCCTAAATGTCGAAGGCTGTGACCCAAGATTGCACAATGTTGAATTTCCATTTGCCGAATCCCCGAACGCCAGCCAGGCTAATAACCCCCTTCTGGACCAATGGTAGTGTTTGTTGTGGTGTTTGAGCGATCGGGCATGCTGAATTCGGAGTTACAGTTGACATTCAGACCATTCACCATGGAGAGATTCGACATTTAGGTTCGGAGGATGCAACATTTGGAAGTGGTGCGTTCGACTAAATGCATGTATTCCAGATATATATATATATATATATATATATATATATATATATATATATATATATATATATATATATATATATATATATATATATATATATGGACCTAGAATTAATTAGCGACAACACGTTTCAATGAAATGCTTTTTCACCGAAAAAGCGCTTTCTTGAAAGTCTGCAAAAAAAAAAAAAAAAAAAAAAACAAAAAAAACACAGCATTTAAAAAAAAAAAAAAAAACAGTAAACACATTTATGCTGCATTCCCCCCCCCCCATATTATAGTGCTGCTGTCAGTTGTCACCATGTCATCCCATTACCTGTGCAAGTGATGATGACTATGCCCTGCCAAACTTCTAATCTGTGTGAGTATGACTATGTCTAGTGCACACTGTGTCCAATACATCTAATAATTTGCACTGTCTGAATGTGGTAATATATCAGTATACATTCAGTTCTTTGAAACGCATTTGTGCAGTTGTACAATTGTATGACTTTAAATGCCGAAAAACAAAAGTCCGAACATAACATGATTTCGAAAATGGAAATCTGGAAAACCAGATTCAACCATTTTCAAAATTGAAACATCTACATACTGCGGTGGTGGTGCTGCAGTAGCGTTGTCGCCTCACAGATAGACGTTGTCCTGTTCAATTCTCAGCTAGAGCGTCTTCTATGTGGAGACATCCGTGAATGGGCGTACCTTTGTTGAAGGTTGTGCATCAGGGCTGGCAACTCAACATGTAAAAATCTACTGCCAATCATTAGCGGACCGGAGTTCCACTGTGGTGACCCCTAACCGGGAAAAGCCGAAAGACTTAACAACAGCATTATGCAGGGGGGCAAGCCCCCTGCACCCCCACCCCCTGTTTTAATATACAAACTCCGAGATTGCACTACAGTGAGGGAAAGGGTTCATTTCCCGATCCCCGCTATAGTGCGATCTGCACCCAAAATGCCATCTTTGAATTAACGAATGCCAATGTGCATTCGCTCATTGGAAGTTGCACAATTTTTTTTCGACATTTGAGAGATTTGGAGGTTGTACTTTCGCACTTTGGTGAATCGTACAACCTCCTTATGAAAAAATGAATGGATACCTAATAGTTCATTTTATTCTGAGTTGTCCTCATTATGGCTCATACTTGTGAACCAGATATCACCTCTTCACCAGTGCAGTGATATATTGTACCCATTGCCACCTCACATGCAGTGCCTTTGCTGTTTCATCACCCCCAAACTATGCAAACTGCACTTCCACTGCAGGGTCCATCTGATATGTATGGGATGTTTCCCTACTGCTGTAGATGTTTCACCAGTGTGCTATATGCAACATGGGATGCATACAAAGATTTTTTTGCAGGTTTATGGTGCATATTGAAGTACATCCCCTGATGTGTTAAGGTAGCAGAATTATTCCTTCATTTGTCCATGCACATGTTCCATAAAAGTATATATTTCTGATTAAACTCTGTTGTATGCAATTTCTGATAATGTTCTGGGGGCTGTGGGTGGGGAGTCATCATCAATGGCTCCAAAGCATACTTAGAATCATCTGCAACACAATATAGTCACATCATTATATATGGACCGCTCCCTACTTCACAGTATTTGTATATAATGCCATATGTAACCTATGTGCACACTTACTGACTAGATGATCCAGTGGGAAGTCTCATGTATGAACAACTGTCATAAGTTAAATGGTTAAATGTGTGCCATATTTGCGAATTATGGGAGCTGCCACTTTGGTGCAGAGATACATTATATAATGCCCTGGACATTTCTCATTACTTGGCAGGGAGTTGTAGTCTTTTCTGTTTATGTATATCAGTCTCTTGGACCATAGGCGTCTTGATGGCAATGTGTGTGAAATTCATGGAGTGCAAGACCTCAGGTAAATTCATTATGTTGTAAAATGCATGCATAGTGATAGTTCTGTCCTCTGTAGTCCTAGTGAACCAGATGTGTTCCTCTACCTGCTGTAACATGATGAAATTAAATGGCACAGAATACATGAGACTGACACCTAGGCTGCTGGAAGTTTGCAGTTAAGATGATTAACACTATATATACTTTTGTGCCTAGTGGAATAGAAATTCCATACATCTTCCTTGATTCTGCCTGTGAGTGACAATTTCCAGTTAGGTCTCCAATGGTGCCCTGGTCCAGCTATTTCTGGTCCAGTATCTGTTGTTTAGTGATTGCTTGTATGTAAACTTTGATGGTGTTTTAGTTGATGGCACGGATAACCATGGTATGCAAATCCTGGACAATGGCTCTGAAGGTGGCCACTAGTTTATGCTGCTGGACAATTGCCATTGCTCTTTCTAACATACTCAACCATAACTCTCAACATAGTTGCTCAAGATCAGGGACAAAATCAGAAACTAATGGAGGATAAAGGTCGAGACTCATGGACAATTTTTAGCTATTACTCTAATTTACTTAAAAAAGTAAATTGGACACCAGTTTTTGCATATGCATGACTTTTTCTAAACATTAAAAAATTAAAATCTAATGTCTTGCATTATCGACTAACCATAATCTTCAGTGTTTTAATAAAAAATTAAACATTTTATTAGTGTCAGAACAAAAGTATGATGTAGAAGTAAGGAAGCTCTGTTAAATCAGGGAGAGTTGAGAGTAACTCTCCTTGTATACTAAAAATTTTCATTATTTAGAATATGAATGCACTGTAGAGTTATGCCCTTATTTTATTTGTTTCTAAATTGCTCTACCATGGCTGATATTGTAAGATGCATAATCCATGCTCATCATTTGCATGGGATTCCTCATTCCTTATCATTATGCAGTCATTTGAATTTGCAGCATACTGCACCACAGAACCTGTGTTTCTGAGTCATCCATACCCTTCATACTATTGTTTCCTGTGCTAATTATCACTATATGTCACACTAAACATCAGTTAATTACAGCCTATGTTTTACACAAGCTCAATAAAAATATAAAATAAGGATATCTTATTATTAATAGCAAGGTGCATTCATGCTTTTTCCATAGAGTCTTTTCTTTAACCTGTCACAGTATTTATAAATCTGGAATTCTAAAATTATTATAGCATTTCACAGTCATCTGAGATGGAATGCATGGTGTTCTTTGAGTAATACTGATGGCTATTGTGGGATTCTACTACATTTAAAAGGTTAAAAAACACTGCTCTAGAGAATATGTATGTATGTTTATTTCAGTCAGATCTCTATCAGGGTTGGCTGGGGCCTTGCTCCCATTTACCACCCCCACACACATTGAAGTTGAGGTCCAGAAAAATTCTGGCAGAGATAAGGAGAAAAAATGTCAGGCAAAGCAATGAGTTATTATGTACCCACATAAAATCACCTTGGTAAAATGTACCTTGAAATGCAGCAGAAATGTGTATAAAAGAAAACAAAACCACAATTTGCACACTAGTTCACTCACACCAGGCAGCATTTCAGTATGATTTATAAAATTTAGACTTCTTAGTTTAAATTCTTAGTGTAAAGTGACAGCAATATAAGCAATTTCATTTATATTAAACCTAGATGTATATTAAATAACCATATAAAAATTTATATTAAATAATCTAAAACTCTATGTGTCTTTGAAAGAGACTAATCAATAAGATAAACAGAATATGTAAAATATAAAATGTAAAATGTAAAATATACATACATAAACACAATTCAAAATCAGAAACACAATATTACAAAACAGCTCAACATCCTCACAGTAAGATATTAATAAGGACCCAGTCATTAATTCCTGGTGTGACAGTAGCATTCAATAACATTTGGCAGAAAACCTCTCTAGATTCCAAAAAAGACTGTCAGTCTCCCACATATTAGGTGGTAAAACCTTCTCCAAAACAAAACAAACCCCCCCACTTAAGCCACTACGAATAAAAAAAATGTTTAAATGACATCTTTTTGCGGTCATTTGTTCTTATACTGCAGTTGTGCTCATTTATATGTTATCTCAAATTACATTACTTTTTACCTAGGAAAACACTGAAAAAAAACTCCAACAGTGCTATATGCATCACAACCTTAGCAGTACAGTTGTGCTTTCCCTTGCAACCTAAGATCTTGGTGGGTTACTACCTGAATAAACAATCCCTCGTACATAAAAGGGCATTGACTACATGATCTCCACCTTACCATCACACTCCAGTGTTTATTCATGGTGGGTGTTCATAATTCAACAGTATTTTTCAGGTTCCTCTCCTAAGGAGTGATATTTGACCCCAAAGTTTTTAGCAAGTCTTGGTTCACATTCATAGTTGCAGCCCATTTCCTCATCATGATCTCTTCTATATGCAAGGAATTTCTAAAATATTGTTAAATCTTAGATTTGCTGTAGGGTTTCCTGAACCCAACTGCATTGTGTGTGTCGTGGCTGCAATAATTTACTATCCCTTCCTTGAGATGATAGGCATAAACCTATCATGTCTGACTCCAAGGATCTCCATTCTTACTAATCCCAGCAGGCTGACTTGGTAGCCCTGACTTAAAACATCCCTTCCAGGATGTCGATGTCAGGTATAAACTTTTCTTCGTTAGATGTCATTCTGAAAATGTTGGTATGGCTAGTAATTACTATAATCCAAAGAGGAATTAGAAAAAGTAGGCTTTTGAGAAATAACAGATCCAAACATTCTTTCAGTCATATCCATATACCCTGTCACAGTCAGGAAATTAATGCTGTCTTTGGAAAATTGATGTGTCAAATGCAAAATTATGTGGTTGAGTTCAAATAATCCAAAGATCTACATAATATTTCATCTCCAGCTCTTATCAAAATAATATAATCCAAAAATATGCATACATCTTGATAAACCCATACAATGGAGACTCAAAAATATATGTTGCTTTCCACATACACATTACTATGTTGGCATGAAAGGGAACACAGGGGGCCCAAGGGGGTCACCCCTGTCCTTTTTTCTTTTTATACATTTCACCTTCAAAAAAATAAAAAGTTGTTTAACATCAAATCCATAAAATCTGTTAGTACTTTAACATCAGTATTGGAGAAGGACTTAACCATATGCAGTACCTGTCGTACCATTCCAAACCTGAGTGTTGAGCAATAGAAGTAAGCAGATCCTTGACATCTACTGTAACAAAGGTAAAATCTTGAGATCAAAACCAATACCCCTTAAAGAATTTAAAAAATGCCAAGAATATCTCAAAATATGATTTCCAAAATGGCTCAACATTGACCAACAGCTTAATTTCAGCTCTCCAAGTGTGAAAAAAGAAACTGAGAGATAAGAACTAGTAATTCTTTCAGCTTTAGCAGAATTCAGTTACTGGTTAGTAAGTACATATCCTGGATGCCAGCAAAGAAGAAACTTAGAGAGCCTGAAAGCAAATTATCTAGAAAAGGTGAAAAGAACATGCTGACTGGGGATAATCTTGCAGATGGTCAGCAAAAAGTAGTTCAAGCTCCATCTTTGGTACAAGAGATAGCTTTCAGTAATTCAGAGGTATAAGTAAATCAAATGTATTCAGAGCTGACTAAAATAAATGAAACCGTGACGGAATATATCAACTCAAGTAACAAATTGCTGGAAAAAATGGAAGAAACTTTATGCAGCTATTCAGATGAACTGGTAAAACTGCAAATATCAGAGGGTGAAATGAAGAAAAGGCTGGCTGATTATGAAACTCCTCAAGAAGAGCTGTTTGAAAAAATGGTAGTTAGAGGAAAGAGAATACTTAAGATTTTCTTCTGTACCAGAGAAACTGGAAGGACAAACTGTATTAATTTTATGAAATAACAATTATGCAACTGGACTGGTATTCCACAGCAGGATTTGTAAATTGAAAATGCATATTATGAGTATGCTCGAAATCTGGCCATGAGAAAGCAGCCAGTAAAGATGCAATCATCCCAGCAGGAAGAGATGATCCTAACAAAACTATGGCAGAAGGGTAACATATTAAAATTGGAGAGATTACAGTGTTTGTGGAAAATAATAATTTACTGTACACCAGGCAGAAGAGAAGCAAATTTATCTGAGCAATCAGAGAATTTCGAGAAGCAGGTGTGAGATTTAAGCTGCTGTATCAAGCTGTCTGCAGAATATTTTTTCCTGGAGGATTACAGATATTTTTTATGCAGAACAGGCTAAGAAAAACTATAAAACTTGTCTAATAAAACATGAACTATCAAACAAAAGGGGACTCGGCTTCTCATTCTCCTGATAATAAAACTCATAGAAAGACTGTCCCAGTAAAACATTTTCCAATGTTCCAAAGGAAAATGCTAGAGAGGCAGAAAAAAAAACACAAGAGTTAACTAGAAGAACTGGGAGTACATTGGATTTGAACCAGAGTCTTGTGTTGGAAGATGGAGATGAACATGAAGAGGACGATCAGCACTGAAATTAGTGAATAAATGTGAGATTATAAAGCATTAATCACATTTTTTAAATATGTCATTACAAGAAAAAGTGGATGAGAAAAATTGGATTTTGTTGACTTTGTGAGTGGACTGAAAAGCATATGCCCTACTACATGTCATTAATGTTTGGAAGGACACTAAAAAAAGTAGCTGTAAGTAAAAAAAAAATTTTTTTGCTTTTAATGGTATTTATGTAAAGCATCACATGATATAAATTGTATGTTATATAGTAAAGCAGATTTGTGTAGCAGGTAGTGAGGTATAGCTAAAATGAAGGGGTGGGATGAGGCTTTTCAGTGATATTGTATGTGATAAAGATGCTAAACTAAACAAGTACTTTTTTGTTGTAAGAAATGTAGGCATTGAAATGTAACAAAAGAAGACAAAAGCATGTTAATATACACAGAGCTGACATGTTTGTGTCTTTCGGCTTTTCCCGGTTAGGGGTCGCCACAGTGGAACTCTGGTCCGCTAATGATTGGTAGTTGATTTTTACATGCCGAGTTACCAGCCCTGATGCACAACCTTCAACGAAGGTACGCCCATTCACGCATGTCTCCATGCCGAAGACGCTCTAGCTGAGAATCGAACCGGACTGTGTCTTACTGTGAGGTGACAACGCTACTGCAGCACCACCACCGCAGGTCATATTTTCTCTTATTTTTGCATAGGTGAATGTCTGGAATAATGCCTTTGGTTTAATCTAAAAACAGTGTGCATGTGTGTGTAAGCATGTGGATTTAAAAAATAAGAAAACATTGTAAATGCAATCAGAACTTTTCCTTTAGAAAATAAATGCTCAGTGTGGATTGAGGTCTGTAGCCGAATGCAGTTGTACATTCTGTTCTTATGTTCCATGGAAACAAACTACATACAGGTACAGACAATAGATGTTTAGCGGTCTGGGCATTGTTTGCTGTGGGAAATGTAAAATTAAAAGGTACAAGGGCAAGCAGCTCAGTAAAAAAAATAAACATTATTGGATGTGAATGAGAGACAGTAGATTTCCCAGTACCTAAATACTTCAATGCATTTGTTAGAACAGTATATAATTTAGTTTTATTTAAAGATACCTAGTGCATTTTTAGTTAAGGATAAATGTTAATGTTTTCTGAAAGCAAGCAAGCTGTTTTTTCACATCTGACATGGAAATACATATTAGAAAAGAACAGACAGCAATTAGTGTAAGTAGAAGCACAAGCTGTAATATGCACTTTAGCATGGATAACTTTAATTTTACATTATATTAGGTTAGGCAATGCGTATAGCTGCAACTGTGAAATTAGGTCAATTGTTCCTATCAGACGGGTTAAATTTCATTACTTGATGCACATAGTTTTCTGTGTTTATTTTAAGATAATTGGTTAAGGAAGTGTTATGGAGGTGTGTTTTTTTGTTTGATGGTTTTCATTAAAATAAAATGGTTTGAAAAATGTGACATAGGTTCAAATGGAGATGACAGGATACAACTGTAAAAAAGATTCATCTGCTAAACTTTAGTGGGTGCAAGTAACACAAAAAGTTAGAAATAGACATTTAAAAAAGCTGTCATGCATAATATGTGGCAATAACTTCTTATCATAATGGTAAGCTGTCCATATTATTTTGGAACTTAAATGGCCTTACAGTTATATGCAAAAGGTAAGAATATTCAATTAAATTAAGAAATGCAGGGTGCAAAGAGCAATACTATAGGAGACACATTTGGAAGAAAATGACCATGTGAATTTGATCAATAAATGATTTCAGGATGGATATTCAGCAGAATATCAGTGAGAAAGGAAAAGGGAAGTACTTATACTAATTGCTAAAAGAGCTCCAATAGTGATAGAAGAGGGAAAAAAGATAATTGTAGATTTGTGAAGAAATGGGCTACTGGCAAGGGAGGAGGATTATACTGGCATGTATTTACATTCCACCTAAATTGCTGTTATGAAGCGTAAGAAACTTTTGAGATAAATTATCAACTTTCAGCAAGGAATATTACTTATAGGTAAGGGCTGGAACTTGATTTGCAATAGTGAGGGGGTGTTGAGGACCTAGAAGGGAAAATATAAGAAAAGACGGTAGATTACTGAAGAACTTTATGAAAATATTTGTTATGGAAACTGAATTCAGTAGTGGGAACTCAGAGAGAATTTATATATTTTCCCCAAGGTACAATAATTGGGCTAGACTAGACAGGAATTATATTTTTCAGGAACATGTGCATTTTATTGAAAACTTTGATGTACATCCAGTAATTATTTCAAATCATGCACCAGTAAAAACTAAGATACAAATGCAGGGTAATGAAGCGAAAAGAAGGCAATGGTGTTTCCACACCAACCTGATAAAAACAGAGAAATTTAAGAAACAGGTGGTGGAAATTATTTGAGAGTTAAAAGGAAAAGTTGATTTTTTCAAAAGTTATAGCTAGTAAATGGGATAAAATTAAAGTGGAGTTTAAAAACAGGGTAGAAATAAAAGAAAAGAAGATATGGTTAAGAAGGAATTATTTACAGGGGCTGACAAATGTTAAAGTATTACAAAATAAGGGGGAATCTCACAGAGCAAGAAGAAGCACAGCTGCAAAGTGTTAAAGAGAAAATAAGGGAGTATCTGGATAATACATAGGAGTTTAGAAAGATTGCTGTTAAGCAACTGTTTTTTTTATAACTCCAGTGCATAAAGATTTTTACCACTACACTAAGATAACAGAAAGTAGAAAGGGTTGTTGCCAAACTTAGGGAGCATATAATAAGAAAAATAACCAAAGATCCTGTATAGGTATTAAAGATATTTTGGAAATTTTATAAAATTTGTATAAAACAGAAAAATGTAGAAATCAAGAAAGAGCACAGACAGGAATATTTATGAAAGACTTAAGTATGCCAAAGTTAGAGGTAAATATGGCTCAACAATTAATGATTAAGTTGGGAGAAATGAGATAAAAACTGTGACATATTATCAATCTGTAGGAAGGTTTCCAGGAATAGATAGTATTCCTGTGAAAGTTTGGAAGTTGGGAGGGAAGATAGTGATAAACATCTGAGGTTTTGTTTATTGGTATTTTAAAAGGAGGGGAAGCACCAACATCCTGTAAGAAAAGTTTGCTGGGTGTAGTACCTAGAGACGGTAGAGACCCATCAGACCCAGCTTCATATAGACCCATTTCAATTTTGAACCATGATTAAAAACTGTTTATGTCTATAATAGCTAAAGAATGACAGAGATGTTGTTGATGTGATTTTGAGGAGGGGAGGTAAACATTTGACAACATTAATAAAATAATGATGATCCAGAGGGAAGCAAAAAGTAAGAAACTACTGCTGTTGTTGGTGGGACTTGAAGGTGAGAAAGGATTCAATAGAGTAAGCTGAGATTTTATGAGTAGAGAAATGGAAGCATTTGAATTCTCTGATACAATAATATGGTTAATTAGGAGGATATATGGGGGATTGGAAGCAAGAACTAAAGTGGGAGGGTTCCTCCCTGATACGTTGTATATAAACAGAGTAACCAGGCAGGGGTTTCCTCTTTCCCCTTTGTTACTGGCTTTATAATTAGTGCCATTGGCAAAGAAAATAAGGGACTCAGAAATTCAAGGATGTATAATTGGTATGGTAATCTAGAAAACTTGGCTTTCTTTGAAGACAATATTATTTTGTACCTGGTAAAACCAGAAAAAAGACATCTCAGTGTTGTGGCACATTTTGAGACAGTTTCAGGTATTTTTGGGATATAAAATTAATAAAGATAAAATAAAGGGTATAGCTGCAAATTATGTACCCACACATGAATTGGTTTAGCAATACCCATATTTATGAGGGTACAATAAAATGAAGTACTTAAGAGTATGGATTTAAAAGGCTTCTGTTATGGCAGCTAAGGATATGTGGGAAGAGACTAAACAAAATATAGTACAAGACCTGAAAAACTAGAAACACTTGTTTCTGGATATGGATAGCATGATACAACTAGTGAAAATGTTTTTAGTCCCTTTAGTTTTATATATAGGTCAGGCATATTTTTTCAACCAGAGGAACAGTTGTTGAAAATTATTAGTAAAGAGATGAAGAAATTTATCTGGGAAGGGAAGAGGGCAAGAGTCAAACGATCCTTCCAATAGAATAAGGTGGTTTAGGGTTATCTGAGTTGAAGGGATATTTTAGAATTACACAGGTAATGCTCATATATAATGCCGCAGTGGTACGTCAGTAGCGTTGTTACCTCACAGCAAGAGGTTCTCCCGTTCAATTCTCGGCTAGGCTTGGGAGTGCCTTCTGTGTGGAGTCTGCTTGTCCTCCCCGCGGTTGGGTAGCATTCGAAAGACATGCGTGCGTAAACGGGCATGCCTTCATTGAAGGTTGGGCATCGAGCTGGCACCTCGGCATTTCGTAAAAAATCTACTGCCAATCATTAGTGGACCAGGGTTCCGCTGTGGTGACCCCTTATCGGGAAAAAGCCGAAAGACAAACAACAACAGTTAACGCTCATATACATGTTCATGAATGTATTCTGTGAACTACCCAAAAAAGAACAAATGGGGATACTTGAGATTAACATGGCTAAGCGTGAAAGCTTCTAGGGTTGCTAGCCCAGTATCCTCCTATGAACCTATGAGTAAAAGAATTGTAACAGCTCTTTGCTAATGTTCTGCTTTGAAACACTGATTTTCAAAATTTCAAGGATCAGAAATGGTGAACAAATAATACTTGAAAGACAAAAGAACAAAAAATAACTTCAGGTATTTTTTTTCAGGGGCAAATCCCCTGCACCCTCTATTGTGGGAGTCAAGACCCCCATACACCTCTGAACTTATATTTGCCATCTCCACATTCACACCAACTTGAAGAACAAAGCACTGCCCCAAAAGAAGTGAATCATTGTCGGAACACACTTAGAAATTGCACCAGCAATGATTTCCTATGTAAAAGAGAGGCTGAGGTTATGTTACTCTGTGTTTTTTCAGCCTACTGACACTCTATCAGTTTCACCTCTTTTATCTGTAGAGCAGCCATTCTTAACACTGAAGCACTCAGTGAATGTCATTTAAGCAGCAGCTATTGTGATCACTGCTATTTAAATGATTCCCAATAGTCTGCAGAGACCACGGGGATCACGCACCACATGTTTTACCATACCGATTATGACCCCTTACATTTTGTTCCCAGGGCAGCCTCTCCCTTTAAGTCACCCTTGTTATCTGGAAATTCGGTGATTCTACCTTTGTGTGTTGCTATGTGTGTGTATGACTGCCATTTTCTCCAGTATGTTTTCTGTTTCATTGGATTTTTTCTACCCTAGACATGCCAATGGATTGCCCCTAATAGTAGTGGCCTGTCATCATATAGTAGCTCTTTTTAATTTAGAAATACCTCAGAGTAATATCAGCTTGGTTAAGATCAAAGGGAGATGCATGCTGAAGGTGGTGATAAGGACAGGAATAACATTTTCAGTTACAGAAGACATGCCAGTCAAAATCTCAGGCAAGCCTGTCAGCAATCTGTAAAGATAAAAATGCAATATAACCTTTACAAAAGTAAATACATAAATAAAAAAATAAAAACAGGGCAGCACAGAAATCACAGGCCTCATTTTAACAAATTCATAAATGTTGCCTTCCATAAAAAAAAAAAAAAAAAAAAAAAAAAAAAAAAGATTTTAATGAATATCACTTACAGTTTATGTAGGTTTGTTTTACAACATCCAGTTTAGTGTTGGGAGGTTGTACTCTGGATTCTTGTAGTAGATACACATTAATTTTACATTTTACTGATTTAGGTCTTTCTTATATTTCTCTTGATTAGTCACATATGCCATTTCAGGTTTTCACTTGGCAACCATCTATGCCTCAGTTGCTTTTTCCCTTCTTTAGAGATGTGCCTTAACTTGTCTTTGCATATTATTCCACTATAACCTCTAGTCACTCTTCGCCTTTCCAGACTGGGCATTTGTTTTCTGATTCTATGCAAATTCACCAAAGTTCTTGATCTCTTATTTTATGCCGACTTGCAGATGTCCATAATATAACAATTTTTCCACAAGTGAAACTTTCTTCTGAAAGTTTCTCATTCCTTGCTTTCTCCTTATATTTTTTAATTTCTTTGTGGCAGGTTTCTTATTCTCCTTCTTAAGCATTGTCTTTGACTCCTTGTGAATTCCAACCTATATGTAATTCTAAATTCATATTGGTTTCCCATAGTAGGCAAGGACGTTGGGAGGCATGCTCACTGTATGCATTTCAGTACAGTTTATCTGGAGTGGGGGGTAAAATCTGGTAGGGAAATAAAATAAAATAGCCTGTGGCAGCTCATGGTATCAGACTCATGGGCTGCAACCCCCTAGCCCCCCCCCCAAAAAGAAAAAAGTTTAATTATTAAACTTTGCAAACTAGTAGCACTTTGAACTGCAAGCTATTGTGTAAAGTCCGTTGTGATTCTACGAAGAACTCTGAGCAGCATGCATATGTTCTTGACTTCCACTTTAAAAAAGAAAAGAAAAAACAGTCCGGATTGGGAAGACCACAGGCATCAATGCAGATGCCCAGAAGTTATTGTTGTTTTAACCACAAGAAATAGGAAGCTGACTGATGGGACTGTAAAGTCAGTATCCTGTCACTTATGTGACATGGCTGCTTTTTATTCCTATTACTCTCGCATTCTCTTCCCATGCTTTACTTGCGAAGGAGAGCGCAAGAGATTGGAGAGACAGTAGTCAGATTAGTGTGTAAGGTAAGTTCTCAATTTTTTTTTTCTGACAGGGCCAACCAGATACTTTCTGCATTTTTTTCCTCATGGGATCAGCCAGATACTAGTGCTCTGTGTGTTTTGGGGGCTGTTGATGACTTTCTTTTTTTAATATAATATCCTGGCATGTCAGGGTTAACCAGATATAGGGAGGCAATATGTTTAGGAAACTGTTGATGATTTAGCTTATTTTTTAACATAATACATTGGCAGGGTCAACCAGATTCTAGAGGTCTGTGCCTCAAACATCTACTCTACACATATAGGATAAAAGCCCTGTCCCTCTACTCACTCTCCTACAGACTCCTCAGAGGTGACATCTGTCTGGCATACAAAGCAATCTCAGACCCCGCCCTGATGGGACTGCTGCATATCTGCAAACCAAGCTCCACTCGAGTAACCAGCACGCAAGACCTCAGCCTGGTCTGTGACATCAATAGGACTTGTTGGCAGGACAGATTTGTGTCCCAGAGACTCCCCCTATTGTGGAATGACTCCCTCTGCATGTAAAGCAGAGTACCTCATTAAACCTTTTTAAGCACAACCTGGATAACTGGATGGGGAACAGAAAATACACCCCTGGGATTCCACCTGTGTCCCTGCTGGACAGTAGCATTGGGTGCTGACTTGTTGGAAAATGGCTAAATTCATGGCAAGCATGTAAGGACCTCAGGCCAACAGCCTAATAACTTCCAATGATTTTATGATCCTATGGGGGCTGTTGATGACTTTTTTTAATATAATATCCTGGCAGGAGTCAAAGAGATACTAGGTATGCAATGTGTTTTGGAGGACCGTTTGTAGATGACATGTGTTTTTTTTTCAACCTAATATCTTTTTGCAGAGTTAGTCAAGGTATATTAGAATGGTTTGTCAATGTTTTGCTGATGAAACAAACTCTGCTCTTGCATGAGTAAAGTGTGTATTGGTGAACTGAAGTAAGATTACGTGAAAGTTCCTGGCTATGAGATGTGAAAGAAATACAGTAACGTAATTGTGGTCTTTTATTGTCATTATTTTAAACCTTGTAGGTTCAAAGCAGATTGTCTGGGTAGGTGGTTGGGATGGGGGCAATGTCTATGTGCGAATGGAATGATGCAGTTTTGGCCTGCTTTGCAAGAGTAATGTGCATTTGAGTGAAGTAAGATTGACCACAAGCTCTGAATTCTGAGTTTTGTTTATGTGAAAAAAAGAATAGTTATGTTAATGACAGTGTTGTCTTTTTTGTTGTTGTTTTTGTTTTTGATTTTTAACCTTGTAAGGTCAATCAGATACTGTGGGTGGGATAGGCAGTGAAGATTGGGGCTAGGTGTGAAAGAAACAACTGGCCCTAATGTTTACTGGCTGTAATTTCAGCTTTGCAAAACTGTAATACTTTTCTGTCTGTACTTTAAGATGAATGTAAAATAATCATTAAGTTTATGAGTAATTCTTAATGTAAGCTATTTCACATCTGTTCATGTATATACTGAATATTTGTTTAAAAATGTTTCTATGTTGGAGCTTTTCTCCCTAGACATATGCTGAAAATTTTTTTTTTGCAACTAAAGCCTGTTGCAGAAACCTGGGTAAACAAAAATAAAATAAATAAAATGAAATGTGTATTTGGCTGGCACACGCAAGGTGTAACTATTTTTTCTGTCAACAGAATGAAACTAATTGAAGTATGCAACCTAACTGCTACTATTATTTCTACTTTAAGCCTGATAGGGTAAAAAACAACTACTTTAGTTAGATAATGGGGGGGGGTGTTTGTGAATGAAATGAGTTGACAGGCCTTGCTATTTCCTGTTGTAATTGTGGCTTTGCAAGATTAATGTGTATTTGGGTAAAGTTAGCTGTCATACAAGACTGTAACTACTGTTCCTCTGCAAAAGAGTAAATGAATGCAATAATTGCTATTTTTGTTTTAATCCTGGCAGGTTCAAAGCAGATAATTTAGGTTGGCGATTGATATGATGGCTGTTTGTAGATGAAATGTTTGGCACTGTAGCTTTGGCGTAATAATTCTGGCTTTGCAGGAGTAATGTGTATTTGGGTGAAACAAGATAGAATGCAAACTCTGACTATTTGCATCCATCAGTTCAATACAGTAATGAAAACATTATTACTTTAAGTAGGTAACAGGTATGAGGAGGTGGGAGGGGGTTGTTTGTAAGTGAAATGAGTGGTCCTACTATTTACTGTTATAATTCTGCCTTTGCAAGGCTGCTGTGCATTTGGGTATGTTTACTGGCACTTGGGACTATTTGATAATGTCTTGGTATTTCTATTCAACTAGTATACATATGTGGTGTGGTGTTGTGTGTGTGTGTGTGTGTGTGTGTGTGTGTGTGTGTGTGTGTGTGTGTGTGTGTGTGTGTGTGTGTGTGTGTGTATGTGTGTGTGTGTGATTGATGGTTGTCAATGATCCATTGTGAAAGGGGAGTGGCTTGGTCAGCGGTTTAATGAAGTGCATGGACAGCAATGTGTTGATGTCGGGGTGACTTGTTGGGGGCAGCAGTCGGGGAGCTGTGACTACACATCTGAAAATTCTTCCTATGTCCCTGGTGGTAGGCATTTTTAATTAACCTAAATAGTCTGCTGATGCACTTCCTACAGTTTGAAATTATCTCTCTTTCTTACATCTTCATGGTTATTCTCGACCACCTGTTGAAAAAACTCAGTGATGCTACTCCATTGCCATGCACAGATGCTTAATCTGTGCTCTCTGGCACTCCTCTGCCAACTCTTTATTGTTTCCATCTCCACATATGTGCCCCCCTCCTTTTTCTGGATAATCTGTGTAAACAAGTTTATTCATTATTGTGTATTTCTGAAAGTATGGAGTTCCCAGTCATGCTTTCCCTGTCACCTATTAGCATGTCTTTCTTATTGTTCTCTTTCCTTCTCCATATAAAACTGTTACAGGTTCTTTGGAATATTTTTATCCAGTTACTGTTTCATCATATTGCAACGTATATGAAAATAAAAAGTACCACTGATAATGTCATTTTTTTAACAGCTATGCATGTTAGAGTTTCCTCCATCTTGTACCACATGTCCAGAAATGCTTTTGTTCATGTAATTCTTCCTTACTGTTTCTGTCCAACTCTTACAAACTGCCACGTCCCAAATACTCAGTTACACTCTTCTAGTTGCATTATTTTCTAACATGTTCTCCCTTCTTTTTTCTGTTTTGATTTGAATTTCTTTTGGCTATTTACACTTCATATCTGTCTGTTTTTCATTGTTATCAAACATCAACAACATCCTAGGTAAAGTTTTGGTCAGATTGTTTATTATCAAGTATACAGTTGCCTGTAAACAGATTGAAATAATCAGATACTTTCATACCTTCACCTATCTTTACTAGCATCCTCTTTAGCCTTCTTACCCAAGTAAACAATAAAAACAATCAGGTTAAGTATGGCAGCGTTGGCGAGTTTCCCTCCCACCTTTACCTTTTTCATCAGATTCCTCTTTGCCTACCAGTATCTTCCTCATACATGTAAATACCTCAGTAACCGTTGGAAACAGGATGATTGAAAGAAATCACTCCTCTCAAATTCCACATCCTATCTATACTTTTTATTCACAAACTCCCATTCAACAAGAGTTTTTTATCCACAAGCTCCCATTCACCAAGAGTTTTATGGATGGTTCAGTGCACAGTTCCAGAAGCCACTTCACTACTTTTTTCTACCAAACCTCCCTTTGTATGTCAAGTAAAACTTCCTTTAAACTGAATGATATATATATATATATATATTTTTTTTAAATACCTCTCTACAGGCTCTTAATATCCATCAGCTTTTTTCCCATCCTTCCCTTGATATACACAGTAGAACCTTGAGAACATGCTTTGGTAATATTCATTTTTTTACTACATTTACTTTGGGTGACAGTATAATCTTTGCTTGAGCGGCTAATACATGCAATGGCTTTCCTTGCTTGACTTCACTGGAAATTAAATTCTACGTCTCCTACTCCATTTATTAGGCTTCTATAACATTCCAAATTCCACTAAGAACATATATTTCAACTGAGTAGCATCCCCTCACTGCTCTCTTGCAAACCTGTCCACTCTCCAAATACAGCACCGATGACAGCTTGCTGACCCACTCCTGAAAGCATACCTCTCAACCTCTTAGAGTAAGAAGTCTGGACAAAGCCATAAGAAAAAGTGGGACAAAGGACCAAAAATAGGGACAATTTTTAAATATTGATCTTACAAACTTAGAAAGTTGATAGAATAGCATGTTTTCTATTAGCATTCTGAAGGATATGATGTCTGAATCTCAAATGTCTGTCAGTATTTTCTAACTTCAATCTTTAATGATTTACCACAAATTTCCCAGAAAATCACAATTTTATGAAAAACTCACCAAAAATACGACACCAAAATCTGGACATTGTGCAAAAATCTGTACAGTTGAGAGGTATGCCTGAAAGTTATACTGGCCCTGGAAAGGAAGGGTGGATGGGAGGCAGGGAGAGAACAGCAACCAGGCTGATGGCAGCAGCATCCTACTTCCTTCCTTTCCTGGCCTTATAATACAGGGTACAGACAGGCTAAAAGAAAGGAATCCAACAGAAGTAAACTGCCAAGGTTCCTAATACCTTATAATAGACTCATACCACTGAAATGACAACCACCTCTCTGATATGATTTCATACCAGTTATTGGAACTGAGGTTGGTATGAATCAAAAGGCCTAGAAAGAAAGAAGACAATTTCAGATTGAACAAATCCCACCCAGCATCTCGAAGATGAATACCATTCTACATGATCCATAAGGGGCCTTTATCTGCATAATACCAGTTGTGGATGACTCAGACAGCCCAAATGACAAGCCCTGGCCATCCTCTGGATTAATATTTTTCGATGAGCTGCCTCAGGGCAGCCAGCTTGCTATCTACTGCCCAGACAATACCACTGATGATTAATCCACTAAAGTGCCACTACATATGTATTGAAGCATTATTAGATCTCCCATAATCCTGTACAGCAGCCATAGCTTTGGAACTTTACCTAATGATGTTAACTGTTAAATTAATTATAATAATCTGATGCTGACCTAGTTGAATAATAGCTGCTGCAGCAATGGTTAACAGTTTATCACAGATCAAGCTGTCAACATTTTCTAACAACATTCCAGATGATGCCCTGGCCAGGTTAACCAGATGACCCAATCCAACATAGTCAGTTTTGGATCTATCCACCCACACCAAAACAGCGTCATCAAAAATGGATAGCTGGTTCCATCTAAAGTATCTCAGAAGCTCATGAATGCAGAAAGTTGCTGCATATAACCAATGGAATAGTGCTACCTAAAAAGTATAACTATGGTAATCAATTGCTACCAAATAAACACTGCTCAAGAAATTTGCAACAGATTTTTCTTTAACTTTCCCAAAGAGCTACCAGGCATCAGTGCCCCCACCTCACACCTGTCCCAGGCTTCTAACATTCTGTTGATTGATCCTTGCTTAACATCCTATAAATAAGCAACTCAGCATAGTCAGCTCTGCTAAATGCACCCTGACTTTTCAAAGGGCCTTGTGCTTAGTCCAAACTAAACATGAAATAGAGCATGAACAGGCACATAAACTAGTGTGTTTCTTCTTGGGAAAGGCTCATTCAAAAAGACCAAAAGGTCTGAAGAGCTACACCATGTACTGATTTCTTTCATACTTCTGGCATAGGAGTACCAGCAAGGTTAACTACTCCTTACCAACCATTCACAGGTCCTCTTAATAAGGGTTGTGGAGACGTGAGTGTCTTGGGCAGTCTGATTAAATCTGGACACTTTCAAATAAGAAATGATGCCAGCGAGCACATTACACATAGCAGGAATATATTCAGCAGAAAAAAAAAAATCAAATAATACATTAGCTATGGAGAACCAAACATCTCTAGAGGATTTCTTAATCAAAGCTTGAACCACCAGTTGGTTGTCAGAACAAAAACAATCATTTTATTGCCCAGTTGGGTGGGAGGTTGGCATAATGGTTAAGGTGTTTACCTTACATACACAAGGTGCAGAGTTTGATTCTCACATGGGATAATTGGCTAGGCTTAAAATGGCCCATAAGGACAGTTAGCCTACTACTAATCTAAAGCAAAAAACTACTAATCTAAAGTTTTTCCTGTCAAACCACAGAAACCACTGAAGAGGGCATTAACACCAAAGGATGGTTTTCTTTCTTTTTTTTCTCCCTGTAGTAAAACATAACCATGGCAAATGCACAGCAAATGCATCTCCCCTTAAAATAATTTCTCATGCCATGCCTCTTGCTACATCTGGAAAAAGCCGCAAATCCTTATGTTGCCTAATCATCCTGCCAGAAACAAACCCATTAACCTCAATTAAAGAAATGGTCTGCCTTCACAAACCATGACACCACCACAACATAATGTTTCTGATGACATCTGCATGGAAGATTCAATTAAATGAATTTACCTTCTGTCTTTTTTAGTACAAAACCAAATCAAATGAAGACATTCTAAACAATAAAATGAGAGGGATCTGGAAGGGGCAGCAAATCTATTCACATGGATTTTCTTGTATAAAAACTCTTAAATATTACATCCAACTTATCCTAACTTGACTTTAGATTATTATAAATGGCCTCTTACATGGACATTTCTGATTTAATCAAAAATCCAGAATAAAATCCCCTAATAATATATAGATTCAGGCAACATTTTAATGAGTTATCTAAACATCAGGCCTGATTGGAGATTGATTAGATGGATGCCTACTTGAATCTATGAAAGGAGTAAGACCCCTAAAAGTCTTGAAAGGAGAAACATCCTCACTCAGAGTGATTTTTTAAAGGAAGCAAGGTTTGACTTCTAGCAAATTATCAGGCTCGCTAACTTTAGACCTTTCCTTGAACCAGTATTTGAAAACTGAACGCTCCCTGCAATGGGCACAAGCATCAATGACCAGGCAGGCAGGCCAAATCCATTTACCACTATTAAGAGACTAACAATGCTTACACTTAAGTACCGGTTTTCTACTCACCACTCACAGGAAATAATCTTGGTCTGTAGATCATGATCATTAGATGTGTGTCAGCTCGATGCTCCGCCTACCTCAAGGACTTGTTGAGCTTCTCTGGTTTATGAGAACTTCTGGTGATAATAAAACTAAGACAGTTTCCTCTCAAGTGAAGGGCTTCCCATAGCATTAACCAATGCAGGAGGTGTGAGGGATCCCTTAATATTAGTTAAAGCAATGTAATACACAAAATGAAGAACCCAATTGCCCCAAAAACTTTACCCTAGTTATTAGATTGCTTCTTACCCAGTACTGTCAAAAGTGACACTAAATTTCAAGAGCCATATATTTCCATATCAAGAATACACTGAATACCATTGGCAGTGACTGCCTCAAAATGTCTACATACTTCTTCTGCCATGAGTTCTCTTTAATCAAAGCAGGGGTATGATCCATGATTGCTGGGCCTTGCTGCAGAGCACCCAGGTTTGGGGCATTGATTAGGGCCTGATCTTTAGTGGATGCACTGGCAAGCCCTGAACTAAGCTCACCCAGATTAGGGCTGCTCAGAGGTAAATGGAAAAATGTTTAGCCACTGGGGCCTAGAACCTCCAATCTTCCCCCTAATAATCTGGGCAAGACAAAGAAGTTGTGGCTACACCTTTACCTATAACTAATTCAACAAATGTAAACCTGCAAAACTGACTGAGAGACCCTGTAAAATCCATCAGGGTAATCTGCTACCATCTGGCTATGTACCTCACTTAGGCTGTGGTAATTCAACTGAGGCTCATTACTTGAAGAGTTACAGAAGGTTGTTTACTTCCTTCACTTACTCCTGATCTTTCCAGGGTTGTGTTTAATTTTCTGGGAAGCTATTTTCTGTAACTGAAGAGCCTGCACTTGGATGACTACCCTGCATAGGCTGACTATGAGGAGTGTCTTCACTGTCTTTGTTAAACAAAAAGTATTCAAACAGAGCTTTTTCCTTTGCAATTAACTCCATTCACTTGTCTCATACACTATACAGAGCTGAAATATTCCTAGAAAAGAAACAAAAAGATAACCAGCATTATGCAAACCAAGACATACAAATTCCAATGCAATTGACTGGCGTACGTCTGATAACCAAGTCCCTAAAATAGGAATGACTTACTCCAATAAGTCTACCATGACTATATTTATTTATTTATTTATGTCTTGCATGGAACAGTAATACTGAGTGAAAAATCTGAATTCTAGTCTTTAAACTTGCACAAGGTAAGTTTCAATGTGTCTAACTTGAGTTTGTAACTGAAAAATACAGCTTAAGTTAAGTAAAATTACCCACACCAAAACAATTACCAAAAGCCAGTAGAGAGTTTTAATAGTACTGCTAAAATAATATTAGTAATAATAATAATTGGGATTAGAACCCAAGACTTATGGCAATAAAGGTAGGAAAGCTGCCATTGCAGTGAAGGAGTGATAATGTCCATAGCAATTCTCATCAGTATGAAATGAAAAAGGTGTTAAGTCTAACAATATAAAGAAAGATTTCACATGGCTTGTATACATACCCGAAATGTGGGACTTTTCTTGTGTATGTCATAGCTCTCAACCTATTATCACAAGAATTCTGGACACAACCAACAATGTAGGGACAATGGCCCAAAACCAGAGTACATTTTAAATATTGCCTTTATAAAATTAGAAAGAAGGAACCCAAAATATTAGGCAAAATATCTGGACCATTGAGGTGTATGCTGTCTACCTTTACATACACACACACACACACATATATATATATATATATATATATATATATATATATATATATATATAGATATATATATATATATATATATATATATATATATATATAATGCATATATATATATATTTTTTTTTCTCTAACCCATATTGATACTATGTGCCCTGGGAGCCAGTAGGGAAAGGAGAGGAAACCTGACAAGATCAGTAACACTGCAGAACCTTGAGAAACACAAAAGGATATAGAATTAAACAGAAATACTAGCAGAGGACTGAATACTCTCTAAAATACCTTCAACGTGCAGCCACCCAACTGGGAATAGCAGGGGGACAACATAATAGTGAAAGAGAAGTGCTACTAGGCGAACAACATTGGCATAGGCAAAGCTAGCAGGGAGAGTAGGGTGCATAAAAGGAAAAAAGAAAAATGATCTAAATGCTGAGGGACTACTGGGGAACTACCACAAAAGTACTTGGCTGATAACTCCAAATAGAGTGGATGAGCAACTACATTCCCCTGCAACAGAACCACACACCCTTGGGCCAAGAGACAAAATGCAAAGGGGAGCTCTATCTCAGCATATTACAATGAATTGCATTAAATGAAGTTAAGGAACAAATGAAAAGCATCACAAAACATCCCCAAGACTACTCCCCCGAGAAGAGACATAAAGCATAACCCCAACAACAACCTGTGAGAGCACAATCCAAGTACAGAAGGGCAGATTTGGCCATGTATTTATTATGATTTATTTATTTAATTAATTATTTATTTATGTGTCTAAGCTGATATCTCAAGTGTCATACAGAAACAGCATGGATGCAAGATTTGTATCATGTATTTACTGTGTGGTCAATGGATAGGCTTGTAATAGTCTGCAGACTGAGTGTTTCCTATAAACACTCTAAAGCTGACAAGAATAAAAACCACTGGGTAAAACAATGAAACAGGGATCAACCTTCTCTTTCACTTTTTTTTTTAACAAGCTGAACCAGAGACAAACCCTGCAATTCAGCAAGCAGCAGTGCAGGAATACGTTATTCATGCATGGCAGGGACTGCTCCTGCACAGCATGGCAGAGCGCCTTGCATATTCAAGAAGGCACACTGCCTGTGCTCTTAAACAAATATGGAGCTATGTAGGAGTGCAGGGTGTGTGTCTGAGAACAGAGCTGTCACAATACACATCCCCCTGCACTTCAGAATTGCCTTTCAGAAATTTAAATGAGCGAGAACGTTCATAATATCCCCAACACGTTAGGATACCTCTCAACTGTACAGATTTTCTCAGAATGTCCACAGCTTTGTCCCATATTTTGGTGTGTTCCTCCTAAAATCTGTACCTGTCTGTAAAATAGCTGAGGACTGAGGTAATTAAATAATGACAAACATTTGAGTTTAAAAGACTCCACATCCTTCAGAAAATCCATGCTAACGCAAGACTGTAAGAGCAATATTTAAAATCTGTCCCTCTATTTGTTCCGCCAACATTTTAGGGTTTGTCCAGAGTTTTTGCACTAAGAGGTTGAGAGGTATGCCCACCATGAAGCAGAAAGCTGATAAAAGAACAGTTTTAGCATTAGCAGGGATATTCTGAAGGGTATAGATAAAATAACACAACAAAACTTTTTTTTTTTTTTTTTTTTATAAATGCGATAAAGTTTAAGCGTAGCTCTGTGGGTGTGCCCATTGTTTAGCTATGCTTAGTCCAGCTTAAACAGCACAAGAAGTTAAATAGCAAGAGACATCCAACATGTGCAGTATTGCAATAGTGTAGTAGTAAGAGCGTATGCTTTGTGAGCAGCCATTCCTGGTTCAATCCCACTGTAACTAATTCACATTTTAAATGTGACGACAGTACATAAACAATTTTTTTTGTATTAACTACTAAATAACATATATTTGTTAACCAGAGTACTGCATTAGGTCCAGATGTGAGGTGTCATTGTAATAAAGTGGTGAAATCCCCATATAAACACAAGTTCCCCATACAGTATAGTCATACATGAATAAATGTAATGAAAGCACACTGGGGGATGTCAGGGACAGTAAACAAATTTATAATATGTAATGAATGATGAATCAATGCCATACAGCAAATAGTCTATAAAATGAAAAATAAGCAATGCTAAACATTGCACAGCTCTGCTTACCAGGTGTAAACATTGTGTAAATATGACTGCTAAGCAATGAGTAGCCCAGCTAAATGGATTTGCCCATTGGTAAGCAGTGCTGAACCTGCCCCTTTAAGCAAAGCCAACCTTAGCTAAGCAGGTTTTCCCATAGCATAGCTTAGCTCAGCATATTCAAAAGCATACAATCACATCAAAGGGTGGGAAATCAGCCACATTTAAACCCCACAGGCAGGAATACAGCTCTTAACTGGTTGCAGCTTCCTACTGTAGACACATTGGCTGGAGTTGGAGAGGGAGTGCGCTTCCGGGTGTAGCACTGGGGCATCCAGGAGTCTGAGGTCATGGTTGGACTCCTGGTAAAAAACCATGATGAGAGAAAGCTGCAGGGCCAGTACCAGGGGTCCCAATATAAAGCAGAAGCCTGTGACCGCATCGCCCATGACCTCACCAGTGCCACTGGTATCCCTCGGACTGGTGAGCAGGTCAGGCACCACTATGCCGACTTGAAACGGAGGAAGAGGGAGCTCTTGGATCAGTGGATCCAAGAATCTAGGCAGAGTGGTGATGTCCCAGCAGTGTGTAAGTACTCATACCAGTAACTGTTTAATAATGTCCAGCCTGTGTATATGATGGATAGGTATGGCTAAATATTTCTCTATTTCTCTTACAGCTGCAGCTGAGCATGCTGTGAATCAGGAAGCCAATGCCAGTAGGCTGCAAATGCAGCATCATGAGGCTGGTGAGTAACAATCCTGCTTGTAGTAGACATACCAAATAAATATAAAAGTAGTAGAAAGTCAACTGCTAGTATAAAAACTGTTTTGTGTATGGGTTGTTCTGAATAAACCAGACAACATGACAGTAATAGTCCCATATAGGTCGTATTTAAATAAAACTGTAACTGCCTGGCAATAAAGCTCTAAATCCCGGACTGGTTGTGTTTACTCTGGTATCGTATGGCATTTTTAATGTTGCATTCTTTGAATAGTAATGTTGTATTAACCACTGTTACCCACACTGTGCTACATAATACAAATGTCTAGGAATGTCTGTATAAGACTGTTGTAATGACAATGTCAGATTGTACAATGGAGGGAGACTTAGACAGAAAACAGTGAAGAGATAGACAGCAATATCCAAATAGCATGTTCTACTGTGACTTAAATTGTTGTATTTTTTGCAGACACAGCCATGGATCGAATCCTGGGAGAGGTAGTAAGCTGTATGCATAATCATACCTCTCAACTGTACAGATTTGTTCAGAATGTCCAGATAATTGGCTCATATTTTCTGTCTGTTACCCTGTCCCCCTGACAAATCATTAGGATGATCTCAGAATTTTAGGCAGCAAATGATGACATACATCTGATTTTCAGACCTCAAAACCTTCAGAAAATGCATATGAAAACAAACCTGTCACTCTAGCAACTCACCAAAAGTTTATGAGAGCAATATTCACAATATGTCCCATTTCTACCCCCATGTTGTTAAGCTATGACCAGAGTGTGTGCAATAACAGATTGAGAGGTATGTGCATAATATTAACTTGGAATCTGTTAATATGTGTGGAAACATTCAGGTAGTGTTAATAAACATTTCCTCCACAGGTCTGTCAGATAAGAAAACTGTGTCTGCCAATAAAGATTGAAATCCTGGACTGGTAGTGTTTAGTTTGGTATTGTATGGCATTTTTAGTGTTGCATTCTCTGACTAGTAATGTATTAACCACTGTTACCCATACTGTGCTACATAATAAAAATGTCTAGGAATGTCTGTATAAGACTGTTGTAATTACAAGGTAAGATTGTACAACCACAAGAGACTTAGACAGAAAACATTGAAGAGATATACAGCAATATCCAAATAGCACACTCTACTGTGACTTAAATTGTTGTATTTTTAGCAGACACAGCCATGGTTTGAATCCTGAGAGTGGTAGTAAGCTGTATGCATAATCATACCTCTCAACTATACACATCCTTTCAGAATGTGTAGATAATTGGATCATATTTTCTGCCTGTTTCCCCATCCCCATTGCAAATCAGTGGGATGATCTCAGATTTGTAGTCATCAGATAATGACATACATTTGATTTTCAGACCTCAAAACCTTCAAAAAATGTATATGAAAACAAATACTGTTACTCTATCAGCCCTCCAAGTTTATGAGAGAAATATTCAATATATGTCCCATCTCCACCCCCATGTTGTCAAGCTTTGACCAAAGTGTGTGCAAAAAGAGATTGAGAGGTATGTGTATAATATTAACTCAGAATCTATGAATATGTGTAGAAACAGTCAGGTATTGTTAACAAACATTCCCTCCACAGGTATACCAGTTAAGAGATGCAGAATTTAGCTATAAGACAGTTGAAGTATACACTTGTTTACAAACATACCACTGGCCATAGGGTAGTGTAATAATACCTGTACCTTACTGATTAGAGCAATGAGCATTAAAGTTGTGAGAACTACTAGGATATATAAATTGTTAATTGACATTTCTCCCCCCCCACACCATATCTGCAACAATAATCTAAATACACAAATCAATGAGTATGTTTACACCAAACCTACTGTTGGGACATATGTCCTATTGTTCAATAAATATGGAAATGTGTTTCTATTAATGTTCCATGTTGAAATACTATCATTGATGGCCTGTTGCTCTCTGTGTAACTTGTATGCTGTTGTAATGGCCACTATGGTTCCATATATGCTTGTGTTCTGTTTGCTATGCAACTGTTCCAAATCTGGTGTTTTGGGTTAATGAGAATATCTATACATGCTGTTATAACTAATCCTGGAATGTGTTGACTATTACTAACCCACATATGTTTTAAAACTGCAACACCATAGCACGTTTGGGAAGGCCATTCCCAGTGGACCCACTCTCCCACCTCATCTGGCCATGGCTACGGGTTCCAGGGGCTCCAGCACATTTGGGACCCACCCTGGGATCTCCTCATCCACTGGTCCTGCACCACCTTCAGGTGGAACCACCTCAGAGGATGGAGCTCACCCCCAACCATGAGAGCGGGCTCGGACAGGAAACTGTCACCTGTAGTCAGGTCCGGGGCTTGCTGCGCAGCCAGCTCCGCAGGGAGTTTGGAGATCTGCTATGCTGCATGGCAGATTTAGAGGTTCAGCCTGCCCATCCTACCCAGCCCTTAGCACAGCCACCTTTGGGGCAGTGAAGGTGCAGTGGTGACTACCCATGGGTGGGGACCTCAGTACCACTGTTTCCATTTGGGGGCTCATGGGCTTCTGACTTCCAACCACCCCTCCCCATCCAAGGTGTTCCCCCATGTGCCATATACCTCCCCTGTATGCTGTCTTGTCTGTCTTCCTACCCAACCTACGTCCCCAAATATATCTACTATCCTTCCCCAACATCCTACTCTCACCTTAAAAAAAAGGGCAATCTGTTCCCAAAAAAATCTCGCCCCATACATAGCTGTCCATTTTGCACACATGTCTACTGGACACATGTAATCTGGTCTAATTGGCTTCACAAGATATTACTGCTGTCCTCACCCCTCTCTCAGGGGGTTGAGTGTCCAAATCTACCTACAAATTCAGTTTATATGCACAGCTGTTGCTGTAGAAGAAATGGACAGCTGTGTACCTTCCCTACACCCATCCTGCACATCCCTAGCTACTTTCATTATTGTCTTTCCCACTGCGTGATCCCTTTTTCATCACTTTCCTATCACCCCTTTTTCTTTTCTTTTAAAAAAACTAACACGGGGGTAAGTGGGAGTAAGCACTTTTAAGCAGTAGTAAGCAGGTTTAAGCCTGTTTGCTTGGCAGTAAGCAATGCCTACACAGAATAAGCAATTTTCTGGCTAACTGGCTGTAAGCATATTTAACCGGAAGTTAGCATTACTTACCTTCTCGCAAACTTGCGCAAACCCACTTACAACTGCTTAAAAGTGCCTTAGTCACTCTGTATCCAACAGTCCTTGTTCTGCCCAGCAACAAAATAATCAGCCCTTGCAAGTCTCAAACCCAGGACCCTGAACACCACAGCCATAGTGACTTACCACTACGCCATTTAAGCTGTAGATAAATGTGATGTTTTCTCAAACATATCATGCAGCGTAGTCATTCAACAGTAGAGAAAATGTATTTATATATATAGATGTATGTATAAATATGTATATATATATATATATATATATATATATATATATTGTTAGAAAAATATGTATTAATATGTGTGTATTACTGCTTTTTAGAAGCCCAAAAGGGTTAATACATTTATTCTGCTATATGTTGAACAAATCTATGTTAATGGAAAATGCCTTCTGACCTTGTATTTTGTCAGTGCAGCTAAAATCTTGTTTATGTCTTAAGAAATGCACTGAGAAGCAGATGGTTTTCTGCTTGATTAGGAAAATAATGAATAGAACAATACTGCTTTCTATAATGTTATTAAACTTAGACAATTAGCCCTGTCTGTGTTATGAGAACATAACCAGCTGCAGGAAGGATAGATAAAGTGGAACAAAGACTGCTTGAAGAATATGAACTATAATCTGTGATTGCTTTGTGCTCGAATGAGTAGAGTACCTTGAAATGTTACACAGCACTGTAGAAATAATTGCAACTAGCTGCCGGTCTCCAAGGCCATGTTATTTTTCCAAAGTTTTCTCATGAATCTAGAAGTGTTATGTCGTATCAGCAGAAAATCATGAGCAACATCTGCTGTGAAAAACAATATTGTAAACTTGTGATTAACTACGTCAGCTTCAGTAGGCAATGTCTTGTAAGAATAGTATAAGAATGGCTTCACTTCCTGATTTTAGTTAGACAAACTCTGTATTTTTGCATGCATGTTTTTGTCTCCTTGCTGCAAGAATTAAAGTGCCTTAACCTGAACCTTACGTGTATTGGTCTTTGAAGTTTTTTCTCTGACATACATATATATATATATATATATATATATATATATATATATATATATACACACACACACACATCTAGATATATACAGACATACATATGTATATATACAGACATATATATATATATATATATATATATATATATATATATATATATATATAATAGATTTATATTTGGAAGAATTTTTACTTGATGAAAGGCTAGATATGGACTTGTACAAGTATCTGAAAGTAGAACATCCCACTATAGGTACTATTGTAGGAATACCCAAGGTACATAAAAATGTTATGGACCCCCCCCCTTGTCCAATTATTTCTGGTAATAAATCCAAGACTTTTCCATTTGGGACAGTTATGAACACATGGCTAAAGTCACACACATAGTTATAGACTCTTGGGACTTTTTGGGTAGACTTACTCCGGAGTTGTGTAATGGGGATGTTTCACTAGTCACAATAGATGTGGTAGACCTCTTCTCATATATACCTAAGGAAGATGGACTGAGAAGGTTTGAAAACAGTATTAAGAAGTACGGAGGGTTATCATGGGACACAGCATCACTAATATTGGAATTTATGGAAATAGTGTTAAGATACAATTACATACTGTTTGAGGGAGAACATTATAGGCAATGTAAGGGGGTGGCAATGGGGGCAGCATGCGCCCCGATTTTTGCTAACCTCATTCTCCTAGATTGGGAAACAGAATATATTCTGGACTCTGATTGGTATGAAAATATCGCTAGTTATGTTAGATTTTTAGACGATATATTCATTTTATGGTAAGGAAAAGAAGATAAATTACATGGATTTTTGGAATATTTGAATTTATCTAGTGACTATTTAAAATTTACATACAACACAGATAGGAATAACATTTCATACTTAGATACGCTTATATCAGTTGAAAATGGAAAATTCAAGTCCAGACTATTTAGGAAGGATACTTTCAGTAATTCTTATTTACAGTATTCTAGTTGCCATCCGTATAGTAAAAAAAGAAGTATTATAAAAGGTCAGTACATTCGAGCAGCAAGAATTACCTCAGACTATACAGATATGGTAGAGGAATTGGATGTTATAGCGAACATGTTTAAAGACACAGGATATCCACCCCATTTGATAGAGGACACCAAAAAAATATGTGAAAGAAGAATGGGGTAAGAAATATAAACCCATATTAGGTACTGGGTTAATTAGAACCTCTAATAAAGGTAAGGATACTGAAGTGGAAAACGACACTAACTACACAAGAGCCTGTATATTCAAATATGGTCCACATGTGAAAGAAATAAAGAAAATTATGGAGGACAATTGGAATATTATGAAATCTGAACATAATGTATACAAAAAGATAGGGGAACATCCACAGTTTGTCTCCAAAAATGGAAGGAGCTTAAAAAGTGAATTAGAAAGGAAAATAGTAAAAGGAGATGACACAGGAAAAATAGAGGGAACCAGAAAATGCGGGCAGTGTAATCAGTGCAGTGACATCTTGCAGGTGCCATCTCTTATATTGGAGGATATAAATAAAACTGAGGTAAAACTTAAGAAAGGGAATTGTCATTCCCAACATGTTATATATCTTGCCAAAGGTACAAAATGCTCGTGTTTTTATGTGGGAAAGATGGATAGGTGCCTAAGGAATAGGATATATGATCACGGGTATTGTATAAGAAAAAAATATATGAAAAATGCTTTGTGGAGGCACCTTATTGGGAGTACAACCTGTGACACTTTTAAATTTGGAATTTTAGAGAGTGTTAAAATTAACCCAAGAGGTGGTAATATTCGTAAGAGATTGGGGGAAAGGGAAACTAGATGGCAGATTAAGTTAAATGCATCAGTTTGCCCTGGAATTAATGACAGTATATCCATTAAGCCCATTTTAGAAAATACAAATTAATAAATAATGTTTTTTGACTACATATTATTATTAATAGAATAATGGGCCTATAAAATGTATATTGACTTTGTTATTTTTAAAAATGTATATTTTGCATTTAGATTATGTTTTATTAAATATTTTAAATGTCAAGTTTATGCCAATACATTTTAACTAGTTTGAATATTTAGTTTTAACAGACATGTATAGAAAATTGTAGTTTAGAGCAGTAGATTTATTAGCTCAATGGGTATAGTACTTAGTATAAAGTTAGGATTCTTTTGTAGTTTATTTGTATTGCTAATGAGAAGCTAAGGGAAACTACAAGAATGAATAATGAGAGCACAGAGCACTTTAAATAGGTAATTGATTCATGTGATGTTTAAGGTTAGAAGTTATGGATTGGTTAGTACCATCTATATAATGTAGCATTTGAAAAATGGAATTGTTCTGATGAAGTCTACTTTTATGTAGATGAAAGCGCTTAAGCTTATTCCTTTTGTATTTTACAAAATAAATTTGTTTGTGGTATTAGAACAGTGAAGAACTTGTGTTTTCTTCTGCTTTGAGCAGCGAACGTAGTATTACATACTATCTGTATTCTTGGTGGAGATTTGCTGACAGTTGCTCGTAAATATATATATATATATATATATATATATATATATATTATGTATTTATATATATATATGTCTATATTTATATTTATAATATATATATATATATATATATATATATATATATATATATATATATATATAAATGTATATTGCATTCGCGCATTGGAACTACACTCTGAACCTCTCACTGCAAAACATCTGACCAAACGCACTGTTAATGGGAGTGAAGGGGCCCAAATGTGTGATCTGTTGTAATTGTTGCCGTTTCCCCTTCCTCCAAAGCTGAACAGATATGCCTTGCTACACAATAACCAGCACTTGCAAGACTTGAACCCAGGACCCTGCCCAACACACCCACAACAAGATAACAGTAAGCCACTTCAGCTGTAAGATGTCAGGATGATATCTGTAACATATCATGCAGAACAGTCAGTCTACATAGGGAATGTACAATGTGGAAGCACTAAACATTCTAATGATACATACACACACACACACACATACACATATATATATATATATATATATATATATATATATATATACACACACACACACACACACACACACACATATATATATATATACACACACACACACACACACACACACACACACACACACACACACACACACACACACACACACACACACACACACACACACACACACACACACACACATATATATATATATATATATATATATATATATATACATGTATGTATAGATATATGTATATAAACATATACACATATAAAAATATTAGTACTTATAGATATGTATAAGAAGAGTATATATAGAGGGTGCGCAGCATATCAGCCATTATTCCTACATTTTCCACCTTTTAAAATGGCCAGTGTTGGATTCATTCCTACAAATGAGAATTATTGCATGAAACATATACCCACACACAATGCAAAGGACATGACACCACACACAAGTTTGCATATACAGAAATGTTTATTTGTGTAATATTTAATTGCTTATGCCATTTCTTATAGCAGTTAGGTGTTTGAAATACACAATACGTGATTAATGCAGCTCTCAAACTAAACATTTGATACAGTCATGTGAAAAACATAACATACTTTGCTGTCCTGGCTAAGGCCTTCAAGTAGTACAACAGTAAAAAAACCCTTGCTTTGAAGATAAGAACCAATCAACGCTTAATTACAGATGTAGTTGAGCAACCTCCAATTATACTCTGTATTTAACCCCTAGGGGAAAAGTATTAATTGTCACAATGTAAATGTATCTGTTACATAATGCTTAACTTAAAATGTCGCTATCACACTGACAAACATGACTGTGTGTAAAACAGTAAGCTGTAGCCCACCACTGTTCCCATGGTGAAATGTATGAAAATGTACAGCCATGTACCTCAGTGTTTCTTAACACTGATATCCCTCACATGTTGTAACAGCCTAGGTTAAAAGCATTTGATACCCCTCCCCCATAAAATGTCCTACAAGGGCATATAAAAGTGGGTTCCATACTCTGACCTCCGGACTGTACAAGATCACACATGTTTTGTCCAGCTGTTGCCCTCATATATATGGACCCTACCCCACAATTTGTGTGGAAGTCCACAACATCACTGGAATGATAGCAGGAATGCCAGCACTAAATAATGATAGGCCATTACCTAACAACCGCTTACTGCATGACATCTGGACAAAACCTGGTATATATGTGGAGGACAGAGGCTGAAACAAAGGGCCATATTTGCAATATTGCTGTTATACACTGTGAAAGTTGCTAGTGTTACAGGATTGGTTGCAACATACCCTTTCTCAGGAATATGAAGTCAGAAACACAAATGGATATTGCCATGTACCGATAGCAATCAATGGAGATAATGCCACTGATATGTCAGACACAAGACCTGTGTGGTGAACAGGCAAAACATAACAGCCAATCCTCTGGCCATCATGTGGATAGGCCCACAGTTGAGAGCTATGCAGACAGACTGCATTCCATGCAAAACTAGCATGTATACACAAACCCTGTAAAACCAGCAGTATTCAATGCATATAACAGCAATACACTGTCAGTAGGTCTGGAACCTTATACAAACATGTATTTGGCCTGTGTTCACAAGTCCTGTTGTAAGAGGTATTGCTACCTGCTGTCTGTAACACTGCTGCCCACACACAGGAAGAATGTCTTCCATACAGGAAAGGTAAAAGGAGTATGTCCACATGATGTAGTCATTTACAGCAGTGGGTTGCTATGACTTTGGCTATTGGAAGTACTACACAGCTGACTCCATGCAATTAGCAAGTGGGGAATACCAGTTGGTGGAGATGCCATCACCTGGTCATGAGCATTATCTACAAAAGCCATCTTGCAACCTATTCAAACCAGCTTGATCCCTGTAGTGGAGAGAGAGAGAACAAACAAAAAAAAAACAGCAAAAACAGAAATAATAGTAAAAAAATAATAATACCAAAAAGAAAAAAACAAACAAGGGAGACATCCTGAAGTGCAACACAGAAAAGAGCATACTAATAAAACAGGTATGTGAAACATGTCAGCATGTAATTGAATGTAGTACTTGGTCTGTAATAATGGGATAGATGATTTCAAAATCTTGATATGTGCCATCAAGACTTGCTGTAATGATGTCCTGCTGAACAATTGCTATGGACATAGCATCTGGCCCTGTGGGCAGTGGGCCATACCTGTCAACTGTGCAGATCTGCACAGAATGACAAGATGTAAGCCATCATAATATTTGTTCTGTTCCTCCAAACATCTATATTAGTCTGGCAAATAACTGAAGGTGGAAGTAATAAAGTCATGATAGACACATGAGTGTCAGACCCCACCACCTTCAGAACAGTCATGCTAATGTGAAATGTATCATGCACAAACTTCATAGGTTTGTAATAGGCCTATCTATGATCTGCCCCTATATACCCCCCCCCCCCCCAATTTTAGACTGTGTCTACAGGTGATGCTCTGTGTTGTAGCAAGGAATAACAGTGCAGCAGTTGAGGAAGGAGGTTCAGAGTGTGGACCTGATGTCTGAAGGCACACTATATATATATATATATATATATATATATATATATATATATATATATATATACATACACATCAGAGAGAACACATCACACAACATGAGAACACATCACACATGTCTGCAGCTCAGATGGCTTACTGGTGAATTGATGTGGCTATGGTATGCAGGGTCCTGGGTTACACACTTGCAAGGGCTGATAATGTATTTGTTGACCAGAACAAGGGCTGTTAGATACAGAGTGATTAAGGCACCCGTAAACATTTGTAAGTGGGTGCGAAATGGACAGTCATGTTTGTTGTGACATTTGTGTTGGTAACAGATTGCCCTTTTTGTGTTAAGGTGAGAGTGGGATGTTAGGGAAAGATAGTAGGTATATATGGGGAGGTAGGTTGGTTTGGAAGACAGACATGACAGACAGGAAAGCATACAGGGGTGATATATGACACATGTGGTGGGTAAACGCCTTGGACAGGGAGGGGTGTTTGGAAATTGGAAGCCCATGAGCCCCCAAATGGAAACAGTGGTGCTGAGGTCCTCACCCATGGGTAATCACCACTGCACCTTCACAGTACTGAAGGTGGCTGTACTGGGGGCTGAGTAGGAGGGGCAGGCTGAACCTGTACATGTGTCATGAAGGCCTGGAGGTGGTGTAGCAGATCCCACAATTCCCTGCAGAGCTCCCTATGCACCAGACCCTGGACCTAACTTCAGGTTACATGGGCTCTCCCGGGGGGGGCCGGCCCCATCCCCTGAGGTGGTTCCACTTGAAGGTAGTGCAGGACCAGCAGATGATGAGGTCCCAGGTTGGGTCCCAGATGTGCTATGGCCTGGTTCTAAGGCCAGATAAGGTGGGCAAGGTAGTTCTGCTAGGAACAGCCTTCCCAAATGTGCTATTGTGTTGCACTTTTAGAACATATGTGGGTAGTAATAGTCAACACAATCCAGGATTATAACAGCATGCATACATATTCCCAGTAACCCAAAACACCAGATTTGGAACAGTTGCATAGCAAACAGAACACATGCATATATGGAACAACAGTGGCTATTACAATAGCATGCAGGTTACATTGTTAGCAACAGGCCACCAATGCTATTGTTTCAACATGGAACATGAATAGAAATACATTTCAGTATTTGTTGCACAATAGGATATATGTCCCAACAGAAGGTTTCGTGTAAACATACCCATTGATGTGTGTGTTCAGATTAGTTATGCAGATATGGTGGGGGGAGAGATAGATGTCAATTAGCAACTATGACATCCTTGCAGTATGAGGTCCTCAGAACTTTTTACCTGCTTATGTCTTGCAGGTACCATGTCAAGAGAGTGACTGCCGATGTTCACCCCACAAGAGAACAACATTCTGATCAACTTCCTGGTGCATCACTGTGCAACCCTCTTTGGGCATATGGCCCATGATCTGCAGGAGAGGACTACCTTGTGGAACAAGTTCATCCACAGGGTAAACGATGTCAGCCTGCATAACCGCAGTTATGAGCAGGTGCGACATCATTGCACTGACCTCATCCGCCATCCCTGTCAGTGTGCTGCTGCAGTTAGGAGGGACAAGCTAGCCACAGGTGGGGGCCATGCCATCCAGACCCCGCTGACACATGTGGAGGAGCTCCTTGCTAGCCTTGGGGCACTCGCCCACCAGCAAAGTCAAGAACCAGAAGATAGCATTGTTAAGGTGGGTGCTACCCACACAATGGATAAGGAGTGTGGAGGTAAGGCCCCAGGGCACATTAGTAGACCACTGTTGTTTATCCATCCTCATCTGTAAAGTATACTCATGCATATGTCAGACAACATAGTCAGTAACAACAGTGTAGTAATGAACAGATGTGCATAATCTGTAGTATTGTGGATTTGTACTGTTGACATACTGAAATGCTGCTCCCACCCTGTAGCAATTCCACAGGTGAGGCTACTGACATCACATCTCTCACACAACTATGTAGATCCCTCTGATATACCTCTGGGGCAGCAGCCTGTAGCTGGTGAGTATGGATGTCTTTTGTTCAGGTTTGCCAATACACCAGCCATGTTATGGCCATGGCATTTGCCATGCACACATTTAACACAACTACCCATAATACATGCTGTACATGTTCACTTATTGTTGCTGTTAACTGCACTGCATCACAGTGGTGAGCATGGTGGCATATCTGAAGGGTATGTAAGAGTCATGCAGTATAACTAACAACCTGTCAGTGCAAGATGTGTGGACAGAGATGAACATAATGGTGGGACACATGGCCTACAATAGGGACATGTCTGAAACATTACCCTTATACAGCGGCTACAACAGTGAGTGTATATACCAGTATTACAATGGCAACTGTTACAGATCTACACAATGGCATATCACAATACCACATTCCACAACTTCTACAACCTGTAATGTGATCCTAACATGAGCAATGAATGTGTAAGATGGAATCCTATGCTAGGACAACAAATATGGGGAATATATACCTTAAAAACAATGGAAGCATACGTGTGCACACACTCCAAATAACATATTGTAGAAGCAGCTTTTGAGGTACTGCAGCATTCACTCCATCAAGTATGGGTCCTCAATGTCAAACCAAGTAATGGTCTGCTGTCCAAGAAGTATGTCAATGACATTTGTCCACTCACCTGCAACAGAGGCAGCCGTGGCTTGCACACATCTTACAAGCCATGTAATGGATCCCGTATCCAAAAGATATCACTCAGGAGTGGGAGACATAGCCTTACCTTGCCATTGTATATACCATGGCAAACAGTGCAGACAAACATGTGTGACATTGAAGTATGGAACACCATTAGTGTAGGAAATAAACAGATGCCCATCCAAGACAGATGACAACATATGTTGCAAACTGGTCATGGAGGCTGCCCAGACACATGCAGCAACACTGAGGGACTTGCAGGAATGTCTAGCAAGTACTGCCTGTGCAGTACCTGCATCGACAATTACCTGGACTCTGCATACATGTGGCCTATGGGTAGGGTAATCAGATGGAAGAGTTGTTCCACAGAAGATATCATCCAGGGCTCTCTACAGGTAGCATATGCACAACATCAAGTCTCCCAAAGGCATGTGTTGCAATGTGTAATGGTGTACCAAGACCAAGGCTGAAACCTGTAGACAGTATTAATAAAGATACATGTGCTGCACAAGCAACACCTCACTCTACCTCAGGCCCACTATCCCCATCTGTACCTTGCTGGTGCCAGTGTACACCTGTAGTTTTGCTGTTCATTAGCAGGAACTAGGCCGGTAGACGTGGTGTTCTGCATTTGGGACACTGCAAAATGACACTCATGTGCGGCCCATAGTTGTCAAGCATCTGAAAAAAGGCTGAGGATGGGGAGGGGTGTCATCCTGAAACACAACAGTGAACTGAAGCATACATCCAAAGCTCACTAAGAATGGTTGTATCTGAACACAGTCAAGGCCATGCATTGTGCCAGACATAACCCTGACTCCACAGCAACAGTGAAGGCACGTTGTGACCACCAAGGTCTGTGCACATGAGCTGACCTTGGAATCTGTCAGAGTTGGGGGGCACTTGTAGGCTGGAGTGACCAAATAATGGCAAGTGAAGATGGGCCATGCTAGTATACACCTTCCAGGAATAGTGACTGCTGTAGTTCACTTAACAGGTTCTGCAACAAACCATCATATTAAGGGTGTTCACACTTATGCAACCCACATATTATATGCATCCCAATCAACATCTGCACAACTAACGCATTTGTTTGATACTGCATTTGATTATACAGGTCATATGTCACATATCAGGTGTGTGTAATGTTAACATATGCAGTATTGTGGCCCCATGGCATATCAGGGAAGAGGGTAGCATGTCAATAAGGGTGTGTACACTCCTCATAACCACAAGAAGCTTTGGAGGTTGTCAGTATAACTGGATTTTATTGCTCATACATGCACTACTGATGATGAGATCTGCAAATTGGATATCAGGCATTCACTATTGACATCTGTCCTCATATCAACCCAGGTATGTATCAGACAAACACATAGGGGCTGTGAGCAACAGAGAAAACATAACTGCCACACATATACACATTCAGCAATGATGTGTACATTTGTGAGGTATGGTGCACAGTACATGGTAGGGTGCTGAACAGGTGCACAGCAATACTGTGTATATGGGTGCAGTGTGTTCCAGGGGAAGGGGCATCACCTACGAACACAACTCATGCATCACAGAGATGCATAATTTTGGTAACAGGGATTGAGTATAGCTGCAGTGCGTGCTGTTGAGTGTCATATGTCATGCATGCTGACAGCTGGGTAATGAGAGCTCTGTGTAATATCTTTGTGCCGCCTCACATGTAAGTGTTTGTGTGTGTGCGTGTGTGTGTGCGTGTGTGTGTGTGCGTGTGTGTGTGTGTGTGTGTGTGTGTGTGTGTGTGTGTGTGTGTGTGTGTGTGTGTGTGTGTGTGAGTGCACGTGCGCTCACGCACGCTCACATGTGTGTAGAGATAAGCAGTGATGTACAGGTCTTAAAGGAAGTTTTCTGTTTTCCCATCACAGGTGGCGAGGTGGGTCAGGGTCCCTCCTGCAGGCAAACTGATGTTAGTGTCCATACAGAATCTGACAATGACGATAGGTATGGTGAGGCACAGGCGGGGTTGTCAGGGGCTGAAGCTGTGCCATCGGTTGACATCCCACTGTTATCCACCCCATCCTTGCACACAGTCACATTGCCTATACATACCCCATCACCAGTGGCCATAGATGAGGGACAGTTGGTGGGTGGTAGCATTGGACAGGACAGTGGGGGACTATGGTAAGTGTGTCTGTACACAGCAGCCATAGCCGGATGAACGGTGAGGTACCACACAGTCAGATGTACAGGGGTGCTCATAGGAGGGCTGCTGCCCATCATGCCCCTGGCAGAAGTGCCACAACAGGTGTCACCAGATGCATTTTTTGGGCCATCATGCAGGCACAGGCACATATGGAACATTATACCAGACAGGGTCTGAGGCTCCAGAGGGCTACTCATTCTTCTGTTATTGACAACATCCGTGATCTCATAGGTGCCCACCATTATTTTGCAGAGGTTCTGGATAGATGGTTGGGCAAGATGGTGGGAATCCTCGACCGTGCAATGTCCGTGTTAGAGCATATGTTCAGAGTAGGGTGACAGCCATGTGGACGTAGGTCAGCAACACCAACAGGTGGAGGTCTATGTAGACGTGCAAAAAGTCAGAGCAGCTCCTGTAGTGGCAGTACCAGCACCAGCACTGCAGGGGGGGGGTGCTGTCCACAACACAACACAGCAGGTCATGTGCATGTGGCTCTGGCCGGTCCCAACAGGGACCCGGATCCAGCGGACATGTGTCATCATCAGGGGAGAGTAGCATATATGGCCTTGTACCTGGTGACCTTGGCCCGTGGAACCCCTGGCAGGCACAGTTCTTGTGTCCATGGCCAGAGACAGTGAACTGCACACCCTGCCATGTATGGTCTGCAGCTGTCCAACAAACCCCTGCATAGGGCAGCCACATGGCTGAACTGTGTGCATATACACACACACACACACACACACACACACACACACACACACACACACACACACACACACACGATGTCAACCAAACAGCTCAGCCTAGGTCTCTGGCAAACCCACAACACACCCTGTGCATATGATGATACCTGTGCCACATCCCTGTCATCCATACCATTGATGCAGGGACAGGCTAAAATGGTTCTGATGCACAGGGTGACTGTACTAAGGTGTAACAATGTAACGCTGTGTAACATGTTTTCAGCAGGAAAGTTTAATGCTTACATTCAAAGAACGTTGAACAAACGAAACTCTAAAAATAGTTAAACCAGGCTAGAAACCAAATCAGCTGCAAAAGAAAACACTTGTAAATCCTTCTTTTAGCGCTTTCATCCACATTTATTTTCGTGAACTTCTTCAGAAATAAATTACATCAAACTGACTTTACTTAAATACTATTATCACAGGAAATGATGTCATTGATTTATGAATAATTAATTATGTCAACTTGTTTTTTTGTTTTGATATTGTACAAACTTGATACAAACGTTCTTTTGACAAATGTATTATATGTCATACTGTAATGTATAAATATAAAACTTAGTTTACTTAATCAAATGACAAATGTACAGTGTCTTTGGGCTTTCTATCTGTACTTTAGAAAACACTTTAAGTTTATTACTTCGTTTAACCCTGGTGTTGTATCAGCTCCAAACACCAGCTGCCACACAGATTCTCTACATTCTAAAATATTGTTAAGATCCCCTATCAGTAATCCTTTCTTTACTGCATCTAAAATAAAAAATTCAAACTTTTTAAAATCTCTACATATAATAGCATGTCTTGCCAAGGCATTGTTTTTGTCTTTCTTTTTTATAGCCAAGATGTGTTCATATACTCTGCGTTTGAAAATTCTTTTGGTTTTCCCTATGTAATAGTTTTTACATGTAACACATGTAGCCAAATAAACTACAAATTCACTATTACAATTAAAATATTCCCTTGCCCAAAATGTGTGGTTTAGATGTTGTACTGTCACGAAAGAAGAATTACTCATGTATCTACACTGCTTACAGTTTGTACAGCTGAAGGTGCCTTTTTTATTGGTACAAAATCTATCTAAACTATTGTATTTGTCTCTACCTGATTCCAAAATGCTTTTTAAATTTACAACCTTCTTAAAGGTGAATCTGGGTTTTTGTCCTATCACTGCCATCAATTCTCTATTTCCCATAATGACCTTCCAATTGTTTTCTATGATAGATTTGATGTTCCACATTTCATTTACTATTGGCAGTGGGAAAGCTGTTACAAATCCTTTTGTCTCCCCTTCCTGGTCAGTGTTCTCGATGCATACTTGGGGTACCCCCACTGACAAATCCTCTGAAAGTAATATCGGTTTGGCCACTCCCTTTCTTAGTGGTAACACTTCATTTTCTATCTTAACTATGAAATCCCTAGTGTATCCCCTATTGGTAAAAAGGGACCTCAAAAGAAGTAATTCCTTTTCTAGCCTGGTTTAACTATTTTTAGAGTTTCGTTTGTTCAATGTTCTTTGAGTGTTTTGTCATCAGAGTTGAACCAGACTGGTATCATATATGGCAGCAGAAGACTCCACTGAAGAGACTTTACTAAATTTATCAATTCATTCGGTTTTGGATCAAGACATCCTAGATTTTAAATCTAGAGAATCCAAACAATTACTAACTGAGACAGTCAGTAAAATAGTAAAAGAAATACTACAAGGATGGACACCGTCTAATAAATTTGAAAACATCAAGGTCCCTTTAAACCAGAGAGGGGAAGTGACTTCACGTACGGAGCCTCACGTCAAAAACAGCGAGACAAGTCAGAACCGTAATGGTGGACTAACAACACAGCAGTTGCCGTCGGAAGGCAACATTTGGGATTTTTTATCGAAGGACAAGTCCAATCCTTTCACGAACATCGGAGAAACGCTTCAAAATGAAACAGTAAGTTTACAGAGCGATGATAAATTGACTTGTAAAAAGAACATTCACGAACTAGAAAAAATGACTTTCAAATATGTAACGTTAGATCTTGAGGTGTTATATCTAACCGAATGTGTTAAAAGAAAGGTGGTACCGAAAGGACTTAGGACAGCAAAATTTCCGAATTGCGTCTCTCCAGGAGACACGCTAAGTAAAGAACTTATAGACCTGTATAATGAAACAGGGTTAAAAATGATGAATATCCTAAAAAATCATTACAACAATGAAATAGAAGCCCTCAATGCTAAAATAAGATCTTTAGACGAAAAGATACACAATTATACAAGTTTCAACATGTTTGAAGATTTATACAACGGAATTAAAATAAAAGCTGACAGGCAAAGGGCAACTATCATAGCCAGAAAACAATCTAAACTGAGGCGTGATATTTTGTCTTACAAAAACAACCAGGCCTATATAGTCTTAGCCGAGTCTGTGATACCAGTCAATACTTTACAAAGTAAAGAATCCAACAACTTTGTACAGACATTTTCAGCAAATGCGGATGAGATCAACAACTCCGTAGTGATTAGAGGGGAAAGTGGAAATAGAGACAACACCTATGAAGATTTTCCTGCTTTGCCCACTACTAGTAATGAGAGTATAAGTACTAGCAATAAGAACATGAACTATGCGGAGAGAGTGGCGACACCCTCTGAAGTGAACACTACCCCTTTTCAGAGGGTACAAGAGAAAAACAAAAAAACTTTGAAATGGTACAATTCCACCCAATTTCGGGGGAAGGGCAGAGGCAAGAACAAGCGGAGATGGTAACATCGTCTCCCGAGATAAACGTGGACTCTTTTGAAGTCGGCATATTAAATTTGTCCGATTTAGAAGTAAATCAACCTATCACTAACATTTTAAGGAAAGGGTTCACGTTTATTCCAACTAATCACATGAATCTTGGAAAACTGCTTGTCGATTTTAGATTATTCTTGAGAAAACTAAATTTAAACTACATCATGGAAGACATAGGTAGTTCCAAACCACAGGACAAAATCACTGTTAGCAATCCTAGTACTTACAATCCGCCCCTTATGAACAGCTTACAAGTATTTCAGAGACTGTGTGAAAATGATTTTAGAAACATTATGTTCGTAAATGATATAAATAATCTAACTATAGAAGAAACAGAGACTTTGAAAACTTTAGCTAACAACAACAACATAAGAATAATGAAGGCTGATAAGGGGGGCAAAGTGGTAATAATGAACAACAAGGATTACAAAATTTCAATTAATGAAATGTTACAGGATACAACAACATACAGAAAAGTTAACTACGAGATAGTGAATAAGAAGTTTAAAGCTTTAGATTCCATTTTGTTTGACATGTTTTCTCAAGGGGAATTTAGTTTAACAGACTATGAATTTATGCACAAGGAACATCCTAAATTAGCAGTGTTTTTTGGAATTCCCAAAATACAAAATAGTGAGACTAGACCACCCTTCAGACCCATTATTTCAGCCAAACAGTCGAAAACTGAAAATATTTCGATTTGGTTGGACAACATACTCAACCCATTAGTACAGAAGTCTGAATTTTTCATAAAGGACTCATGGAGTCTTTTAGAAACTTTGAGAAAAATAAAAATTATTGACGAAAACCTGTTTTTCGGGAGTTTGGATGTTAAGAATTTGTACACCAGTATAGATCAAGAAGAGGGTATAGAATTCATGAGAGAATACTTAAACAAGAATACAGTGTTTTTGAATACCAAGGTAAACTCACTATGTAATTTGATGGAGTTAATTTTGGAGAACAATTTTTTCAGATTTGATGACTACATCTACAAACAAGAACTAGGGGTAGCAATGGGTTCAAGGGTGGCCCCCTCCTTTGCAAACATCGTGATGGCTAATTGGGAGACGAAATTTTTAAAGACACATCCTTTATTTGATAAAGTCATCATATATCGTCGATACATAGATGATTTACTACTATTTGTATGGAAAGGAGAACATAAAGAATTTGTAGAACTGGTTGATTTTTTAAATCAAACAACCAAGTTTTTAGAATTCAAAATAGGTGACTTTACAAAAAAGATTACATTTTTAGATTTGACCTTGGAAATTGATGATGAGACCAAGACCTTTCACAGTGAAATTTACAGAAAACCGTATTTTGCAAACTGTTATTTACATAAAGACAGTTTACATCCAGAGCATATGAAAAGAGGGGTCATTAAAGGTCAGATCATCAGGTTAAGTAGATTAACATCTAAAGACAGAGTATTCCAGAAGGAATTACTTCTTTTGAGGTCCCTTTTTACCAATAGGGGATACACTAGGGATTTCATAGTTAAGATAGAAAATGAAGTGTTACCACTAAGAAAGGGAGTGGCCAAACCGATATTACTTTCAGAGGATTTGTCAGTGGGGGTACCCCAAGTATGCATCGAGAACACTGACCAGGAAGGGGAGACAAAAGGATTTGTAACAGCTTTCCCACTGCCAATAGTAAATGAAATGTGGAACATCAAATCTATCATAGAAAACAATTGGAAGGTCATTATGGGAAATAGAGAATTGATGGCAGTGATAGGACAAAAACCCAGATTCACCTTTAAGAAGGTTGTAAATTTAAAAAGCATTTTGGAATCAGGTAGAGACAAATACAATAGTTTAGATAGATTTTGTACCAATAAAAAAGGCACCTTCAGCTGTACAAACTGTAAGCAGTGTAGATACATGAGTAATTCTTTCGTGACAGTACAACATCTAAACCACACATTTTGGGCAAGGGAATATTTTAATTGTAATAGTGAATTTGTAGTTTATTTGGCTACATGCGTTACATGTAAAAACTATTACATAGGGAAAACCAAAAGAATTTTCAAATGCAGAGTATATGAACACATCTTGGCTATAAAAAAGAAAGACAAAAACAATGCCTTGGCAAGACATGCTATTATATGTAGAGATTTTAAAAAGTTTGAATTTTTTATTTTAGATGCAGTAAAGAAAGGATTACTGATAGGGGATCTTAACAATATTTTAGAATGTAGAGAATCTGTGTGGCAGCTGGTGTTTGGAGCTGATACAACACCAGGGTTAAACGAAGTAATAAACTTAAAGTGTTTTCTAAAGTACAGATAGAAAGCCCAAAGACACTGTACATTTGTCATTTGATTAAGTAAACTAAGTTTTATATTTATACATTACAGTATGACATATAATACATTTGTCAAAAGAACGTTTGTATCAAGTTTGTACAATATCAAAACAAAAAAACAAGTTGACATAATTAATTATTCATAAATCAATGACATCATTTCCTGTGATAATAGTATTTAAGTAAAGTCAGTTTGATGTAATTTATTTCTGAAGAAGTTCACGAAAATAAATGTGGATGAAAGCACTAAAAGAAGGATTTACAAGTGTTTTCTTTTGCAGCTGATTTGGTTTCTAGCCTGGTTTAACTATTTTTAGAGTTTAATGCTTACATGTCAGGATGTGTAGCTCTCCATGCATTATAGTTTTTATTAACACTGACTGATAGTGGTATCCATAATGTAGTCAGTTTGTGTTGTAGTTGTCTCTGTGTCAGCAGGATGTTGGCCTGCTGTTGTTTCCTACAAGGGCTATTGTGCTGTGGTGACACATTGACTGTGTAATTTCCTGGGTACAGCTGAACACAAGTAACAGGTCTGTATAATAGTTACTGCATGTGCCACATAGCTGATAGGTCTGAGGGGTGTATACAGGTGAATGCATGGTGGCTGATGTCAGCAGCCCTTCTACAGTGGACAATGGTAAGTGTACTGGGTGGCACACACCACATGTTTGTGTATAACACACACACACACACACACACACACACACACACACACACACACACACACACACACACACACACACACACACACACACACACACAGGCTTTGGTGATGATGCAATACACAGAGAATACTTTACACATGGATGCACTTAATTTTCCAGTGAACCCATTTTAACCTATGTAATTCCACCAAGACATAATAGGCAAAACATCACATCATTAAATAATCAGTCTGCTACTTTAATGTCATCGACGATGGTACTGACAAGGTATATGTCCCCTTCCCAAATGTAGTGCAATCCCAGCATTGGTAAACATAGGTGTGCAGGTGTGGGTGGCACAACCCTACACTTTGGAGGGTGTGGGGTGATGTAGAGCCGCACATAGTGAGTGACAACTACCTAACCTGTGAACATACACTGTACAGTATTACAGCAGACTAAACATGGGGATGCACACAACAATAACTCCAATGAGGGTGGCTGTGTCCACATCAACAGTCAACTATATATACCAACTCCAATATTGCTGTACAGCTATACAGCTATACAGTGGGGAAGAGGGCATTTACACATCTATTACTAGTTTTGATGGAATGAATTTCCATGACATGATTCCTTTGAAATGTTAGCATGTGCCAGTCAGTTCTCAGGCAGACAACCTTCTGGGACATGTATATTCTGCAAACTGAAGTAGATCCCTTCACATTAGGGTTGGGAGGGTGGCCTAATGGTTAAGGTGTTTGCCTTACAAACACAAGGTACAGGGTTTGAGTCTCACAAGGGATAATTGGCTAGGCTTAAAATGGCTCACAAGGGCAGTTAGCTTAGTACTACTCTATGAATCTATACACACACACTTACTTGGCAACGCTGAGAACAGAATGCATATCTAGGTTCCTATTTCTACTATTGTGTTTGGCCTTAATTGCACACACCACACAGCTTTTAGGATGAGGTGTGTCCCGAGTCTCTTAAGTGAGGAACATCACCAGGCATTGTACAGTATGGTAATGGGGGATGTACTGGGTGTTAATGGACAATACATAGTATTCCATACGGTCATATACACATTGACAAACACATAACAGTCATAGACACATCTGTGAGATCTGGGTTTATCAGTGCTAACTACCTTGTCAGTGAGTCCATTCTGTTACAGATAATTTGCACACAACACATGCATCATTGGGCTGGATAGTGTACTCAGTTGCCTGTAAGGTTGATGGTGACAGTGGTCCTCATACAGTGTACCTTGGGACATGTACTGGGGTACCATGGTGTAAAGACAGTATACCCAGCACCCACACCCCACATTGGATATTTTACTCAGTGAAACACATGATAATACTCTGACATACCCACAATCACACATTGACCAGGACTGCAATACAGCCCCATTGTCTATCTCATCAGTGCTATTACAGGAATATGCATTTATTGCATATGCCACAGGGATAGTAGGGTGATGGTTTGTTATGGCTCTCCTATTGTCAGCAACACCACTATGCCTTATACTGTATGGCCAGGTGTATTGTATTTAGAGAATGGCCTCAGAATGCTGTATCCTATAAATATACACACTTGCACACATACACACACTTGCCAGGACTCAGGGGGTAATCCATGCCTATCTAGCCATTTGTAAAACAGTGTTGTGCTGGTACTGCAAGCTCCAGGTAGCCCATAGGGTGAAGACTATAACAAGGTACATTTAATGTGAATTACAGCAGCAGCCATTTCTAACTATGGCTATGGGGGGTGTAGTGTGTGAGAAGGTCCTCAGGGTATTATCAAATGCAGGTTTGCAAACACACAGACACTGCTATTCTCAGCAATGTACACTGACACATTTTTCAGTACTGGGGTCCATAGATGCAGGTGTTCCTACGTGTGTACCAGGATATTGTCCATGGAGAGATGAGAAGAGTAGGGGATGTGGGTACAGTGGTATCATGTCACCTGACATTTGTCAGCAGGCCATCTATCAACTGATGCCATGTGAGCGATCCTCAGGGTAAGTGTTAAATGCAACATCCAATCATCTGGTTGTCTCTTGCAGAAGACCAGTGAGGTGGTCCAACTGACATGTGTGCAACATATATTACATAACATGGCCAGTGTCTGGGTTGGAGACCTGTACCCAAGCATGTTCTGTTGACTGTGGTAGTCTAGTTGAGGTATCCATGGCATGTGTTGCATACAGGGTGGGGTTTCCTAACTGTGGCATTCATAACACAGCTGACAAGACATGTCAGTGTCAGTCAAGCATAGATTGCCTGTGAGTAGCCCAGATGGATAGCTGACATCTGCACATCTGTACAGAGGACAGACAGAAATCAGCTAGCCAACAGGTTATGCATTAAGACTAATGTTTTGACAGATAGACGTCTGACACTGATAGGTATGCCATTACTACATGACAGCAGCCCTCAATAACATGCCCTATATACATAGTAGTCTACAGTTAATCTCCACATATCAGATCAATATCCAGTAGCAAGTACTTAATATCACACTGCTCACACACCAAGAACACAATAGTCAGTACTCAGAGTCCAGTTTTGCATGCAGGGGTGTATGCTTCCCGTACTACAATCTGCAATCTACTCTTACTTGGGAAAGCACTGTTAACAGTAGTAATGTAATGATACAGTACATGCAAGTGTTACTCCATACAAATTGGGATACTACCCATGTATGGAAACACATACAAAAGGAAAATATTGTTTTACTAGCCATATATACTCAGGTGTCCCAGACAGTATACTCACTCCCCTTGCTACTGAATGACAGCATATAGAAGCATGTTATGTACATGGAATTAAATACACTTAATAAAGATGTCATTACCTTGCTATTTTATCAGACTGGAATGTGATCACTGGTTACCAAGGCTAAGCTATGCTTAACAGGTGTACCCATTCCTTAAATGTAAATGCTAAGCTGATTTGCGCACTGGTAAGCGAAGCCTACAAGGTGTAAGCGCCTATTCATTTAACCACACGTTAGCAACACTTACCGTTGGGCAAACTCATGCAAACCTGTGTAAAGCTGCTCAAAACTGCCTTAACCACTCTGTATCCAACAGTCCTTGTTCTGCCTAGCAACAAAATAAACAGCCCTTATAGGTCTTGAACCCAGGACCCCATACACTATAGTCACAGCAGTTAACCACTAAGCCATCACAGCTGTGACAATGATTGTTGTTTTTTCCAGTATATCTGACAGTACACATACTGAATAGTATTGAATAACTGATTTGACTTCTACAATTGTGTAGTACTTCTTAGTGATATTAGTGTTGAATCAAGTATGTTGTTATATCTAAATATACATATTTCAGATAAATATGGTGTGATACATCTGGGAAGGTGTATACAATAATCATGTCTATACATAACAAGGATATATCTATCTATCTATCTATATATATATATATATATATATATATATAAATATGTAGCTATATGTAGCTATATGTATACATGTACATACACATATATATTTATATACATATTTATATCTGTATATTGATTTATATATATATATATATATATATATATATATATATATATATATATATATATATATATATATATGTATATATAAGTATGTATATATATATATATATATATATATATATATATATATATATATATATATATATGTATATATATATATATATATATATATATATATATATATATATATATGTTTGTGTGTATATATATATATGTATATGTATATATATATATATATATATATATATATATATATATATATATATATATATATATAACATATGCCCATAACATTGTACTGAGCTCATACCTCAGCACCAATAGTCACAACCTCTTAGTGCAAGGGGATGTCATGTATGTACTGCAGGTAAAAATGTGGAATGTTGCTACAGTAACAAGGGTTCTGTTAACAGACATGTTGTGTGGGAAGTCACTTCTGATACTGACATGTACGCCATCAGTTACTGACAGACATCATAAGATCATCATAGTGAAGTACCACACAAATCACAGTAATGATCCTGTGGAATACAGCAGATATATGACCAATAAATGTGGACAGTCTGACAGAATCTGGTCAGTGCAGAGGTATACACAGAACTCCTTAGTGCAAGATGTGTGGACCAAGCCTGACAAAGTGGATGTTTACAGCCATGTAAATTAGGATATCACAAAAATACTGGAATAGATAAGCTCACACAGTTGATGCATTCACACACTCCTGCCTGTCCTAACACATATTAACTGGAGGACCAGAGGTTCCAAGCCTACATGCTTCACACTACTTAGTGACATACATCTTTACACCATCCCACTGCTTTTTCAGACATACACAACAGTTATGGTGGCCAGGCAACAGTTCATCTGACAAATATCTAAACATAACATCACACTAGGTAAATACACTGAGCAGCTAGGCATGTCAGAAAGCACTGTGCAAACTACAGGCAAACTGCCACAACACTGACCCAAGTTTCCTATGGGGGAATACACATGAACTTGCAGATATAGCAGGCACTACAGGCATGTAATCAGTGTGAAAGTGCATACCCACAACCAATCTGAACACAGTCACATTATGGTAAGCCTAAGTAATATTACAGTATATGTACTGTGTGAACAACACCATCCTCATATGAGCCACTCACACAGTAACCCTACATATACTGGGCCAACACACAGTGTGGTCTGATGCCTGGCTGGGGTATGGGACATGTGTCAGTCTGGCCCTACAAACATGTACACTGATAGGGTACCATAAACTGGAGCAGCATGCAACATCAGATAGAAAAGGACCAAGAACAATGACATCTACCACAGTCTCTACACAGGACAAGTAACATATTCGCAATACACACTCAGTCAACAATAACCATAAGTACACCAACCTCACTATTGTACACACTACAACAGAATGTCCAGGTTTTGCCCTCAAATATGAGGCCTACTGTACATAACATGTCTAGCACTCTGATATCTCACTGGCTTGTTGCCAGGTATGATGTCAGTAAATAATGATGTACTGTACATATGCACCTCTTACTGCATGACATATGGACAAAGGGTGACAGACTTGGGGGACAGAGGCACAAACACAGCGCCAATATTGACATATTGCTGTGATAATCAGAGAAATGTCCTGGTGTAACAGGGTTTGTTGTGACATATCTCTTCTGAGGGATATGAAGTCAGTAACTCACATGGATGTCACCACGTACTGACTGCAATCATCAGAGAATGCTACTACATATCTAAAGATAGGAAATGTGTGAGTAACCCAACACATGTAAGACGCCAATCTCTAGACAATCTGCAGATACCCCTACAGGTGAGAGTTTCCTCAATCACATAACACTGCCATGCCAGACTTTAAATCATGTAGAACAGCCATATCCACACAAACCCTGTTAAACCAACATTACTTCAAATACTTACATTCCATCTCCATGTCTGGAACATCCACCTCCTGTTTGTTGGCCTGTCTCCACAGTGTATGTTGTAAGAGGCTTTTCCAACTACCCTCTGTGATGCTGTTTGTCAAACACCCACATGAAGTCCTGCTCACAGCGAAGGAAAAGGGCCAACACCCACATGAAGAGCCTTGTTATAGGAGTGTGTTTGCATGCAATTGGATATAGGAATGACACCACAGCTGTTCCACATGCAATTAGCAAGTGGAGAACTGCAATTTGTGCACAGGCCATCAGCTGATCATGAGCATTCCTTACAAAACTCAAGCTGCTGCCTATGCAAAACAGATGTACTTTTCCACATCCACCAGAGAGGGGGAGAGAGAGAGAGAGAGAGAGAGAGAGAGAGACAGGGACAGAGACAAAGTAAGAAAGGAATGGTGTAAGAGAGCAAGAGCCAAGTGTGTTTGTGTATGATCGGTGGGTGGAGAGTAGTATCTGGGTATTATAACAGTTGCCTGTATTGTTTACTAATCCATACTGTCACATAGTAATTGCACATGGCTGTCCACATTTATGGCTGAGGATTGTCTACAACAACCTCTACAGTGTTTGAAATGTGTTTGTCTTGTAATGTGGACAATAGGACATATAGGTCCTCAATATAATGATGTAGCAAAACCCACACTGCAATGGACCCTGTCAGTACACAATCACTCCCACAGGATACTGATGGCACACACACAAACACATACTTACCAGTACTGAGTTTCAACCCCCTACCTGCCTATGTATTGCTATTACAGTGTTATGCAGTTATTGCATGCACCACGGACCTTATATGCTGAACAGTTGTCCAAAGGGATCTTTGAAGGTGAGTGACATCAGCAACAGTGCTAAAGATGGTATAAGGGAAGTGTAGTACATGTGAATGTCCACAAAAACAGGCATCAATGGAGACACACACACACACACACACACTTTGTCAGGGAAACTCACACATCATCACAGTTGGCAGGATCAAGATTAGAACCCCTACCTAACTGGTTTGCTATACTACAGCATTATGCATTTATCACAAGCACCACAGAGCTTACATGGCTGATACATGGCTAAAGGGTTATGTCAAGGTGAATGACATCAGCAGGCATGTTAAAGTAGGCCAATGGGAGGTGTCATGATTGTGAATGGTGTCAAAACATTACTCTACACACACACACACACACACACACACACACACACACACACACACACACACACACACACACACACACACACACACTTGCCAGTACTGAGATGCATAGGTTCATTGTTTCACAGGTGTGTAGTAGGTGGATGGGCCTGACAGCAGTACAAGGCTAGGCAAAGGGAATACCTTGGCATCAGGCCACAAGACAATGGTCTCCAGTGTGGCTCAGGGGTGTAATCCCTGGAGTGGTCCCCACAGGTGGGTATTGTATTCACCATCCACTCATCTGGGTTACTATTGTGGGTGGCCAGTGATGTGCACTGCTTCCCATGTATGTGAGCTATATTCCATAACATGGACAGTGTATGGGTTTTGTACATGTCCCACATGCATGTTCTTTGACATGTGGAAGTGTACTTGAGGTCTCTAGGGCATGTTGTGTGTACAGATTGTTATCTTCTGATGTAGCATTCCTGACCTCATTTGGGGAGACCTGGCTATGGAACTGAGGTTGTGCTTGCACCTACATTGACAGCATGATGCAGGTATTCAGTGAAGTTAGTGGCGTCTGTCCATACAGGGCATGTGTATAAGGCATGGTATTCCCTTCATGGGTTATATTTGCAGACTCTACAGTTGTTACAGGCAACCAGTGGGGAACATAGCAAAAGGACCATTGTAAGCATTTATTTGCCTATTGAAGGGATGGAACTGGGTGCCATGTCCTTTTACTTGCTGGATAGCACACAGTCAGGAGATGTTACACATAAGAGTACTTTCTAATGTCAGTGGCACTGTTGCGGTCAACAGGCATGCAGTCCACTGCAATCACACAGTGGTTACTATCTGTGGGCAGTATGCAGGGAACTACCAATATAGTGGTTGTTACCTAGCCAAGTGTGTTTGTATATGAGACATGGGTGGAGAGTGTTCTCTGAGTAATACAAGGGTTGCCTATACTGTTCACCGATCCATAATGTCACGTGTAGGGCTATGGATTGTCTACACCAGCCTCTCTGCTGTTTGACATCTCTTGTCCTTGTAAGGTGGACATTGTGACATATAGTAGGTTTTCAGTAAAATAATTTAGCAAAACCCACCCCAAAATATATCCTGTTATTACACAATCACAGCAACTGCCACACAGGACACTGATGACACACACACACACACTTGCCAGTACTGAGATTCAAACAGCTACCTAGGGTATGTATTGCTACTACAGTGTGCCACATTTATAGCACACACCACAAAGCTTACTGGATGGATGTTGTCCCAAGGTACTTCTAAGGTGAGGAACATCAACAGCCCTTGTAAATACTGGCATTGGGTGATGTAGTGGGTGAGAGATCCCAAAAATAATTTTATCCTAATCACACATTTACATTTGCCAGGAGTGAGGTTCAAACCTCTATCTAACAATCTTTACAAGCCATTATGTTATGCATTTGCCACATGCACCTCTGACCTGACATTGTTTAGGTTTGGCAACAGGTACTTGTAAGGTGGATGATATCTGTAGGACTGCTAAAGTCAGGCTCTAAGATGTGCACTGGCTGTAAATGGGGCCAAAATCACTTGCCACAGATGAGATTCAAACCCATAGCAGTGGGGTTACTGCTACTACATTGTCCTGCATTTATGGCATGCACCATGGGGCTTATAGAGCTAGCCCTTGTCCAAAGGGGTATTTCATGGTGAATGACATCAGCAGTTTGCTAAAGTAGGACAATGGGAGGTGTAGTGACTGTGAATGGCCTCAAAAACATTAACCTCTACACACACACAGCCAGTGTTTCATAGTTGCCACATCTGGAATTAGAACTCCTACCTGACTAGCATGTTACACTATAGCATTACGCAGTTATCGCATGTGCCACGGAGCTCACAAGGCTAGCCATTGTCCAAAGGGGTATTTCAAGGTGACTGACATCAGCAGACTTGCTAAAGTAGGGAAATGAGAGGTGTAGTGACTGCAAATGGCCTCAAAATCATTAATCTCCATGTCTGGGATTAGAATTCCTATCTAACTAGTATGTTATACTATAGCATGACAAAGTTATCACACACGCCATGGAGCTTATCAGACTAGCCCTTGTCCAAAGGGATATTTCAAGGTGGCTGTCCAAAGGGGTATTTCAAGGTGACTGACATCAGCAGCCTTGCTAAAGTAGGGCAATGGGAGGTGTAGTGACTGTAAATGGCCTAAAAATCATTATTCTCTACACACACACTTTCACAGTTGCCATGTCTGGGATTAGAGCTCCGACCTAACTAGTATATTACACTATACCATTACAAAGTTAGCGCACGCGCCACAGAGATTATGGGGCTGACAACTTGCCAGAGGGTTACTTCAAGGTGACTGACATCAACATGAGTGCTAACAGGGGCTATGGGAAGTGCAATGTGTGTGAATGGCCATAAACTATTCCTCAGGGAACACGCACACAACACTCAGTCTCACACAACTTTACATTTATAGGTTCATAGGTTCATAGGTTAGTACTAAGCCATTGGCCCTAGGGCCTATACAAGCCTAGCCATAACAATTCCCTGGATATTTCTTCCCACATTATTTATTTCTCTGGACCCCTGTCTAGCAGGGTGACTGACATGATCCCCGGGGTGAATTTCCTATCTCCCATCCAATCATCAAGGTTCCTTTTGAAGAGGGCCAATGAAGCGCTCTGCTTGACATGTATGGGCAGTCTATTCCAGAGTATGGGGAGTCTCTGGGTCAGGAACCTATCCCTCCAGCATGTTTTGTTCATTGTGATGACAAGGTTTAGATACCTGGAGCATGTGGCTCTGTGGGATTGGAATTTCTTTAAGTGGAGCATGTCCAACAGCTCAGGGTTTGACATGGCCTTGTATGTTAAGCAGAGATCGCCTCTGAGTAGACGATATGCCACAGAGTATAGCTGGAGATTTTTTAGAAGGTCAGCATATGGCATCTGCTTTAGGCCTGTGATTCTTTTAGTGAGGTATTTCTGTGGCCTTGCCAGCTGTTGCAGATGTCTTGTGAGGTACATACCAAATGGGAGATGATACTCTATTATGGGTTTAATGAGGGATGAGTACAGTGGGAAAATGACCTCCTTTTTTCTGGATGAAAAGCCCTTAGTGATGAGGTGTGCCACATAGAAGGATTTCCTGACTGTTGTGGTGATGTGGTTATCGAAAGTGAGACTGCTGTCCACCTGTGTCCCTAAGTCTCTCATCACACTTTCAATGTTTAGTGTACTGCCACCTATGTGGTAATTCATGGATACATGTTTTTTTCCAAAGGGGATAACTATACATTTCTTGGCATTAAGCTTGAGCCCATGGCTCTGGCACCAGGCATCTGTTTCTGTAAGGCCCTTTTGTAGAATATCCAAATAATTTGGGGATTCAGTAATGGCTCCCAGTTTGCAGTCATCTGTGAATTTTGTTAGCCAGAGTCCCTTAGTGTTGGCTTGTACTTCAGAGAAGTAGATGCCAAACAAGAGTGATCCCAGGACTGAACCCTGAGGTACTTGTCTGGAGCTGGAATTGGAGTTGGCTACTTTTACAGTCTGGGTTCTGTCAGTAAGCCAGTTGGCAACCCTTCGAGTGATGTAGGGATTTATGCCCAGCTTAGTAAGTTTATCTATGATTCCAGAATGGGGGATGTTGTCGAAGGCCTTGGCGAGGTCCAGATAGACTGTGTGGACCGCCTTACCCTTGTCCACAGCTCTGGAGACTGATTTGAAGAAGTCAATCAGATTCAGGAGACAAGATCGGCCCTTCACAAACCCAAACTGGGTGGGGTCCAGTGTTTGAAGTTGCCAATGTCTTTGTTTATAAGTTCCATGATAATGCGTTCCATGCCCTTGCAGATCAGATTTGTCAGATTGATGGGACGGTAGTTCCCGGGATCCAAGTTGGATCCCACCTTGTGGAGTGGGATAACTGTAGCTGTGCGCCACTCAGTGGGCATGAAGCCTGAGGCGAGGCTATGATTAAACATGACACTTAGGTGAGGTGCCAGTTCATTTTGTAGTTCATGTAGTACACAGCCTGGGATGTCATCAGGTCCCATGGATGCTGTATTCTTAGCTTTGGAGAGTGCGGTTTCTACCTGTGTGGCCGTGATTACCAGAATTTGGCAATCTTTTGGTATTGAGATGGGCCCTTTAGGGGGTGAGAGGGGGGTGAATTTGGCACTAAATCAATCTGCCAGAATATTGGCAATATCCTTGGGATCAGTATATTTAATGCCATTCTGTTGTAGCTCAGAGCAGATCTGAGCATTGCCATTTAGATTTTTGACATAACTATAGAATGCCTTGTGGTTGTCTTTGGAATCTTTGGCAATTTTATTTTCGTAACTAGCTTTTGAGGATTTTATGAGGGATCTCAGCTTCTTACTGAGGCTGGTGAGGGAGTTTTTTGCATCCTGGGACTTTCATCTTTTCTGCAACAGATTCTTCCTTCTGTTGTATAGTTTGTTTATAGCAGGAGACCACCAGATTGGCTTCCTTTTTTTGGAGAAGAGCATCTTGGTTCTATTTGGGATGGCACAATTCATGCACGAGTGGATGTGCTCGTACAGTGCCTTAATGTAGGATTCTGCAGTCAAACTTTCAGATGCCGTCTGCATGGGTGTCATGAAGTTTGTCACTTCTGACTTCAGTAGCATGAAGTTGGCTTTGGAGAAGTTTTTTAAGGAGGTTTCCTTATTGAGGGTGGGGGTGGGATGTGGATGTCAAGGGTGATTTGCTTATGGTCAGACCTCACCAATGAGGGGGTGACCACTGGTGTGGAGCATCTATCTCCCATGTTGGTAATGACCAGATCTAAGATATTGGAGCACCTGGTGAGACAATGGATTAGTTGATCCAGGGCGGTGGAATTTATGAATTCCAAGAACCGTTGGGAAAAGGAGTTGGTACCCGAGTAGTTTTCCCAGTTAATGGCAGGGTAGTTGAAATCACCCAGTATTAGGGTGTTTGGTTGTATCTTAATATTTTCCAGTATGTTTAGAAAGGTGTAGTGAGAATCTTGGGGCATGGTGGGGGAGCTGTAGCAAGCCACAATTTGGATTGCAGTCTTACCTAGTGTTAATTGCACCTAGAGAATTTCAGATTCATTGTGTTGGGCAACTAGCCTGGAGGTGTGAATATCCTTGTTGAATATGGACATTCCTCCACCTTTAGTGTTTTGGTCTTGGTTTTGTGGCCGGAAAGTGTGGTAAGAGTTGTAGCCTGGTATTGCAGGGGTGCTCTTTGGAGCCTTGAACTAGGTCTCAGTTACTGCACAGATATCGATGTTCTCCATTTTTAGTAGTGCCTCGAGAGAGTGCATTTTGAGGTTTAGACTTCTAGCATTGAGTAGCATTACCTTCAGATTTTGCATGCTTGTATCTGTTATGGTGGTGGTTTTATCCTTTGGGCCTTGCCTAAAAAAGGCACTATAGGGGTGGCAAGAGCTTTAGCCAGTGACCTGAATCCCAGGGGTGACAGGTGCAGACCATCTCTGGCAAAGCATTGTGGTTTGTCGATCATGTCTTCCCAGGCAGACAGATACTGGATCCCCTTTGAATGACACCAGAAGCTTAGCCAATTGTTGAAGTCAATCATTTTGTCCTTATACTGTGGTATCATTCTGGGTGAAGGCAGGATGCTACTCAGGGCTAGGGTCATACCTGCCTGGGCCACATGATCCAAGAGCTCTTCCATGTCTCTTTTCATGTAGTCTAGGAAGGTACGTCTCAAGTCATTCACTCCAGCATGGACAATGACAGAGTCATATTTGTACTTGTTGTGGAGTGACTTGAGTGCATGCATTATGTGACGGATCCTGGCACCTGACAGGCAGCTGACTGTAATTATAGAGTCACCTAAGACTAAAGTGTTGGGTACATTGTCTTGCCTTAGGGGCTGTTGTTGGGTGGCACACTGGTGTTGTGAGCTATGTGTCACTTTGGTTGTGACTGGTGTTTGTTTGCGTTTCAGCTTCGGAGGTCCTTGTTGCTTGGGCAGGTTAATGTTAAGGGCCTCCACATATGTGGGTTTAGTGTTGCTATGTGTGGGTGTTGATGGTGTGGGTTTTGAAGGGCTATGAGTTGCTTGAGGTGTAGTGCAGGTGTTAACCTTCTCCTCTTGACTGTCTAGCACAATCTTGGCCAGAGAGAGCTTCCAGTTTGGCTATGTAAGTGCATCTCTCACGGGTTATAGTGTTGGGTGGTAGGAGGAGAGGATTGTCAGTGTACATGAGGCAGTTGCCGCATTGCCCCAGTATGCCCAGATTCACCAGATGGACAGGAGAAATCACCACAAGCTGACCCTTGGACATGCCTGTTTAGGTGTTTTTTTTGTAAAGTTTAAGAGTGGCTTTCCCTTACCTTTGCAAGTTACTTTGCAATTATAGGCTGTTTAGTGCCTACGGTTAATTTCTCCTTATTGACAAGGAGAGTTGAGTGCTTGTATCAGTTTCAGGCTTCCTAGTGCTTTCTAGCAGGTTCTAGAGCAAGTGCTAGTCACAGGACTGGGTATAGAAATGCTTGATGAATACTGATTTGTACTATCATGTTACACAGTTATCACAAGTACCACAAACACTATAGGACTGAGGGCTACCAAACGCAAACGTCTACAGTGATTGACATCGCACATCATGTGATATTGGCCAATTGGATGTGTGGTGGGTGGGACAGGACTCATGATGGCAATCTCTTTGTCACTGTCTGCCTCTCTCTTCCCCACATCTCTGTGTGTGTATGTTTGACCTATTATAGTGTGTTGGCCTTGAATATGTGTGAGTATTCCTATCCAATGTGTGTGCAAACCATGAATGGTGTGCAATGTGGTGTGTGTGCACAGACATCTGCGACTGACAGATATATATAGTCCACTGTTGTTGTCAGACATGGGCTTCATTTCTCTAAGTGTAGGATCATGCTCAGTATAACCTTTTGTATTGAGTGTGTAAATCCTCCAGTGCAGGAGTGTTCTACACCTGCAGCTAGCAGCCTGTTTCTACAGGATATCTGTAGATAGGTTGACAATATGGAGTCACAATGGAAACAGATAGTGGGATACTGTAACTATTGCTGTCTGTGCTACTTGTGTTACATGGTTGGTGTTAGCAGAGATATTCAGACATGCACTGTTTTAAACTGTGATGTATTATGTCAACTACCAACAGATATACTTATTTGCTCACAGCTATTTCCAGGGAAATACAAGATGAATGAATCTGTGTCCAGTGTTGTGGTCTGCAGCCTACATATTCTTGCACACTCATGCCATTCTGGAGGGGTAGCTGCAGACACTTGCTGATGGATCTGTGTAAATGGTCCAGCACCTTGGTACTGTGGTGGCTGAGGATCCCCTGCTTGTAAATCTATCGACATAACAGAATGGTCATATCCTGCTGTGGCCATACCTCTCAGCTGTACAGATTCACCCAGATTACCCAGAGGCAGGGCTCATATATCTGGTCAGTTCTTCTTCACATTGTGGTTTATGAGCGGGTTTGTAGCCACCCATTACTGGGTTTGCAGGCAGGGGTAGTATGGGCACACATCAGAGTTTCAGACTTCACACACTCCATGGCGTCCATGCTTCTACACCCCCCACTCTGTTATTCTATCCTCTTCCTAACATTATGCAAACTATATCTGAGAAGTATCCATATAGTTGTCCCTTCATCCCAGCAGTATTTAGGGGTTGGTCCACAGTTCATGCAGTAGGACATGGTGGGCACACTACTAGGATTTGTCGACATGGCCTTGCATTTGTGTTCTGTGGACTGTGTTATGTTGTTAGTTGGGACCCCATGAGATAACATACATTGGCAGTACGGGTGAGGCACAGGCCTTTGACAGAAGACTGTAGGGCATTTGGTAGTGATGCAGGCCATCTATAGCAGGCCAGTGCATTCTGTCATTCCTACAGTCCCAAGCTGTGAGCCACTGGATTCCCCTGGGGTGACAGGGTAAGTGTAGGAGGTGTTAATGGCAATAGTTCCTGTTTATATTAATCCATTGGTCTGGATGCTGGCAGGGTGCTGCTTACAGCTAGGGAGGGGCACATCTGCATAGGACACCTCTTCAGCATGCTGCATTCTGTGGGTATTCCCATACAGAAGTGGGGGTCATGCTGTACTCATTCCCAACATCAGGGATATGACCTGTGATATACCTGTGGATGATGGTGAGGTGAGCTGAGTGCATGTGTAATTGGAGGCTTCTTGCAGCTGACTCACAAATATACCTGGGACATTCCCCTTATGCTACCTTGTGCAGGGACATAGGCATTCTCTCATTACTTCATAACTGTGTCTTTTGTGGTCTGCCAGTGATTGGCCAGGATACATCAGTATTCCATATTACACAGACAACTAATGTGCTGCTAATCTGTATGTACAATTCCAAAGGTGTGTGCAGTTGACAGTTACATTTTATGTACTCTGTCTAGGGTACTTCCACCTGTTTACTGTGTGTATGCTTAGGTCCACATTCATGGCATGGCCATCTTTCAGATGGTGACAGATATTGAAATCTGAAAATGAGTATGGATGACTGCTGAATTGAGTCTTGCTGGGATACATTGTGGTTGGCACTCCAGTTGTCAGAACATGACCCTGTCATCAACAGTAGTGGCCATAGGCCACTGGGACACAATGCTCCATGCCTACATGCTGACCACTTCCACACAATGTACAACACACAACAACTTAACTTACAGAACCCTGCATATTGTAAACATGCAACAATCTATCCTGTAAATTGGGCCAGCTCAGGTAATCTGTGCTCCACTGTTATTAAAACTCAAAAAAAGGAGGCCAGCACCAAAGATATATATATATATATATATATATATATATATATATATATATATATATATATATATTAATATAATAATATATAAACCATGAATCAAACTGGTTTCGGCCCCAAGGCCATCATCACTGATGCACTCATAACATTCAAAGGAAACTTAAATAGTATACTGAATTCATTAATTAAGCAGACTAATCAGCATTTAAAGACATAGCACAGAACATAGAACCATATACATAACTTATACAAACCATCATTCAAAGATGGTCATTCAGGCCAGGGGAAAATAGACCCCCTAATTTAATTATCCAAGCCTTCTCCTTATTGTTCAATATACTGTGCCATCCCATTTGCCTGGATCAGTCCTCCCAAATTTTGTCTATAACAGTAAAATGAAATTTGGCTTTTTTGTGATTTTGAACATGTTTGTAAAGAGCATTAGTCAAACACTGGTTTCTAATATTGCTGAAGTGTTCAGACATTCTGATCCTAAGCGGCCTGGATGTCTGTCCCACATAAAAGGAGGAGCAGGAGCAGGTGGCCAGATAGACCACCTAATCCGTCCCACAATTACCAAAACATTTAACCTGATAAACCTTACTAGTAGAGGTACTAGTAGAGGCTGGTTCTTCACGTTTGGAGGCTGTTATTGGATTTGGCAGTGATCTTAATGAACCTTCTGCCATTTGGCACAGATGGGAGTTGAAATGGAATGACCGTTTATTTGACCCTTTTTCTGCAGTTGGGAGAATATATGTGGCATCTATGATTTCAGAAACCAAGGTACTTTGTGACTCCCTTGAAACATTATTGCTCAAAGAAACCTCTGTATTTTTGAACATTCAGAGTCTTTTAAAATATCAGGAACTGGATATTACACCATGAGGACTGAGAGTGTTTAAAGACTCCTCTACCCCTTTTAACCTCCAGGATGAATTAGATATTAATTTCCACAAGAGGTGGGTGCTTGCAGCTCACAAATGCACTCTACAGTGGATTTCCATATTAGTGGAATGTGACAGGTAAAACAGGGTGAGCTACGAAAAGAAATACATTCTGCTTGCAGTACATTAATTACTCAAACTGGTCCAGAATTTTTGGACAAAGTATTGGGTGATATTAATGTTAAATTAAGAAGCCATGAAGAGGAAATCATGGCTAGAAAAAAGAAAAAATTGGTGTGGGATACCCGCGATTATGACAACGGTAAGCCCTTTTTATCCAGAACCAATTGCAAAAGAGCATCCCGTCATGTGTCCTTTGAATGAGGAAGTGGACAGTCAGAACAGCAGTCTTTTTCATCAGTGGTGTCAACTAACAAGTCTGTATTATCTGGGGAAGAAGAAAGTGTACCGGTGAACAAAAAAACAGATTTTCCATCACTACCACGACCACAGAACTCTGAGGGTATGCAACGGACGTTTTGGAAGTCAACGAATTATGGTCCAGAGGGGTTTAATTCGAAAAAACCCCAATGTGAGGGACAGTCAGCCAGAACCTGGCAACAATCTAATTACAACAATCAACGACCGCAGCAGTATCAGTACTCTAAGAAAGGAAAATGGTATCTGTTCTTCTTATATTGTCAGTTTGTCTGGATACTCTCTAAGTAATGTTGAACCAGTGGTCCTAGAGTGTGGACTGAAGTGTATACCTACTGTCACTCCACGTTTACATGATATTAAATGTGACATATACAAATTTATAAGAAAGTTGCAATTAAAATGTTTTTTCTAGAACAAAAATGAAATGTTAGTTGATGAGGAAGTGAATGAGGAAATTGATTCTGTGTCAGGGAATGCTTATTATATGTTTGATACTAGTAAGATAAATTCAAATAACAAATTTACACCAGTTGTTAATAATGAAATTATTACGTAATTTCGTCAAATATTGAACTTTTCTGTTGCAATGGAAATTGAAAAGTTTTTTAAAGGTTTGAATAATATTGAGTATAATCTTACTAAGGCTGAATGGGCTGCATTAACAAATATAAGGGGGAACCAGAATTTGATTTTTAAACCTGCTGACAAAGGCAACAAGTTGGTTATCATGGATGTACCGTTATTTGGAGATGTGTTACAATCATTTAAACAATGTTAATGTATATAAAAAAGTTCATATTTCTTTGTATTTTATCTCTCAAAAACAGTATCTGGACTTAGTTGATAAAGGTGTTAGGTTAGGTAATATTTCCAGGGAGGATGCTAAAAAGAAATGCAATGTAGATCAGGCATATATGGCCTGTTTCTACTGTCTACCTAAAATACATTTAGAACATACGCCTGGACGCCTGATAGTTGCAGGGAAACAGTATTTTTTATATAATATGGGCTGTATGTTACATCATTTATTGTTGCCTAAAGGTTTGTCATTACCTGCTTATGTCAAGGATTTGTTTGATTTTTTGGATAGGATTGAGAATTTTCCATTGAATGAAAACATGTACTGGGTTACAATGGATGTTAGCAGCCTCTATACCAATATTTCACATTCTTTTGGTATGGACGCAGTTAGATTTTTTTCTGGGAGAATGTCCCACCACTGAATTAATTCTTGAATTCTTATACTTTTGTTTGTACAATAATTTTTTTGAATTTAATGGTGAAATATTTCAACAAAAATGAGGTACAGCTATGGGGGCGGCTTTCGCCCCCTCTTATGCGAATCTCAGCATGGGTCTATTTGAGTATGAGTATATATATATATATATATATATATATATATATATATATATATATATATATATATAAAGCTGTGTTTTATAGTAAATTTGTCAAACACTATGCTTGATTCATTGATGATCTTTTTTTATGTGAAGGGGGAGAGGATGAAGTAGATAGTTTTACTGACAGCCTGCAGATCAATAGATGTGAGTTGAAATTTGACGGTATACAGAAGGGTAAAATGGTTTCTTTTTTGGATGTGGATCTGGACATTTCCAGTCCTACAGGATTACATACTCGAGTACACAAAACATTTGAACGTAGCATTTATTATTTAAAAGCAATGATTTGTCATCCACCACACACCACAGAAGCTTTACCCTATGGTGAGATAATACGGATTCATAGATTATGTAATATTGAATCTGAACTTAAGGAAGAAATTATGAAAACTAGTAGTATGTTTCAATGTAGAGGGTATAATAAACAGATAATTTCTAATGCAGTATTTAAAGCTAATAGTAAGTTGAGTGGGAATAGAGTTAGGCCTTATAGATATAAATACAACTTAAATGATCCTGAAACAGACATATATTTTACAACTGTATATAGTCGCTTTAGTGATATTTTGATCAATCTAGTAAAATATTATTGGAGATTTTTGCAGTCTGAAAAAGAAATACATCCATGTCTCCCTAAGCAACTCAAAGTGTCTTATAAAGTGGGGAGAAGTTTGAAAAATATATTAGTAAAAGGAAAATGTATTATGCCCCCAGTTAATTTAGACCCTATTATTCCCTATTTGGGTACTCAGGTTTCCGGAAAGTGTAAAGCTTTTAAATATGTTACCAATAGTTTTGAATACATTAATGGAAGGAAATTTAATGTTAAGGGTAGTTTTACATGCAACACAGAAGGCATTATTTATGCTTTGAAATGCCCTTGTGGCATGTTTTATATTGGACAATCAAAAAGAGCTTTTAAAGTCAGATTGTTGGAACATATTAGGGACATAATTAATGTCAAAGAGTCTAGTTCAGTGGTGGTACACTTTCAGAATGCACATCAGAGTTCTGTAACAGGTTTACAGGGTATAATTCTGGAAATAATTTATAAGGTTCCCTTAGATTCTTATATAAAACGCAAGTTGCTTCATAAAGAAGCTCTTTATATCCTTAAATATGACACTTTAAGTCCTAAAGGTATGAATTCAGACCTAAACTGGAAAATTTTGCTCTGAAATGAAATTCTTTTACTTTAATAGTTTTAGTATGTTTTAATTGTTATATTAATTTTTTTATTGAATTATTAATTACAATATATATACATGGGAGGTTGCTCATATTTTTATCTTCCTTAAAGGTTCGTAGCCGAGACGTCAGGAGCATTAAACAATTTTTGAAGGTCACTGGTTTGCGTTTTTTTTCATTTATTTTGTTTTTTTATTGTGGTGGCCTTAGAACTAACATACACCTGCCTGACCTGTTGTAGTCTGTCTGTGTAGCTCTGGAGGAGGGCTGTTATCCATTGCCATTAACTGGAGGCCTTAGCACAGCCTTTCTTTATGGCCATCTACACCTGTCCTACTGGTGGCTGAGGCTGTTGTTGGGTATGTGAACCTCACTGACATGCATGTGTGTGTCCTATGGACACACATTTGGGCCATCACATGTACTGCAGTGGGATTTGTCACCTTGTCTAGTAAAGCCTACTTTGTTGACACCAGTATTTGTTATGGATTCCATGCTGCCCATATAGGTGTCCACTATCTGCTGCCATCCCATTCAGCCACCCGATTCCCTTGCATGCTCACATCCATACCATAGCTACGACTAGCAGAACATACTACTCCATTCAACAATTAATAGGAAGAGTGAGTTACTTGTGGCTGTGCCAGTATTGAGGATGGTGCTAGAGGGCTTACTATGTCAGATGCACATAGTACACTCCCAATACATGGTAAAGCACAGGTACTGTCATGTTTGGCATCCCTTTTACTGTATGTGCGAGTCAGAGAGAGGTGTCATTCCCTGGGTTCTTACCGTGTCAGTGTATGTGCTATGCGTTGCCTCTTTGCCAAAGCTTGGTCATACTGGGCACACCTCCTTCTGCCTGCATAAGCAGGCTCAGGTTGTTCCTCCTCCAAGTCACTCTGTGCCTGTGCTAGCCTTGGCAATGGTGGGGTGCTGTGTGGCCCTGCCCTGTGCTGTTCCTGCTGCAGCTGTTTCCACAGGATCATATTGTGTAGCATGGCATATACAATGAAAATTTGGGTACATGTAGCTGGAGAGTACTGCAAGGCTCCACCTGATATGTCCAGGCACTGGAACCGTGACTTGAGCATCCCAAACACATGCTCTATTATGATTCTCGTTTGTGCGTGTGCCTCATTATGGAGTTCTTGTTTAGGTGTGTGTGCATTTGTGATGGGTGTCATCAGCCACTGCTCCAGTACATAAGCAGAATTCCCCACTAGATGGCCATATGGGATGTCCCCACTGGCAAATCTCTGGTACAGCTGTGTCATATGCCAGATGTGGGTATCGTGATAGGGCTGCCAGCGCACACATTCATTATAATGCTCTGGGCATCACACATGACCTGGCAGTTGATGGAGGGGAAGCCCTTGCAGTTTATGTAGACCTTACCCTGCTCACCAGGTGGTGCTTTGATGAAATTAAATTTCAGTGAAAATCCAAAACCACATTACCTTCAGGCACATTTTCAACAAAGAGTCACTAAGAGGTAAATTGTCTTAATCCAGTACTCTATACCACTCTACAAATAAAAATGTTTTAGTGATTGTTGACTCTATAGTCAGATGCACTGATTATTCTCTCACTAGGCTGAAAAAAGACTGGGTAACAGTGAATTGCTTTTCACTTTCCAGGATATTTGATGTCTCAAGGGCACTTAAAACCCTTTTGCCCAACAAGTATGACTATGAAATAGTGGTAGTCCATGTGAGGGTGAAAGACTTGTAATGTAAAACCATGAGGAATATGCAGAAAGACACATCCAAGCTCTCTGTGCATGTCACAGATGTAGGCAAAGCTCTGCTCCTGAGTAGAATACTCTCTTTTCCAAAACTGATGCCTCATTACAAAGAAAAGATAAATGAATTCAACAATTGGCTAAATAGATGTAATTCCAGGGGGATTCAGTGTTAGCATGAGAAGAGGTGAGATTAGTTTCTCAACAATCAGGCTCACTTTGTAAAGGATGGCCTTCTCCTCTCATCGAAATGCTTATGAATGCTGACTAAGGCCTTTGCTGTCCCCATTGTGCCATTTTAGGCTGAGTCCAGCTGAGAGACATCCCAATGTAACTAATATATCAAATCCAAAACAGGATCATATTAAGACATCTCTGTTCGATGCGAGTAGTCTCAACAAAAAATTTGCCTGGCCTTATATCTGTAAAATTACTGAAACTTTTAAATATTTATAAACTGCTCCCTCTATGCTGCAGTTTTCATTAACGTCACAGCAGATCAAAAGACCCTTAGATTAAGGACAGCATCAGGAATCTAAATATTTGAAACATGCTATTAGGTCTAATAAAGCACTCCATAAACTTAGTCTAGCATTTGAAGCCAACTACAAATGCAAATCACGCGGTGGTGCTGCTGCGGCAGCGTTGTCACCTCACAGTAAGACGTTGTCCTGTTCGATTCTCAGCTAAAGCGTCTTCTGTGTGGAGACATGCGTGAATGGGCGTACCTTCGTTGAAGATTGTGCGTCAGGGCTGGCAACTCGGTACGTAAAAATCTACTGCCAATCATTAGTGGACCGGAGTTCTGCTGTGGCGATCCCTAACTGGGAAAAGCCGAAAGATACAACAACATACTTTAGGAAACTAAGAAGTAACACCCAACATTGCTCTGAACATCTCCAAAATGACACCACCTACGCTGAGCCAGTAGATGCTACCAACATGCTAGCAAAGAAATATAGTGCAAATTTACAATGATCAATACATCTCTGAAACTTCCCATTATCACTAAAGAACATGTACTGGAGATAATTTCCAAGATCAAAAATAATTCCTCCAAGGGACCAGTTAATATACCTCACTGTTTAATAAAGAGTATTAAGCATGCTGTTGCAAATTATTTAACATACATTTAACTAGAGGCTTTGTCTCTGAGGTTTGGTACACAGCAGTGATGATATTTGCAAAGCTATGGAACCTATTATAACTAACCTACATAGCTACAATTTTAAAAATATCATATTGATAGTCCCACAATAGTTTGGCTTTGTTAAAGCTAGATAATGTTTAATGAATCTGGTTAACTTCTTTGAAAGAGCATCACAGGATATTAACAGCAGCAGCCATGCAGTCAACATGACATGCATGGATCTGACCAAGGCATTCAGTATCATTCCCTAATCTAGCATAGTTAGTAAACTTAATATTTTACAAATAGGTCTCTATGTGGTAGAACGGATAGCAGACAGATCTCACACATTTCCTGTGGCAGGTGACCACTGGTGTCCCACAGGGCTCACTAATGTGGCTTCTTTTATTCAGCATGTATTATTCTGATCTCTAGGCAGTGAATCAAGACCTCTGGCCAATAAAATTTATCGACAACTGCAAACTAGAAGTTATTGTTAAGTGACCCTCTGATGCTCTAGTTCACCAGCAAGAACTTGTATGCGTAAGCATATGCTGCACTAAAACTGGGATTAAATGAAATGATAAAAAGTGCAATGTTGTCATATTTGGTAGATAGACCCTTCCACCAGCATACAACATAGACAATACTCCACTTCAAAGTGATAATGTTATTGGATACCTTGGAATTTGTGTTGTTAATTTCTTCTCCTTTACTCATCATGTAACAACAGCTGTCAGGAAGTCCTTCTACCTAGCATAGATAATCACCAAAGAAATATCATCCTGATCTAAGGAGATCATTGTTCCTTAATTAATATTCGGCAATTATTATGATGATTACATAATGTAATGCCCCTTTGAGGTATACATCATTAGATGCATTAAACAACTAAAATGACCCCAGAGGTTCCCAACAAAAAATGATCATTTGCACTTGCTTAAAAACCCAAGAAAAGACTGGAAATAGTTTCCCTTTATTCAATTCTTTGCACACTCCTGATGGAAATCTAGATCTTCTTACCTTCTGTACTATTAGCAGCTCACTTGCCCTGCATCTTTTATTATCCACAAAAGAAATAATCCCACAAACACAAGAACAAGGGATTTCAAATTTGACCAGTAAAAAAAAAAAAAAAAAACCATGGTGAAAGATGATTTGATTACACACCACCTCCCCCACCTCAGGAATAGACTCTCCTTGCAAATTAAACAGTATGATACACTGACTTCAGTTAAACAGGACACGAATGATGTGATAGGTATTCACAAATTCACCCTGGGATTGACTGGCCCAACCCTACCTAAAAGAGGAGGTGTAGTCTAAGGATGAGTATTGTCAAGGTATAAATGTTCACTAGACTCTTGCCTCAAGTCGAGTGGCTATGCTATGTAAGGCCAGAAGACTCTATTTGTTTTTAGCTTTATTTAGTCTCATTCCTCCCCTTTTCAATCTGGTTTGCAAACAGCCAAAGCAGGAATGCAGAATACTGTATAGACTGAAATTGTCTCAATTGATTATTTGCATTTCAGCTGTCAGTCATTGAATGTAATTGCGCTCTAGGCGGCTCAGCTGCACTGAGCGCACAACACTACAACCAGACTGGACGTAAACCACTAGATTTGGCTTTGGAGCCAGACCAGCCAGTAAGAGTGCTGTACAAAGCAACAGACTGAGTACTGAACTAGAAAACAGCAGACGTGCACTTATGTGAAGTGCTTCGGCTCTAACTGAATATCTCACAAACTGGTGGCTGCTTCCGCTCTGCCCTTGATTGCACATGGCTACTCTTCCCTTACATCAGCTCTGTTAATACCTCGCAGCTGTCCAGATTTTCACAGAATGTCCAGATTTTTGCCTTCTATTTTGGGTCTGTTCCTCATAAAATGAGTGGCTTTCTGGCAAATCACTGGAGATTAAAGTCACTAAATCATGACAGACATTTGAGTTACAGACTTTCTATGCTACAGAAATAAAACCTGTTATTTTAGCAACTGTCTGTTTATAAGAGCAATACTTAAAATTTGTTCCTAGTTTTGGGTCTTTGCCCCCCCCCCCCAATTATTTATGTCTTTGTCCAGATTTCTTGAGCTAAGTTTAGTGGTATGGTTCTGTTAATTTCCACACAACTGCTGTGGCATGTACAGTATAGGTATGTTTTATCTTACTACTCTGTACTGAGTCAGGTAGTTTAAATTCAGCTGCTACAGGTCACCTATTGCATTGTGATAGGTTTTAAGGCACCCAAAGACAAAACAACCCCAAATTTAGCTGTAATTTAACTGCTATCTTTGTATTGGTTTGTTAGCTTTGCACTTGGTTACGTAGTGTTACTGTAGGGTTTGCCAAGAGGAAATGTATTAAGATATTGCATTGTGCTGTAATTGCTTTCTGTTCTAAGTAGATCTAATCTCCATCTGCAAGTCTGGTGTATGTTTGTCCATCAAGCCTACCTGTCATGACAACTTGATATTATTATGTTGTGCTTTATGTTACTATACTGTGATATACTGAAATACTGAAATATATATGGGTGGGAGGGTGGCCTAATGGGTGGGAGGGTGGCCTAATGGTTAAGGTGTTTGCCTTGCAAGTACAAGGTGCAGGGTTTGAGTCTCACAAGGCATAATTGGCTAGGCTTAAAATGGCTCACAAGGGCAGTTAGCTTAGTACTAATCTATGAACCTATATTGAAATTGAAATATTGCTGAGCTTTAGTCTAATATACTGAGATACACTGAAATATGCTGTGCATTATTTATTGTAAATAGTCAGTGCTCTGCTGCAGCATCAGAGATTGCATCTTGTTGCGCACTATCTGGATAAATGTGCTGTGTATATAGTTTTTTTTTTAATTTCCTCTACTCAGGTTGTATCTTCTGAGTTTCCCTGTTTCAGGAGAATTAGTACAGAATAGAATTGTTGCATATTTATCCTGGTAGCTGTGCTGTTCACATAAATTCTAAACTGCTTATGTTTAGGATTTGTCTTCCAATTTACTCTGCTTTGAACTAGTTAACACTACGATGAATATTCTAATTCTAGCTGCAGCACCATGCCTGCTTATTACATTATATTGCATTACATGCCTTCTGTCCTTTCTACATCTGAACGTGTTAGTATATTATGCAACATTGCACTTCCTCTGATGTTCTGGGACATAAGCTTACTTGTCAACATGCCATAGTATACTATGACATACAGACACTTACGGCTTTGTCTTTAACCCACTGTACTTTAGCTGTTGTTGCATTGTTTTAAGAGTCAGTATTTCTACTATGTAACTTGGAACTCTGACTGTCTGTCTGGTACTCTAGTATCCAGTGACCTAGATGTTCATTATATTGACCATTGCTGCTGTAGAATTAGCTATAACCTACATGTTCATTATATTGACCATTGGTGCTGTACAATTAGCTATACAAGTTTTACATATAGGTTTATATATACATATATATATATATATATATATATATATATATATATATATATATATATATATATATATATATATATATATATATATATATATATATAGGATATAACAGCCAGCAAGCTTCTAAATCATCAGGGTACCTTCCATATACCTAAACTGTCAAGCAGCTCTGGTTCAGATGACTAAACCTTGAAAATAAATAAAACCAAACAAGTTTAATACACATACACATTAAACAATGAGTCTCAATTCAAGACTTCATCAGACTGAATAATGCAGTACAGACCATAACTTAAATATAGAGAAAATCACATGACACAAAGCAATTAGTAGCTTAATTAATGTTTTAATCTCTTTCTTCTCAAAAAGGCAACAAAATCCTTACAGTTGTTCAAAACTGGTGGAAAACATGCATTTAGTCTCAATTGCCACAAATATTCATACCATCCAAGTTAAGAGAATGTATGAGCATAGATATGGAGTGTTGATAGGTGATGAGAAAAATGCACTGGGTAAGCACTATAAATCGAGCAATTGTAAAACAGATTTTAAGTTTTTAGTTTTGGACGATGTGAAAGGGTACAATAGAATGTTCAATGCTGAAGATGAACTTGGATAAACGGATGCCGCAGTAGTCCAGCGGTAGCATTGTCACCTCACAGCAAGAGGTTCTCTAGTTCGATTCTTGGCTGGAGTGCCTTCTGTGTGGAGTCTGCATGTCCTCCCTGCATTTGTGTGGGTTTTCTCTGGGTATTCCAGTTACCTCCCATGTTACAAAGACATATCTGGAGCATTTCTCCCCGGGCCCCTGCTGAAAATTGGCTTTGTTCCAAGTCGGACTTTCCCAGTAAACAAATGTTAAATAAATAAAAGCCCTGTCCCTCTACTCAGTCTCGTACAGACTGCTCAGAGGTGACCTGTGTCTGGCATACAAGGCCATCTCAGACTGGACCTTGATGGAGTTGCTGCATATCCGTAAGTCAAACTCCACTTGCGCAACACACACGCAAGGTCTCAACCTGGTTTGTAACGTGACATTAATAGAACTTGTTGGTGGGATAGATTTGTGTCCCAACCATTCCCCCATCTGTGAATAGACTTTCTCTCCATGTCAAGCAGAGTACCTCACTATCCCTCTTTAAGATGAACCTGGACTACTGGATGGGAAACAGAAAATATACCCCTGAGATCCCACCTCTGTCCCTGCTGGACAGGGAGAACAGGTGCTGACTTTGTGGGAACATGGGTGAAATTCCTGGCTAGGCATATAATGGCCTCCGGGCCAATAGCCTAGTGTCATCCTATGAACCTATAAAGCTAGTAGTCTTGCATTTTAAGCACTGTGTTGATACTGTAATACACTTTTGTACAGAGGCTCGTTTTTTTTTCTTTCAGTTTAAAGTATTGTAAAGTAACTGAAATCATTTTTTCTGTGGAGAAATTGTGTTTATTTTTCTTTTGTTGGGAATGACATAGTGTTTTACAATACATTTACTATGACCTTTCTGTCAAACAAAAGTAACTTTTGTGGACTGGTAGTGTTTACCAATTGCTGCTTGTCTTCCTTGGGAAAGAGACACACAATTTTTGACCTGACCATAGATCATACTACCAGTCCCATGATCATCCTTCTTCCAACCACAAAAAGAAAAAGTTAAGCAGACAGCCTTTGCCACCACAGCAGGCTAGCAATTTGTCTCAGCTGCAGGTGGGTGACTCTGCTTTAGTCATTTATTGTACCTCTGACCACTCATCTTTTTCCCTGGTTCCCCCTGGTGTAGCAACTACCGCCACTATGGTCCAGGGCTTATCTACATCTTCTGTAGCTGTTGAGGTCCCCTATGTGGGTATTGGAAAGTGGCTCTTGTCAGTCCTGGGAGAGGGAACAGGGAAGGTTTCCCTGTCATGTCAGAATGCTGAGCCCGACCCTGGGGAAGCAGCTGCTGCTATTAGTAACACAGCTGGCCCCATTTTTCCTGTCATAAAGAAACAGAAAATCAAGCATGTATCTACTGCTACACAAACTTCTTTGAATAGGAATAATTTACTGGATCTGTCTCACGGTTTAATTCAGGCTATTGATCCTTCTTGTACAGTAGTTTCTGGAAAAAAGAAAGAGGGATTCATCATTTCCTGAAGAGATTCAAGATTCTGAATCTGAATAGGAAGATACAGGGATGGATACAGTTTTTTTCCTCCCTCGGATTTCTGATTCAGACTCGGAGGAGAGCTCAGTGTCTGATTCTTCCTAAGGGGGTTTTTATTTCTCTGCAACTGTCGCTAGAACATGCCAGTATTTTCAGTGGGAGAACACTGAAGCTTCTAAGTCCCCCAGAAAATACTATGATTTTTTTCAGAAGCCTTTCCGAAAACCCATACACATTATTCATGTTCTGTCTACTTTACAGGTAGTTTGTGTGGTACTATCTGCAGTTTTCCTAAATGTTAGCCAGCTGCCCCTAAAAGGCAGATAGGATTTATAAAGTTCCTTATTCTTTTAAATTTTTACACACTATTCCCAAACCTGACCCAGCAGCTATAGCTTTAGCTGATCCCACAGGTGTTAAACACACAGTTAATTCCAATCCTACTCTTTCTGGTAAGGATGTGAAAATTATTGATAGGAAAAAAGCGTATACTTCTGCAACTTTTATCTAAATTTTGAATTGTTAGGCTCATCTGTTAAAGCTTTTTTCTGTCTAATTGTGAAAGGATCGGGAATGGTTTAGCTAGTGTTTCTTCTTATGAGAAAAAAATCTGCTTTAAATAACTTGTTTTTTCTATTGCACAGATTACTACTCATTGTTTGCTGTCTGTGTATGACTCTGTCGATACTTCTTCCAGGGCTATGGCCACTGGTACTGTTTTAAGGAGGGTTACATGGCTGTATTCTCAGAACCCCCCAGATGATGTTACAAATGAGAATTTAAATTCTCCTCTGGGTAGAGTTTTAGTGTTTTGCCCCTCTGCTGTAGACGTGATCAAAAAGTGTGATGAAAGGGGCAAGTTGATCCAGGGAATCACTAAGCTCTCTTTTTCCAAACTGTCCAAAGGATTTTCTATCTCCTCATCCAATTTTGTCAAAAAACAGAATGAACAGTCAAAACAAAATTTAGGTAAGGAGATGTTTAAGAAGAAATGGCAAGGGGGTTACAAAAAGAAGTCTCAGACCTCCCAAAACCAGGGATAGAATTTGTCAGATATTTGGGATGCATGGCTAGGCTTAAAAAGTCACTTGTGGTCATTAGCCTAGTAAACACCTACGAACCTATGACTTATGACAGCCCAACAAGTCTGAATGACTGTTCAAGCGACCTTGTGCTATCCTCCTTCCCTGGCCCCTTTTTCCCCAGAAAGTCTGAATCTCCATTTTTCTCTCTGGCAACAGATTATTTCAGACAAATGGTTCTGAAAATCATTCATCGAGGTTAGAGATGGCAGTGGGAGAAAATTCCTCCTTTCTGGGGGGGGGGGGAGTCGGGGTCATTCCTCATCCTCTAAACCAGATTCTTTTGTTTCCACAAGTTCTTTATCTCATACTCTTCCATGCAGTGATAAAACCAGTTCCTCCTTCCCAGGTAGGGAAAGGTTTTTTATTCAATGATTTTCTTAGTGCCAATTAAAATAAGAAAGAAAATGCTTGGAGACTGGTTCTGGATCTTTCTTTCCTAAACCTGTTTGTGATAGTGCACAAATTCAAAATTATGTCACTTTACAACATATTACTTCTTCTTCCTCTTTCAAGTTTCCTGGTAACACTAGACTTAAGAGATACTTGCTATCACGTCCCTATTCATCCTGACTTTATATGTTTCTTAAGGTTTTGTGTGTCTGGATCACATTGTCAGTTCTCTGCTTTACCATTTTGACTATATACTGCACTAAGAGTGTTCCCAAAGTGTCTAGCTCCAGTTATAGCTCATTGCAGGCTATAAGGTATCCACATTTTTCCATATTTAGATGACTTGCTTACCTTTGCAGAGTATTTTTCAAAGTGTCAGGAATCTCTGTCTTGGGTGAGAGATCTCTTACACATGCTGGAATTCCAAGTGAACATTTATAAGTGTTTCTTGACTCCATCACAGAGGATTGTGTTCCTGGGATGTCAACTAGACACCTGAGTTCAAAGAGCTTTTTTTACACATGAAATATAGATCTTTATTTAGCTCTATTTCTAATGTTTTCCACTCAGACTTTGCTCACTGTGAGGCAGTACCTCAGGATTCTGGGTTTCATGGCATTTGTGATTCTCATGATAACCCTGTCAAGACTCCACATGAGAAATATACAGTGGTATTTAAAATCTCTTTGGTCCCAGCATCATCACCCTTTATCTTTTCAAATCTCAGTGCTGGGGTTTGTCAGGAGAGAAATCTTTTGGTGGAGACAACAGATATCCTCAAATCCAGGTCTTACATTCTCTGTCAGTGCTCCAAAGCAGTCAATCACCACAGATGCTTTGGACTTTTCTTGGGGAGCGGTGTCAGGAGGGATAAAAAGTGCAGGGGTGTGAAACGTTAAGGAGAGATGCAAACATGTAAATATCAAGGGGTTACTTGTCCTGGTCGAGGCACCCAACTCTCTGATCCATCTTTGATCCCTGGAACCTCTTCAGATAGTTACAATCAGTACCACAGTCATTAACAAGCAAGGGTGAACTAGGGTGTACCCTGTTTGCAGACAAGCCATATTATTTTGGGATATAGCTTCACAGCACAGTTTCATTCTACAGTTATCCTACATTCCATTTCAAAATCTGTTTACTTGAGGATATGCAACAGGTACTAATGGAGTCAAGAAAGTCTGCCACTAGAAAATCATATATTACCAAATGGAAAATGTTTCTTTTCTAGTTAGTGCTAACAACATAACCAACACCTATTCAGAGCTAGTTGTTTTTGACTTTATGATATTTATACGAGTTACCATCCTATGGCTTTTTTTATTCCTCTATCAAAATGTATTTATCACTAATTTTATCATGCATGTCAATGGATCCTCATTTTACAATGAAGTGTCATGTCAAAATGTTCTTGAGAGGGGTTTTGCATAAGAGGCTTCCAAGAAAACTGGTGGCCTCTAATTGGGATCTTAATTTAATGTTAGGGAAGTTAATGCTTGCTCAGTTTGAACCAGGTAATCTGACTAACTTAAGGTTCTTAGCATGGAAAACAGTTTTACTGATTGCTCCGATGTATGCAAGAAGGATATCTGAGTTATAAGCTGGTGAGTCAGCCCTATCTCATTTTCCATAGGAACAGGATTTCATTGAGAACTAATCCTTATTTTATGCCTAAAGTGGTATTCAAGTTTACTTTAAGACAAACTATCCATCTCTCCCTTTTCTTTCTGAACCTAAAAATGAGGAAGAAAGGATACTCCATACCTTGGATGCCTGCAGACAACACAGATACTATCGTGACAGAACTAAATTTTTTAGATCTTTGGATCAGTTGTTCAATTCTTGTGAATGTAAGACGAAGGGACAGCATGTGTCAAAACAGACTAGTTCCAAATGGTTGCCAAATGCTATTATCTTTTTTATACACACCATAAGAAATGTATTCCAGGCCAACTCTACTAGGGCCTTGGCTTCTTCAATGGCTTTTTGGAAAGGGTTGGATTCTAGAAATATTCTAGAAGGTGTTACTCGGCCCTATGTACAAACTTTTACAAAGCATTATAATATAAATTGATTCATTCTCTAGGTCCAGACCAGGCTTTGCTTAGACCATTTTCCAGGGGATCCTGGATTCTACTCTTTCCAATTCCCAAATGTAGTGAGCTATGGTAATCTGCCCATATAGCTAAAGCTACTGCAGCAGTAATCGATATGATGGACATAGTACAGTTCTATAAATTCAAGTTACTATAACAATAGGTGTTTGAATGATCAATGCTGCAGTGGCCCCTCCTTCTCTTCACCTCTCTTGTTTTTTGGTGTTTTTTAGGGCCCAGCCACCAACTCACTGCAGATAGGAAAGCTCTGAAGGGCTTTGTGCCTAAACTTGTTTTTTAGTCAGCTCAGCTCATGCTGCTTGACAGTTTGGGCTCATTGAAGGTGCCCTGAAGCTTTGGAAGCTGGCTGACTGTTATATCCTTGGCAGGTTATAACCCATATAGCTAAAGCTACTGAAACAGTGATCATTTGAACATCATCCGTTATGATAAGTTCAACTTACACAACTGTACTTTGCCTTGTATAGCTAAATCTTCTGTATTCTATCAGGTCCTGGTATTCTGTTACTAAGACTAGTTGTCTATATTTTGTGTGTGTGTGTGTGTGTGTGTGTGTGTGTATGTGTGTGTGTGTGTGTGTGTGTGTGTATGTGTGTGTGTGTGTGTGTGTGTGTGTGTGTGTGTGTGTGTGTGTGTATATAAATATATATGTATATATATGTGTGTATGTGTGTGTGTGCGTGCGTGTGTCCGTGTGTGTGTGTGTGTGTGTGTGTGTGTGTGTGTGTGTGTGTGTGTGTGTATATATATATATATATATATATATATATATATATATATATATATATATATATATAATTGCTCTAATCCATTCTCAATGTACCCACCCATTCAGTTTCATATGAAGGTGACCCCATATAGCATACTTTCATCTCTCATCTTTTCAGGCATAAGCATATCTACCTTCTTTTGTTCTAAATTGAATCTCCACATCCATAATGCTTTTATTTTATCTGTTGCCTGCCTGCTTGCACTAGGAACATTGGGGCAGTATAGCAACTGCCTTATGCACACTAACAATCATTTACTGTGATTTATTTTACACACAAACCATTGGTGAGAGGTAAACTACACTTTCTACCCTCATAGTGACATTTTTAGTTTCCTAGCCCATACAGCTTAACAAATTTAGATCAGAGTTATGTAAATATGGTGCTGTTACTGCTAGGAGTCTCAACAAGAAATTGCTTGCCCTTGAAGATTTCCTAATCCTTGAACAAATATTTAAATGTTTGACAAAACTTGGTTCTAATGTTGTAAAGCACCTACTCTTTAACTGGGTTTAGCGTTTATCTCTCATTCAAACCATTTGTTGATATCCGAGGTGTAGCTACATTTATCTAAAATTCCATTTCCTCTTTTCAAATCCAGGATGATAATGAACTTGAACTCATAAGTATGTTACTCTCAGTAAATACATTAAATTTCAATATCTGTTGTAAATTATACAACCCCATCTGTGTCACTCCATACCTACAATAGTTACCTAGACCAAACTGAGTCCTTAATCAGTACAAAAATTTGGGGTGATTTCAGCTACCCTTCTATTATTTGATGGGCATACAACAACAAATATTTACAGCACTTTCAAACATGTTATTAACTCTAAATCATTGGATGAGATTGTACCTTCATCCACTAAGGGCACAAAACTACTTAACCTTTTGTACACTAATATTACATCTATCTACTTTGTACCAAAAGTCTCCCTGTCTATGGTCAAATAAGAACACTTAACTCTCCCATTTTCCCTTAGAACCTAATTCAAAACTACAAGCAATGACACACTTTTTTAAGGACTTTACTAAAGCTAATATCCTATCAGATGATATTATAAAATTTAAATACTCCTCCCCTTGGTCCTCCCCTTGAGACCTCGGTCACCCAAGCAGCCACTTCTGCCACAGATGCCTTTCTTGCCTGAATTCAGGACAGAGTCATCTGTCCCCAGTTGTCACATGTAGAACCGTGAATCTAAGAATAAGCTCTTTGGTGAAATCCTGCTATAAATAAACTATGAATCCAACAAAAGTATTCCTAGCCCCAAGGAATAAACTGATTTTTTCCCTCTAATGGTAATATTTAAAATTTCTGTAAAGAGCTCTGAAGAAAGATATGTTCTGGCAAGCTAAATTACAAATCAAGTATTGCAGCCTTCTTCATAGGTAATCAGAATGCTTTCTTTAATTATGATAGGAATCTCCATAATAATACCAAATACTCTACTGAGCTGCTCTTTAATGCTATTACTATCTCTGGCTGTAAACACATCATCAGTATTCTCACGGGTTCCTATCAGTTCGTCGAAACGTCAGCAGTTCGAACACCATATGTTCGAACTGTGACGTTCGAAAACTGATTATTGCAAAGCCGCGGAACACTAAATTCTTTCCCAGGGAAAGAATTTGGTGGGCCGTTTCTGTGGCTTCCCTATATTCAGTGTTGTGGTGGAAAGTTACGGGTCAGGTTCAGGTAAGTATGCGATTGTGCGGACGTTAGGGCACGGGTTAGGTGAGTTAGGGCTAGGGCACGGGTGAGGTGGGTGTGCGATAGTGACAGACTTTAGGGTTAGGGCGGGATAGGTGAGTTAGGGTTAGGGCATGGGTGGTGGGTGTGTGATAGTGACAGACTTTAGGGTTAGGGCGGGATAGGTGAGTTAGGGTTAGGGTGCAGGTCAGGTGAGTGTGCGATACTGACAGACCTTAGGGTTAGAGTTTGGGTTAAGGTAAGTGGCTAGATAGTAGTGTATGTACAGTTTATTGTAGGGTTAGATGTAGGATTTTAAGTGTATGTGCTTGGACTACTGTTTTTTTGGTGTGCTTGTGTTGTGTGCGTGTTTCTTGGAACAGCGATTTTTTTCCCTGGGAAAAAAAATCGCTGTTCTAAGACTTCAATGTTTTTGCACTTCGAGGTTAGAAGTTCGAACATATGGTGTTCGAACTTCAGCCATTTTGTTGAAGTGATGTAGACCCTATTCTCACAGATAAATTTGATAAAATTTTACCCTGCACTTCCCTCTCTGCTTATTAATGATTACAAACTCACAGCTACCACCTCCCCAAAATTACTCCAGAACAGGTACCAAATATACCTTCTCCAAGATCAGAAGTACTAGTTCCATGAGCCCAACATTATACTTGGTTATCTCCTTGTCTGTGCTAAACAGAGCTTAACTGATCCCCTTGTAAACATACCGTATTTCCCGAAAATAAGACTTATACTCTTTCCCCCGCCAAAATACGCATTAAGGCTTATTATCAGGGGATCCAAACACACAACGGCCAGCAAATGATGTCCCAAAAGTATTTATTAGACAAAATCACATAGGATAAAGATAGCTCAAGCTCCAAACCGGTTTCGGTTATCCCTTCTTCAGTGGAGCATATAGATTAAACAGAGAGCCACCAAAAACACATGATACTATAAATAGTATCTATTAGTCCAAGACTAACCAATCAGAGTATTGTATTATGGTCTCATAAGACCTTAAGCACCAAAAGGTTACATATATGCATTCAAAAATGAAAAGAATTAAATAAAAATAAAAATAGAAACAACATAGAAAAAACATTGATCAAAATTAAAAAACCTGCACATAATATTAGATAAATAACATGTAATACTACCTAATATTTATATAAATGTGTGCGTCTAGACACTCATTGATCAGCAAAATGCCATGAATGTATGGATAGGTTAAAGATGATCATTGATACCAGGGGGAAATAATGCACCCAAATGTATTATCCAGTATTTCTCCTTTCATGTCAAAATGTTCTCCCATCCTAGTTGGTGACTTCTATCGCCCACAACCCGATCAATGATAGTGGACCTAAATTTGGCCGTAGGATGTTTGATTGTATGTTGGTAAAGGGCATTGGTTGCTTTCTTATTTCTAATGTTACTTCTGTGTTCCCCAATCCTGATTCTTAGTGGACGAGAAGTTTTCCCTACATAAAAAGCGGAGCATTGACAGGTGGCAAGATATATGACCCAACTCATGGAACAGTTCCCAAAAAACTTTAAATCATATACCTTACTGGTATTGGCACTGCTAAAAGATTTTGTTTTATTAATTTCACTGCATGACATACAATGTCCGCAAGGAAAAGTGCCAATCAATTCCTTACCCGTCATTGTTAATTGTTTGTACCTGGCACCTCCACTACCATGATGTTTATAATGTGAGAAAATGGAACCAAGAGTTTTACCCCTTCTATAAGAAAATTGACAATGTGTCCCAAGATGTTGTCTGAGAACCTCATTGGCCCTCAAAATATTCCAATTTCTTTCCACAATTCCTCTAATTATCTGATTGTTTCTGCCATAAGTGGTGACCAATCTTAGGACCATATCACCTTTGTTGTTCTTCTGACGGTCCTGATATTCAAGAAGCTGGTCCCTAGTTAAATTTTCAGACCCATGTTTAGCAGATCTAATATCAAACTCCGAATAGCAGCTCAAGAAGGATCTATGAGGTTTGTGCAAATACTGTCAGAATATTATGAAAGGACAATATTCTGTCAAACATTCAAACATTGCGAAGATCCAAGATCTTAGCATTATTTGCAAACAATTTGAATCCAATAGTAACTACAGTACCTTGGTAGCTAATTTATCTAAGGAACTGACCCAGTATGATAAACTGACGAAAGAAAGGAAAATTAAAAAGTTCAATCGGGATGTCAATGATTATGCTAGGGGACGCCCTTTTGAATTACAAAAGTCAGTCAGATTTAAGGATATGACTACGGGTAGGGGCGGTGCCAGATCAAGAAAACGACCCAGACCCATTCTGAAAAATAAAGAACATATATATACCAGTACCTCGGGGGATGAGTCTTCTCCCACTGACAGTGAGGGTATTACTTCTGATCACTCACCCTATAAAAAAAGAAGTAATATACCTACCCCTTTTGGGGTAAGAAGAAATGACGCGGGGGGAGGAAACACCATAATAGGTCCAGATTTGGAATCAATGGATGGAATAGTTCAAGCATTTCTAAAATAGATGACACTGTATTTCATAATGTCCTTAATTTGTCTAAGGTTGAGCTCACTCTGGAACAAGAAGCAATACTAAATAAAGGCTTAGGGTTTGTACCTGGTTTCTTTTGTGATCAATACCAAACAGCCAATGATATTTTGGATTTCTGTCGCAGTTTGAACTTAAAGATATTTTTTTCTGAAAATGTTAATAATACTGCTCAAAGATCTACTGAGTTCAGATTTTTAAAATCTACATTTCAACCTCCGGCTAATACGCATGTTACAGCTTTTCAACAGGCTGTACTCAGGGACCTTCATTTTCCACCATATGGTTTCAACATTCTTAAAGATAATGTTCATGGAACTGAAAGGCAGGCGCTTGAAGAATTGAAAAACAACAATGATATAGCAATTTTGAAGGCAGACAAAGGTGGGGCGGTTGTGGTTTTGGATATGGATTATTATACACAGGAAGGATTACGACAACTATCAGATAAAAAATGCTATATGAAAATGGATATTGATCCCACTCCTACCTTTAAAAAAGAGATTGACAATTTCTTGGGTAGTGCAGTAGAGAATGGCATTTTATCTACCACTACTGTCAAACATTTGACGGTTAAAGATCCAAATAAACAGATATTATATTTACTTCCTAAAATACACAAATCTTTGACCTCCCCACCTGGTCGACCTATAGTGTCTGGTCATGGTTCACTTACTGAACCACTTTCAGCTTTTTTGACAGAACATTTGAAACCATTGTTGGTCCATGTGAGAGCTAGAATCAAGGACACTACACAATTTTTACAAATTATAGCTGAAACTGAGATTGAATCTGACTGGCTGCTCTGTACATTAGATGTAAAATCATTATACACCAGTATCCCACATTGGGCTGGTCTTCAAGCACTTCAGTTTTGGCTTGAAACATCTAATTTATATCCTCCTGGATTTAACACACTTTTGATTTGTATGTGTGAACATGTTTTGAACAAAAACATATTCTTTTTCCAAGGTGAATGCTATTGGCAGTTACAAGGCACTGCAATGGGGGCATCATTTGCCCCTATATACGCAGACCTCTTTATGGCTTACTTGGAGGAATATCTTATATATGATACATCTCATAACATTTACATTGTAGAAATGGATATCTGGCGTAGATATCTTGATGATTGTTGGATGGTGTGGCGGGCAGATACAGAATATCTTAAAGAATTTGTTGATTATCTGAACAGTAACATTTGGGGCATTGAATATACAGTTAATAGCAACATGACTACCATTGAATTTTTAGATGTCAATGTTTATAGAAAGCCTGATAATACACTAGGCACTAAAATATATAGGAAATATCCTGAGTACAATACATTGCTACATGCCTCAAGTATGCACACCCGCCACACTGTCCGGAACATCCCTAAATCTCAGTTCTGCCGTATCAAAAGAATTAATTCCAGTAAGGAGGATTATGAGCTAGCCAGTTTTGATCTTGTGAATAGATTCCTTGATAGAGGCTATTCGGAGTTTGATATTAGATCTGCTAAACATGGGTCTGACAATTTAACTAGGGACCAGCTTCTTGAATATCAGGACCGTCAGAAGAACAACAAAGGTGATATGGTCCTAAGATTGGTCACCACTTATGGCAGAAACAATCAGATAATTAGAGGAATTTTGGAAAGAAATTGCAATATTTTGATGGCCAATGAGGTTCTCAGACAACATCTTGGGACACATTGTCAATTTTCTTATAGAAGGGGTAAAACTCTTGGTTCCATTTTCTCACATTATAAACATCATGGTAGTGGAGGTGCCAGGTACAAACAATTAACAATGACGGGTAAGGAATTGATTGGCACTTTTCCTTGCGGACATTGTATGTCATGCAGTGAAATTAATAAAACAAAATCTTTTAGCAGTGCCAATACCAGTAAGGTATATGATTTAAAGTTTTTTGGGAATTGTTCCATGAGTTGGGTCATATATCTTGCCACCTGTCAATGCTCCGCTTTTTATGTAGGGAAAACTTCTCGTCCACTAAGAATCAGGATTGGGGAACACAGAAGTAACATTAGAAATAAGAAAGCAACCAATGCCCTTTACCAACATACAATCAAACATCCTACGGCCAAATTTAGGTTCACTATCATTGATCGGGTTGTGGGCGATAGAAGTCACCAACTAGGATGGGAGAACATTTTGACACGAAAGGAGAAATACTGGATAATACATTTGGGTGCATTATTTCCCCCTGGTATCAATGATCATCTTTAACCTATCCATACATTCATGGCATTTTGCTGATCAATGAATGTCTAGATGCACACATTTATATAAATATTAGGTAGTATTACATGTTATTTATCTAATATTATGTGCAGGTTTTTTAATTTTGATCAATGTTTTTTCTATGTTGTTTCTATTTTTATTTTTATTTAATTCTTTTCATTTTTGAATGCATATATGTAACCTTTTGGTGCTTAAGGTCTTATGAGACCATAATACAATACTCTGATTGGTTAGTCTTGGACTAATAGATACTATTTATAGTATCATGTGTTTTTGGTGGCTCTCTGTTTAATCTATATGCTCCACTGAAGAAGGGATAACCGAAACCGGTTTGGAGCTTGGGATATCTTTATCCTATGTGATTTTGTCTAATAAATACTTTTGGGACATCATTTGCTGGCCGTTGTGTGTTTGGATAGTTTGGTTGGCCGAGCAAAGCTCTACATGAGAGGTTTGGTGTGGTCGTACGTATTATTATCAGGGGATGCCTTATTTAACCCCCATACAACAATCTACATTTATTCATTTATTCATGTATAAAAATCGACATTTACTCATGTACACAAATTGACATTTATTCATGTACAAAAATCGACATTTATTCATGTACACAAATTGACATTTATTTGGTACTTTTCTGTTATTGGACATCAGTTCAAAGTAATGCATTAACAGTTGTGTGAGAATACTACATAAACAGTGCAACAAACATTTCAACTTCAGAATATTTACACCTTGGCTTACAAAGTGCAATATTTCATGCTTAACAGAAAGTGCAGAAAAATCTCAGTACATGTGTATTGGAGGAGAGGAATAAAACTGAAAGCAGAAGCAATCCATTCTGTTGCCCCGATAATGGAAAAATTATTCAAATACAGTCATGTCATCTTCTTCTGGAACATTGTCATAAGTCTCCAACCCTTGAATTCCAGCCTGAATTTCTTGCAACTCTATTTCCTGTAGAACTATTGGCCCCAATCTGTCATGCCTAGCAATAGAGCTCTCCTTAAATGAGCACTGCTTGTCCATGTAGCCTGCTCGTAGTGCATTAGCAACACAGCTGTCAGTGATTTTATCCCATGGATTTTTCACCCAAGTCATGACCTCTTGCAGGCTAGGCTTCACAAAGTTTCCATGCTGATTTTTCTCCATTCTATTTTCAATGTAGTCATTGAGTTCCATACACAAATGGTCCTTGATTGGCTTGTTTATTACAATATCAAGAGTCTGGAGATAGGCAGTCATTCCTGTGGGAATCATTATTTGATCTGTTCTTCTCTGTGCAAGGAATTTCTTCATGTCTTTAGCACGGTGAATGCTGGCTGAATCCCAGAGTAGCAGATCTCTTTTGCCACCTTGTAAAACAAGTGGCAGCATTACATCAACCCACTTCCTTATAACTGCTTGTGTGCACCAGGCTTTATTGGTTTTAAGAATGTAAATGCCTGAAATACATTCAATCTTATCTTTCTTGCCCTTACTAATGATTAGTGGGGTTTTCTTTCCATCTAGACGAATTACCAAAATACAGGTAACACGTGCACTCTCATAACCAGTGGAGAGAATGTATATTGACAATGCACCCCTCTGATCACTTGTTGTTTGAGATCCTTGGCCCATAAACACTGCAGTTTCATCCATAGCAATCATGCTGGAGAGTTGGTATTTAGAAAAGTCGATGCCATGAACAAAGGACTTGAATGCAAGTGCACATTTAATAACTTCAATATCTTCTAGCTTGAATAGTGTTGTTGATCTCCTTAGAGACAGTTCATATCACTGAAGGAAGCCATCCAGCCACTGTTGTGATGCTTTGAATTCTTCTGGGGATAGTTCTAACTGTGGTGCCATTGCAAGGACAAATGCTTGAATATCAGCCCTGCGCACAACCAAAGCCTTTGCTCTCCTGTTAGCAATCCATTCACAGATGATGTCTTCCAGCTCAGGAAATAATTGTTTAACAACCAAAGCCTTTGCTCTCCTGTTAGCAATCCATTCACAGATGATGTCTTCCAGCTCAGGAAATAATGGTTGCTGACCTGATCCACACTTGCACTTCTTAGCATTTCCTTTGTTGGCCTGTTGACTGCGGTTATCATACACTGCACGCCATTTTCGGACCATTCGAAGATCTAACTTCTTCTCTTTGCAGAAAACTGTTAGATTCTTTCCCCAGGAGTCCTCCATGATTCCTTTCTTGTACTCAGTGGAATAACTCTTCCTTTTTGCACTCATCAACACAAAATGGTGACAGTTAAGAAGACACAACCACAGACGTTTGTTATCAAGTGCGCATGCTTTACGCGCATTGTCTGTACTTTGACCAATCAAAGTACACCCACCAGTGTTTATGGGCCAAGGACCTAAACCATCAAGTGTGAGTGATGATAAGGATTACAGTAAGAATTGTGGAGGACTCCCAGGGAAAGAATATTACGACTTTCTGCAAAGGAAAGAAGTTGGGTGTCCGAATGGTCCAAAAATGGCAATCAGAGTACGATAACCTCAGTCAATGGGTGTCAATAATATTATTTTATAATTCGACATTTCTGTCATTTGTTGTTGACGATCTTAACTGGGGCTTATTTTTTGGGTAGGGCTTATATCATGACCACCCTGGAAAAACATGCTAGGCCTTATGCTCTGGTTAGGTCTTATTTACAAAGAAATACTGTATTTAAAGTCAAGGTTCTCCACTGGATATGTGCCTGAATCATTTTACCAGTATTACCTGCAATATACTGTACCACATTACAGTGAAGCTTATAAATAATGACATAGGTAGCCTAAAATCCCTATATCCCAAACAATTTGGATTTGTGAATGGTAGATTCTGTTTACTAAACCTGGTGGACCTTTTCAAAAGTTTGATTAAAGCAATATATGATGATAAATCAGTACACACTGCCTATTATGACCTGGCGTAAAACTTTAACACTATGCCACATTGTAGTATTATAAACTCCCTTGACGAAATGTCAACCTTGTGTAATGTGATGATTCACAAACTGACTTATGGAAAGAACCTATATGGTGATGGTTATCGGCACTCTTTCCCTCCAGAAGACTTGTCATAAGTTAAGTGCCACAACATTCCATAGCTACTCCTCTTTGAATTATGCTTCTCTGATTTCAAGGCTGTTATCAAGAAGCTTAGACTGACAAAGTTAACTGATGGCTGCAAACTCAGTGCAGTCATGCAGTGCCCATCTGATTAACATAGTTTGCAGGATGGCCTTAGGCACTTTAATTCCTGATGCAAAGACAATGATGTAAAGCTAAATAAATACTGTAAATGCAGCATTAAAAGTATTTGGGAATCAAAATCATCTCTGAGCCCGGTGCATTGATAGCACCCTCCTAACACCCTCCTAAAGGCAATACTGTTTTCAGAGAGGTAGCCACTTTCATAGATGGTCAGCTGTCCTTTAACCATCATGTGTCATCTATCTTTAGGAAAGCCTTTTAACAATCACAACTAATCAATAAAGGTATGCCCCCCCAGCCAAAGAAAGTCATTGTCCTTCTCCACTCCTCTCTTATCAAACATATAGTAGAATATAATGCCCCCTTTGACATGCACCCATTCAACCATATGGCCCAACATGAAAGGCCCTGCAGACTTCTAAGAAAGAACATTTCAAGTATGTCCTCTCTAAATTACCCTCAATGAACGGACAATCTATAACTGATCTTTCTCTCTAATAGACTCCTACTTGGTGACCTCTTTTTGACGAGTAGCACAATAAGTCCCCTTAACTTGTTGGACCTACTACATATCTCTAAAACTGATAATACTATCAACACTCTTTCAAGGGATCGAAATCTATATCTCAGTATAAATACAACCTTTTGACATGGTAGATATCTCTCTAAAGGATCCCCTATTTATGTAATAGTCTCTCTCTCCATCTTAATCAAATCAACTGTATAACTCTCTTCAAAGAAGGCCCTGAAGAGAGCATGGGGAAGCCATAAACCTAACCCATGGCTGTCCACTGCAGCCCTAATTGATTTAGGGAACAAATAATGGGAATGATGTTTAGGCTCTGAATAATCTACAGAATCAATTGCCTAGTAAGAACCTGTGTAGCTATGAACTGTCACTTTGACTTTCTCATGCTATGATGCTGGGATAGAAACATTTGTTTAAAAATGTAATGTATTTTTTCCTTATTATTTCAGACTGTTGGTACATTTTAAGGTATAGCTGAGCTCTATTTAATCTGGAATGTGTCTGATTCCTTTGGCCTCAAAATATGGGGCACTTTCTAAGTAAATATATAAAAACACAGTTGAAAGAAAAACAAATGCACAAGACTAGTAACTGAAGTGCAGAATGTTACTTACAGCTTTTCTTTTGTCATAAAGTACAATTGAAAACTAACTAGAAGGGGCCAAATGCTAACCATTAATTAAGCACACAGTTAATAGAAGTTTGGAAAATCCTGTTTGTTTTAGTATTTTCTGTTGTTAACTGTGTATGGGAAAGAACTTGGATAATTTACTTTTTGGGGTAGTGGAACAGATTCAAAGACCTTAACCGCCCTCCTTCACTTAGCTGAATGGTGCAATGGTTGGCATTGGGAACCAAACCCCATCCCAGCAGATTTGGTGGCAAGGGGTGTCATGATACATAATTCCACATGACCATCATCCTGAGATACAATGCTATGCATTGCTTATGCTTAGTTATTTATTCTTCACTTATTAACACAATTATTTGCTTTGTCTTCCAGTCTTCTTTTTCAAGATCTTGAACTGTTATTTTTTACTCTTTTTAGTTCTGAAAAGATTGCTTATCTCCTTATTTACTTTTGCCTCTGTCTTTCTTCAGTATTATATTGTGGTCCTCTTTCTGACTTAATGTAATAATTTGTGTCCTACATACTGCTCAGAGGGGAGCTCTGCCTTATTTTCTGATCTGTAGCCCTTGAATATCTTTGCATGCATCATGCAATTAAGGGCCAATATTTATTCTGATAATCATGCAGTTAAAAGAAACACAAAGAGTACCTTAATCTAAACAAATGACGTAATATCTATTTTCACATAGTCTCATTATAATGATGTTCTAGTCTTGGACTGGTTACTGAAGAAGCTTCTGCTTTCATTGTTTTCATTCAATCGGGAAGCATCAAGTCATCTATCGCTATTCGATTGCCTCATCAAGTGTCCAATCCATTGATTTCTAGGCTTAGTTTTCCATACTGCTTCATGCTGTGACTTAAGACTGTTGGTCTGGCTCATAACTGCTCTGCTGAAGTCAATATGCAGTATATGCATGGTGTTCAGATAACCTTTTACTGCCATTTCATAAAACTAGTAGATTTGACTGGTAGGATTTGCCCTAAAGCTAAGACTATACATTCAAACATAAAATTGCTTTATAGATAACACCTTAGATAATACGAAAATATTTTAACAGGCCTACACTTAATGCCTTCAACTTAGTCAATCTCAGGATTCTTTCTTCTGCACTGAAGGAATATAGTTTGTAAAGAACTAGTCACACTTTTCTCTCATTTCTATTTTTCATACCACATATGTTCCATCTGTCTTCCAAACCAAACTTACTGCAGTTTGTACAGACAGAAGAATGTGCTCTTTAAGAAGTTTCTAAGCTCCTCCTTGAATAATTAAGGAATGCCAATAACTCAGAGATTTTCCATTCTGCTTCCATTCCTTTCTTCACATTCAATGGAATTAACTTCTATTTTTGTGACAAATTACTTACTATTCCCTAATTTATTTGATTTATTTCCTCCTGTTTTGAATTTTACAGTTACATTTTTTAAATTCCTGTCTTATTTGATTCCAGGCTTTTTGTTTGTATGTTTATTAACCAGATAACTGAACTCATCCTTTATGGACACTTTTCTGCAATGACCCAGCTCTCAAGATCTATGGCTAGCTAGCTAGCTAGATAGATAGATGGAAATGTATATCAGCATATACAACCATTTCAGGGTATTTATAGATATATTAGCATTTTAGAGTACCCTTTCAACCATGATATGTTTTTGCTCTCTCCTGCAATACACCCCTGACTGTCCACAGCCTCAAGCTGACCCCCCCCAACTTCTATGTTTAACAATACCTGAATTTTCAATTGTCCCATTCTGCATCTCCAGCCATCACCATTCATTGAGTGGGACCCCCATCTCTTTAGGAAATTTACTTCAATGATACTGTTCTATTAGGCTCAGAGAATGAGGGATATGATGGAAAGCAGGAAGCACAGGGGTGGTTTTGGCATAAAGGTTAAGGTGTTTACCTCATATACACAAAGTAAAGGGTTTGATTCTGATATCTGGCTATTGGCTAAGCTTAAAATGGCCCTTCAGGGCAGTTATCCTAATATTCAATGATGAACCTATGATCCTGGGATTCATCACACTTATATCAGCTAGTTAACTACTCTAACCATGGAAGTAGCTAGTACAATGACATCAGAGCACTGTAGCTTTTTCCAGTATTAAGCCTGAGATATCCTGCATAGATCTTGGTCTCCATTAGCGTTCACCCAGGCAACAGACTAAGATCAAATCCCCCCCCCCATCCCCAGGATAGGAGAGCTGTACATCATCAACTTCATCCTGACCTCCTGGCCAAACCTCCCAATCTTGGTTTGCAAGTGGTGTAGACAGACACCTTGCCTCTGTGGCACTGGGCTGGCTTCTACTAGGATATTTTGGGAAGTGGCAAGAAACTTCAGTGCTCAGGAAAGATCATACAGAATGAAGCAGGAAGTATAGTTTTGTGAAGCATTTCATCTGCTCCCTAATAAAAGTGTGATTGATTTATGATCCACCCACATTAATTGCAATCACTTCCAAAACACTGAAAATAGCCACAAAAAACAACTGAGATTACAAAATTTGCTTAATAATTTGAGTTAAGCATTTTTACCTGCTAATGTAGGCTGTTTCACCCCCTCATCAAATCCTTGCTACTTATATGCCAACTGTTGAGACTGCTGTGTCCTGGGAAAATAGAAATCCCTGTTATACCACACTCCTGATCTATAACTGCAAATCATGGTATTCACACATTGATGATCTCACAGAAGAGTGCCAGTTACTAATGTGTCACATACAAGCTCCAAACCTTGTTTGATTAGCATGATCTTTTCTACAGTCCATTCCTAATATAAATCGGATAATCCAAGGCAGAAGCAGTCCTCTGGCCAGGTCTACTTAACAGTTGGATATCCCTTGGTAGGTCACAATGTTGCCTTCCATGCCAGATATGTCAGCAGGAAGTTTTGTTATAAGGAAAACATAACTTGCACCATCTTTTGTATTTTGGAGCTAAAATTCACCAAGTGTTCTGGTATGGCACAATTATGTGGCCTAAGGAAAATAGGGTAACTGACTATACTAACCCCCTGTTTATGCAAACAAGAGAGAGGTAGGTACTATAACTAGGTTCCTAACCATGTAATTTATACCACTAGCATCCAAATATAGAAGAAACAGTAAATCACATACAAAAATGTACAATACAGATAGTGGGCATCCACAGGACATGCAGTGCCTGCGAGCTATGAAAAAAATTGATTATCATGACCAAAGAGTCTGCAAACCCTTACTGCAGCAATGATCATATTCTTTGATCATCTCTGATTATGGCTAGTAACCTAACACAACTGTCCTGTGCTAATAAGGATCATTGTCACAGTACATTCATAGTATAAAAGGCAGATCACAGGAAGCATAAGTTCCTGACCCTAGATATAGGTAGTAGGTTACAGAATGCTCTGCTATACTGCAGAAATGAAATCCTCACTACTTTTAGACTAGACATCCAAGTTGTATGTCTTAAAGAAGGTATTCAAAAAAGTCCAATCAGCAGCTTCTCCAATACTTTAGAGATAAACATTCTTGTATAAGGCCATAATATTGATGGTTGCCTTTGCGCCATGTGCTGTGACTTGTCCAACCAAGGTCTTGCCATATGTATCAGAACTATGGGTGATGTAGTTAACTAACCAGTCCAGTTAAAGATGGTCTTTTTTGATACTGAGCTGTCCTGCTTCCCTGGTGTGAAGAACACAAAAGATGGTCAGTTTGTATGATATTTTTGTCATTTTAATAGTTATCTGAGCTGTCTGTATACATCCGTAATATATAGAACCAGTTCTCCCTTGTTCTCAGGCTTGGGACAAACTACTGGTGGTATTAATGTACTGGTTTAGAGACATCTTAGGCATGAAGTAATTAGCCATCAATGATGTCATGTCCTTGTGGAAGAGAATATAGGATTCCCTGTACACTTGATGGCTGGAGTAATGCCTACCAGAAATAAAGTCTTCGATGGTAATTATTTCAGATCATCTATGCTGGCAAGTTTAAAATGAAAGAGAGTAAGGTTTTCAGAGATGAAATTTCTCTAGTTGTAAGTATCTGTTAATGCATTTGTGACAATAAAAGGAGGTTTGTATTTTTTTTTCAGATAACACTGTTTTGCTGCAGTCTAGCTGATTTGTTTCTATATACATTTGCTGTGAGAATGTTTTACCTTTTTGCTTTTTTTTTGCTTTGGACTTTATTTGGGACCCAACCCTAATGTAATGAAAATCAGGTTTTTGTAGGCCGAGTGTTCCAAGCAATAGCTCGATTCTCCACATATGATCTACTGTTGAACCTAAAAAGGGTAACTATCCACAGCTGGCAGAGTCATGCTTTATTGCCCTGAAAGCTTTAATAAAGACCCGTAAAAATAAAGAACAGGAGGATCAGTTGTATGCTGTTAAGTCTTTATTTGCATATCTCCCATTGTGTCCTCATTAAGTGAGGTTTGTAATCATGTTTTCTTAGATTTAAAGATGTTAATGGGTTGAGCTATGACATATTTGCCATGCCAAAGATTCCACTGTTTTTATGTAATAATATGTTTTTATTGTTTACCACTTGAATGTCCTGTCTTCACAAAATGTATGATGGCATGCTGTGTGAGAAGCTTCTACAGCACTTGTTTCACTTCATTCCTCTTTTTGTTTCTCTATTTTTGGGTTTATTTTCTGTAACTTTTCCAAGCCACAGCAAGTTGTAAATCAAGAGATGCAGGCAAGCTGGATGGATGGATGGATGGATAGATGGATGGATGGATGGATGGATGTAACTTCTTCACTAGGAGGTCAGAGGACAGCATGATAATATAAATATATATATATATATATATATATATATATATATATATATATATATATATTTACATTTTGTTGACTGGGTTAGCCCCACTTGGCTCATGGCCTCTTTTCAGAAGAGATCTAAGATGGTATTCATACTGACTAGGATAAATTTGGCCATGGAAAACTGTGGTTGTGAAGAAAAAAATGGTGAGGATAAATTACATGATGTTAAAAATAAAAATGAAAATAAAAATAAAAAAAGTAATATACTATGAAGTGTGAACAAGAAAAGTATAGTTTGCAAATAAGTGCATCTACATTGAAAGATGATATGTGAAATAAAGGACCCCTAACCTTTTTGATAATTGCTGTAGGATTTTTTACTTCCAACTAAGCTACCACCTACTTAGATAGATGGTGCTTTGGTTTAACATATCATTCAATGGATGGCACATTCAGGAGTGCAGCCTACCCCCCACTCTGCATTGCAGTGTCAATGTTGGAAATGAATATATACTCCTGGTAATGGACTAGGATCTACAGTCCCCTGATATTCTAGCATGAAAGGTGAGAGCTTTACCTGGTGAGTCTCTGATACAGAAAAGGCAATCATGTGATACTCTGCATGCATTACCTTCTGAAATGCTTAAAGATATATTTCTGTTATACACAAAACTGACCCATTGTTGCTTTATACAGGTCTTTAAGTCCAGCTGGAAAACTGACATCAAGCTGCTGAGTATCCGAGTTATACTATGATAGTACAGTGGTTATTCTTACATACACACTGATCAGGAATGAACTTTGTACCCAGACGCTGTGATGAAGAAACCTTAACTACAGAGCCAGCAGGCTGCTCACAGCGTGAAGAGAGTAAGTATGCTATTTTGAATAATAAAGTTATAAAATCTGATTATCTGACACCTCTATTCCATGAATTAGAGTTTTGCAAAAATGGACACCTTCAAGTAGGTAATCTGGATAGGTGGGACTGTCATCATCCTTGTCCAGTCCCAGAACTTGAAGGGGTGAGAAAGAGATCCTCTTCCCCAGGGAATTCAGTTGACTCTGACTAGTATGAGGATCTATTTCTCACCACTTCAACTTTGATTGATGCAGCATAGAAAAATATTTTTTGCAGATTTTCTGTAGCCAAGTGCAAAAGATGAGGCCTTTACTGCCACATCCAAGCCTTAGATGTATTCTAGGAGTAAGATTTATCAACGACCACATGTTGTTGATCCTCAGTTATACTATGTTCTAACATCTCTGTGCCAACATATTTTAAAATAGTAGAAATTAAAATGATGATGTGTGTGTGTGTGTGTGTGTGTGTGTGTGTGTGTGTGTGTGTGTGTGTGTGTGTGTGTGTGTGTGTGAGCATTGTGTGTACATGCATTTATCTATACTGTAGGAGAAAGAGAGACCTTCATTATTTAATATTTTTACAGTATTTTAAAGACTGCCTGAGTTTCTTAAAATTCCACTAGGAGGAACTTATTATCAGTGTCAGTGACACAGCAGATAACATACTCACCTTTGGTGCTGGAAGATCAGAAGGCTGTAGGTTTTTGTCCCACACCAGGCACTTGGATTAATTTCCAGTACTGACACAACAGTCAAAGGGGGTGCTGCATGGCTGAGTATGCCATCCTTCAGATAATATGTTGAGCTGTGGGTCCCATTTTCATGCATTGGTGGTAGCTCACGTGAATGTAAAAAATCCCATTGTTTTTATTGAGAAAAAGAGCATTTTTTTATTGATATATACAATACATATTATTTACATATTTACATATTTACATTATTTACATCTATTTACAAATCAACATACATTATAAACTTCAATTTAAGCATTCCCCCCATTTTTTTATCCACAACCAAAGCATTATTTTTTCCAAAATCTTTGTCAAAGTCTATTTTCCATTGTATTTAATTTCATTTAGTATCTCGTTCCATATAGTCCATGAAGCACAAAATATTACTGTGTCCATTTTCTTCACTTCTTCATGTTTACATGCACCATAATAACCAAATTCTATTATATCCATAATTATTTGTTCAAATTTTAACAAACTTTTCACCATATTATCTTTACATATTTCTTTCCACAACGTATTAAATCTTTCACATTTCAAAAATACATACTCAGTAGTCTCAAACTCTTCACGTTTATTACATATTTTATCTTGCTTTTTTTTGTATGGCATATTTGCCTTAACTGGCAATTTTCAAGCTTCATAAAAATCATTACATTCTTTAATCTTTTTATAGTTATTACATCTCATTATGGCTTTTTTCTTATCCATTTCTAAATCTTTCCATGGATCAATATAATAAAATACTTTCATAATACTTAAGTGCTATTCCTTTCTATTTTTCTCATATATATTCTTTTTTTATTTTCCATAACACAGTTTTGTTTTGGTACTCTTTCATTTCTTCATACACAATGCTTTTCCTTCATTTTTTAACTTCCATTCCTTCCCACAATTCTTTGTTTTTATAATATAGAAACATTTCTATCAAGTTTTTATTTTCCTTCATAATTCCTTTTAATACCTTATATAAAATTAAAGATGCTGCACGTACTATTGGGTTTATTAAACCCAAACCTCCTTGCTCTTCTTTCATATACATAATCCCTCTTTTGACTGGATTCAGTCTACAGCTCCATATAAAAGAGAATAAAATCATCATTAATTCCTTTTCATACTTAATAGGAATCATATAAATGTTAGCAACATAAGCAATTTTTCCTATTACCATGGTGTTCAACAAGTGTGCTTTTTTTCTATATGGAAATCTATATGATTTCCAAAAATTAGTCATATCCTTTACTTCTTTGAGTACACCATCCCATTGTTGTTAGCTGTATTCATTCCTTCCAAATATTATTCCTAATATATTTATATATTTTTCATTGAACTCAACATCTCCTATTATACATTCAAAACCAAATCTTTTACTTTTCTCCTTATTTATACGTAAACAATTTTTTTTAAATTTATACTTAATTTTTCATTTACTTCTTCCATCCATACTTTATTTTTAACAATGAATACAATATCATCTGCATAATTATACGTTATTGGCAATTGTACTTCCTTCATCATTTTGCATCCACCACTACTTGACATTTTATTAATTTCCTTCACTATTACATTCATAACTAATGAGAAAATTTCACTACTAGCTGGGCAGCTCTGCTTTATTCCACATTCTATTTTTATTTCTTCCTCAATCCAGCCATTTACATTTAGTTTCACATATTTCCTTTCTTAAACAGATTTGATTACTTGTAATATTTTTTGCTTACATTATATGCATGAAAAAATTCCCCATAATGATTTATATTGAATATTATCATAAGCTTTTATATTCCCTATCATAACCTTCACTTCTACATTTTTATTTATATCATCAATTATTTCTCTTATTATTCATAATAACTCTTGGCTTCCTTTTCCTTTTCTTTCAAATACATTTTGGTCATATATTCTATCCATTTTTTTCTGTAACCTTTTTGTTATTATTCTCGTAAAATTTTTATAATTTGTATTATTCAGTGTTACAGTTCTCCAATTTTTTATCTCCTGTTTAATTCCTTTTTTAAATATAAATTTTATAACTCCTGTACATATCTCTTTCTCTTTAATTCCAGTTTCTAACTATTCATTCATAACTTCTATAAAACAATATTTTTTGCCACTCTTTCATTTCTTTATACATACTATATTCAATTCCGTCCAGTCCTGTTGCAGAATTCATGTTAATATCTTTTAGAATTTCATTCAATTCTTTCATGGTTATTTTTTGTTTTAAATACTCATTATCTTCCTTATTTAATCTTTCACCTTTATAAATTTGTTCTATGTTTTCTTCTCTCTTAACAAATAATTCCAATACATATTCTTCAATTATTTTGTATATTCCTTCTTGCTGTCTTATTTGCTTACCTTCCTTACTTTTTAATTCTATTATATTTTTTCTTCTTTTATTATTTTACTCAAATATGGTGAACCTCTTCTTTCTTTCCTTGTAAACAATATTTTTGCTTATATAAAAAGTTGTTAATTTTAATTTGATTCATTTTATATATTTCTCTTTCTTTTTCATAAAAGGAATTTTTCTTCTCTAAGTCTCTAAATGTTTCTTGACTTAATATCGTATAGCTCTCTTTTTCTTTTCTTCATCTTTATACATTCTAAAAATACTTTTCTATATCTTTCTTTAAAAGTAAGCCACCAAACAGTCCATTTCTCATAAAGCTCCCTCATAGACATATGATTTTTTCCATAATTCCACAAGTTCTTTTTTCTCTTCTAAATGTAATTTATTTTCATTAATTCTCTTTATTCCTTTTCCTATTCTTATATCATCTTTCATTTTCCTGTACTTTAACCCATATTGTTACATGATCTGAAAATCCAGCATACTTAATTCCTTTTTTATAACTTTTAAACTGTCAGATCTTAAAAAATAATCAGTTTCTGCCTTAATTTCATTCCTTTTATAGGTCCAGTGTTTATTCTCCCATACACTTAACTTTTCACTTCTTATAATTTCTTTAGCCATTTTAACATCTCAACTGCTCTTATTTTTCCTTAAATTACAATTAAAATCACCCAATACTATAATTTCCATATTTACACAAACATATTCAAGAATATTTTTAAACATCATTTCTCTCTCTTTTTTTGTTACACATGCTATAATTCTATACACATATTTTTTCCGTCTCACGTCTATTACCAGAGTTCAGCCTAGTTCCACTATGGTTACATCTAATATTTTAATGCTTTCTTGACATAATATACATATGCCCAAGCATGTTTCTTTCTCCATGTTCCAAACTACCACACCATTCCAAGTTTTTTCAGTTTGTGTTTTTTCTTTCTCTGTTAATAATCTGATATCCTCTAAAACAATAATATGTGCATCTTCTGCAGCACACCATTGTAATATACATATTCTCCTTTTAAGATTTTTCATACTGTTCACATTTAAAGCTAATATTTTCAGCTTTTAAGAACAGTTAGTATAATAAAATGTTTATCCCTTTCCTTTCTTATTTTCTCTGAGCATTATGTTTTTGAATTTTATTTTCCTCTGTTTAACTCTTTTCCCTAGCAAATTATTTTTATTTCTTGCTGAGCATCAATCTGTTTCTTCCTCACTTGTCTCCTCTGTTTCTCTTTTCTTGTTATTTTCTTTAACTTCATGTATAACCTTGACAGTCAAGAGGAGAAGTTAAACACTTGCACCACACCACACTCATCACATAGTCCCATTAAACCTACACCACAAAAATCTACACATAGAAACATAAAAACATTCGCAGAGGCTGTCAATAATAATCTGCTCAAGCAACAGAGAGCTCCAAAGCAGAAATGCAAGCAACCTCCACCCCCCAACATGACCCAAATGACACCTAGCCCACAGACTCAGTGTGCCAATAAACCACAGCCCATAAGGCAAACCAACGTACCCAACACACTAGTCATAGGTGACTTTATAGTCAAGCACACTGATCTCCCACTCACCAGGCTAAACAAGGAGAAGGTTATTGTCAGCTGCCTGTTGGGTGCCAGGATTCGCCACATAACCCATGCACTCAGGGCACTCCACAATAAGTACAAATACGACTCTGTCATTGTCCACGTTGGTGTGAATGAACTGAGACGTACCCCCTGGACTACATGAAAAGAGACATGGAAGAGCTCTCTGATCTTGTAGCCTAGGCAGGTATGACCCTAGCCTTGAGTAGCATCCTGCCATCACCCAGAATGATACTGCAGTACAAGGACAAAATGATTGACTTCAACAATTGGTTAAGCTTCTAGTGTTATTCTAAGGGGATCCAGTATCTGTCTGCTTGGGATGACATGGTTGACAGACCACGATGCTTTGCCAGAGATGGCCTACACCTGTCGCCCCTGGGATTCCGGATACTGGCTAAGGCTCTTGCTGCCCCTATAGTGCCTTCTTTAGGCAAGATTCAAATAACAAATTAACCACCATAACAGGAACAGGCAAGCAAAAACTGAGGGTAATGCTACTCAATGCTAGAAGTCTAAATCTCAAAAAGCACTCACTCCAGGCACTCCTTAAAATGGAGAACATTGATATCTGTGCAGGGACCGAGACCTTTTTCAAGGCTCTAGAGAGCACTCCTGCATTACCAGGCTATAACTCATACCACACTTTTCAGCCATCTAACCTGGACCAGAACACCAAAGGCGGAGGTGTGTCCATATTCATTAAGGATATCCACATCTCCAGGCTAGTTGCACAGCATAATGCATCCGAGGTTATCCAAGTGCAACTAACTTTGGGCAAAACTGCAATCCAACTTGCAGCTTGCTACAGATCCCCCAGCATGTCCCAGGAGTCCCACTCCTTTTTTCTTGATATACTGGAAAATATTAGGGTTCATCCAAACACCCTAATAATAGGTGATTTCAACTACCCCACCATTAACTGGGAGAACTACTCATGTATCAACTCCTTTGCTCAACACTTTCTGGAATATATAAATTCAAATGCCCTGGATCAACTTATCCACACCTCCACCAGGGGCAACAATATCCTAGACCTAGTCGTTACCAACATGAGTGACCAGTGTTCCACACCTGAAATCAACTACTCATTGGTTAGATCCGACCATAAGCTAATCACCCTAGATATCCTCATCCCACTGCCACCCACCATTAAGAAAACCATGATAAAAAATTTCTCCAAACCCAACTTCATGCTTCTTAAGACAGAAGTGGCAAACTTCATGACACCCATGCAGATGGACAATACAGTTACGACTGCTGAATCCTACACAAATGCATTCTATAAGCACTTACACGAGTGCATGGATCGTGCTATCCCAAACAGAATCAAGACACTATCCTCCAAAAAAAGGAAGCCAATCTGGTGGTCCCCTGCCATAAACAAACAAGGTAGAAACTGTTGCAAAGGAGGAGCTGCCTGGTCATCCTCAGTAAAAAGCTGAGATCCCTTATAAGATCCTCCAAAGCTAGCTACAAAAGCAAAATTGCCACTGATTCTAAGGGCAACCACAAAGCATTCTATAGCTATGTCAAGAATCTCAATGGCAACACCCAGATCTGCTCTGAGTTACAGCACAATGGCACGAAAATTACAGAACCAACTGATATTGTCAACATCCTGGCAGATAGGTTCAGTGCTAACTTTACCCCCCCTCTCACCCCCTAAAGGGCCCATATCTATACTGGAAGAATGCAGAGTCCCTGTAATCACATCTATGCAGGTAAAGCTGCACTCTCTAAAACCAAAAACACATCATCCATGGGACCGGACAACATCCCAGGCTGCGTTTTATACGAACTTCAGAGAAAACTGGCTCCCCATCTAAACACCATGTTCAATCGTAGTCTCATGTCAGGCTTTGTGCCCACTGAATGGAACACAGCAACAGTTATCCCACTCCACAAAGGGGGAGCCACCACTGATCCTGGGAACTATCGCCCTATTAGCCTGACGAGCCTGGTCTGCAAGGCCATGGAATGTATCATCATGGAACTCATAAACAAAGACATTGGTAACCTCCAAACTCTGGACCCCACCCAGTTCAGGTTTGTGAAAGACAGATCATGACTTCTGAACCTGACTGACTTCTTTGAGGCAATCACCAAAGTCGTAGACAAGGGTAAGGTGGTTCACACAGCCTATCTTGATGTCACCAAGGTTTTCGATACCATCCCCCATTCTGGAATTATAGCCAGACTTACTAAACTAGGTATAAATTCCTACATCACAAGATGGATTGCCAACTGGCTCAGTGATAGAACCCACAATGTAAAAGTTGCAGACTCCAAATCTGACTTCAAACTAGTGACAAGTGTAGTACCACAGGGTTCAGTCCTGGGACCTCTTCTGTTTGGTATTTACTTCTCTGAAGTACAGGCTAACACAGAAGGCCTCTGGCTAATGAAGTTTGCAGATGACTGCAAACTAGGGGCCATAGCTGAGTCCCCAAATGATGTGCACATCCTACAGAAGGGCCTCACTGAGACAGATGCCTGGTGTCAGAGGCATGGCCTCAAGCTCAGTGCCAAAAAGTGCATTGTCATCACCTTTGGTAAAACCTCTGTACCTCTGAACTACCACATAAATGGCAGTCTACTTAATGCTGAATGTGTGATAAGAGACCTTAGGACCCAGGTGGACAGTAGTCTCTCCTTTGATAATCACATTGACACAGTAGTCAGGAAATCCTTCTATGTGGCACACCTCATCACAAAAGGGTTCTCATCCAGGAAAAAAAGAGGTCATTGTTCCCCGCTACTCAGCACTCATTAGATCCATTATAGAGTACAACGCCCCTTTTGGAATGTACCTGACAAGACATCTGCAGCAGCTGGAAAGGCCACAGAAGTACCTCACAAAGAGGATTACTGGCCTCAAACAGATACCCTACACTGACCACCTCAAAAAACTCCACCTTTACTCTGTAGCATATTGCCTACTCTGAGGAGATCTCTGCCTAACATATAAAGCTATGTTAAACCCAGAGCTGTTGGACATGCTACACCTTAAGAAATCCCAATCCCTCTGAGCTACATGCTCTAGGGCCCTAAACCTTGTCACCACAATAAACAAGACACGCTGGAGGGATAGATTCCTGTCCCAGAGACTTCCTATACTCTGGAACAAGCTACCCATCTATGTCAAGCAAAGTTGCTTATTAGCACTCTTCAAGAAAAATCTTGATGAGTGGATGGGAAATAGGAAATATACCCCGGGGATCACTTCTGTGGCTCTGCTTGACAGGGGCAGAGGAAATTAACTTTCTTGGGTGGTTTACTTAGACTCTTGGGTTGATAGCCTAGTACCTACCTATGAACCTATGAACCTCTTTATCAGTTACATCTTTTTGTACATTTTCTTGTATAACACATTCTACTATCTCTTTATCCTGTATAACTTTATTTTCATTTTCATTTTCTTGCACGTTCATTTCACATTCTAGCCATGAATGACCAGTACTGCCACATTTGTTGCACTTTAAATCACATTTTTTGCATTATGCCCTGTTTTTCCACATAAATAACATCTTTTTATCACATTCATTGATTAAATGATTTTTTTTTCCACAAAAACAAGTTTTTGGTTGACCCCTGTATTTCACAAAATCCCTATTGCCTTGAACATTAATAATACCAGGTACATTCATAACATTATCATTTTCCATTTTCAGTATCACTCCACATTCCCATCCCTCAGTCCATAGTCCTCTTTCATCATATACTTTTGCAGTGTCCATTACTTCTTTACATATAGTTAACATGTTCTTTCAGTTCTTTTGCTTCAACTTCAGTTCTAAACTGGATCATTATTCTTTTTTTTTTGTCTGTAAAACGCTTGCACGACATATTCTGACCATGGATAAATATTTTTCTTTTGTTCATATGCACCCAAAATATTTTCCATGGCCTGCCCAGTCTCAAATATCAAGTCACAAAAAGTCTGTTTATTAATTAAAATCATGTTCTTACCTCTTTTGTTTTGACACCCAGAGGTGTTATGACAGATTCCCAAACCTTATACATGTCCAAACTTTCTTCTTTTTTACAGCTCACATGTACTGTATACTTCTTTTTTGTTTCTTTTATTTCTTCATTCTTCTTTGCTCTCTCTCCCACAGTTTGTGCATAGGTTTTTGTCTTTTTCTGACACAGTCTCTTCTTCTCCTTTTTCTTCTTCTATTTTCTCCATGATGTCTCTCCATGAAATTGCTGCTCCACTTTCTGGTTCACTTTGGTTTACCATTTCTTCCAAATAATCATTCAGCAACCCCCCTGATTGGAGGGTTGTAATTATGCATTTCTCAGAGGTAACTGTCTCTCCTTTAAACAATCTCCTCTGAAAGTTTTCGTCTGAATCCATCTCTTTTACAGCTCAATCTCCTTTTCTTTCAATATCACTGTTTTCTCTGCAGCCACAGCATCAGAAAAAAAAACTTCTGGTAGCGATTCTACTATTTCAGCTACATTTTCATCAACCTTCACATCATTTTCAGCCAAAGCTAAATCAGACATATTTTCTTCCTGTTCCTCCTGGCTTCCTCTGCACCTGGACAGGAAACAGGAGGTCAGGATGTGTAACACACAAATCCTTCCCCCAACTACCAAGAGTAGGGGATGTTCCCTGGTGCCCTGGCTGAATTTACCCTAGTCAGTATGAATACCACCTTGGTCTCCCTTGAAAAAAGGCACTGACCTACTGGCACTAATCCAATCAATAAAGAGAAAATAAATAAATAAACTTAACAGTAAAACTCAATGCTGTCAAACATAGGTGTTTCCTAAACTGTGATCACTGACTTGCAGTTTTTATGAATGTCTTCCAGTTTCTAAGCCTTCTCAAAAGCATTTTCTTGCAGGGATCTCAATGTTTTTCATCTATGAAGAATCTGCTTCTAACAGGAAAATGTGTTACTTTTTTCCCAGGGGATACAAATTATCAACTCGAAATATATCAGAAAATAAAGGCAGAACTGACAGTAATATACATGACTGGATCCATGGTGCAGCGGGATGGAACACTGACTGTTACTCAGGGTTGAGTTAGAAATCCCAGCACTGGAGGAGACAGGCAGGCAGGCAGGAATAAAATGCAAAATGTGTCCTATTCGCTTCTCCAAGGGAAAAGGGTGGGGTTGTGGGTGCTTTGTGGGTAGATGGGGTGCAGTGATTTCGCCAGTGGAGACTGGCAAAACCACCATATGTGCTTGAGGACAGCAAGGCAGGACGTCTTGTTGACAGTGCCTATTGTGGAAGTTAGGGATGATGACCAGAGTGGTCCTTGCAAGCCCTCTTCACTGACAACACTGAGCATGCTCACTAGGATAAGGCCAAAAGGTAAAATCATCAAACTGCTCCTGATATCTGCCAGATGATGGTCCCTCCTCATTAAACCTTGCTCTGCTGAGGGGAACAAAGGTGTCAGTTTCCCATGGGGGATGATGATTGACAGATAGTGGAGCAAAAACTACATAAACAATGACTGTAAAATACACAGTTAAAAATAAAAAAAATGCAATAATACTATTAAGGCAAGAAGCAAAGTGTTCTTATCAGTGTTTTCATCTCCTCAGAAAGCAGAAATACTTAGAATGAAAAGGGAGCAAAGCCCACCTTATTAATATGTGCTAACCATAACCTTGCCCCTAACACTAATGCAAATCTTAACTTTAAAAAAGCCCTTCCCATAACAATACCACTATTCAGAAAAATTTGAGCTAACTGTAGTTAGGCACTGGGTAGTGCATTGCTCAAGGAAGTGTTTCCCCATTTTTTAGGTACTGAGTGTCAATGTGTTGTTTGCATGATGTAATGAATGGCAATATGTTGTAGTGCATGTTTTACATGTTGACCAAGTGACAAGTCAACCATTCATTATATAATCATCTAAAATCCAAAAGACAGTTTTTTGGATGTATATATCTATTTACCTCTCTCTCTCTTTCTCTCTCTCTCTCTCTATACATATATATACATATATATAACCTGTCGGGCGCTAGAATCCGCCACATAATGCAAGCACTCAGGTCTCTCAACAGCAGGTACAAATACGACTCAGTCATTGTCCACGCTGGTGTAAACGACCTGAGACGTACCTCCTTGGACTACATGAAAAGAGACATTGAGGAGCTCTCTGATTATGTAGCCCAGGCAGGTATGACCCTGACCTTGAGCAGTATCCTACCTTCACCAAGAATGATGCCACAATACAGAGATAAGATGATCAGCTTTAACAATTGGCTTAAACTCTGGTGTCATTCAAAGGGGATCCAATGTCTGTCTGCCTGGGATGACATGCTGGACAAGCCACGCTGCTTCGCAAGGGACGGCTTGCAGCTGTCACCCTGGGATTCCGGATATTGGCAAAGGCTCTTGCCACCCCATAGTGCCTTTTTAGGCAAGGCTCAAATTCTAAACCTACCACCCTAGAACACAAAAAGGAAAAAACTAAGGGTAATGCTGCTCAATGCCAGAAGTCTAAATCTCAAAATGCACGCACTCGAGGCCCTTCTCAGTATGGAGAACATCGATGTCTGTGCTGTGACAGAAACCTGGTTCAAGGCTCCTGAGAGCACCCCAGCACTATCAGGTTTTACCTCATATCATGCGTTCCGGCCCAAAATCCGGACAATACCAAGAAAGGAGGGGGGGTATCCATATTCATCAAGGACACCCACACCTCAAGACTGGTGGCAATGCACAATGCATTGGAGACCATCCAGGTGCAATTAACCATAGGCAAGACTGCACTGCAAATTGTAGCATGTTACAGGCCACCCTCACAAACTCAGGAACCTCACATGGCCTTCCTGAAAACACTAGAGGGGATAAATGTATCACCAAACACCATCATACTAGGTGACTTCAATTACCCTAATATAGACTGGGAACACTACTCAAGCCCAAACACCCTAGCCCAAAAGTTCCTGGAATTCATAAACTCAAATGCCATGGAACAACTAGTCACCATCCCCACAAGAGGAGAAAACATACTTTATCTCATCATCACGAACATGGGAGCACAATGTTCAACACCGGAAGTATACCCCTCACTGGTGAGATCAGATCACAAACTAATCTCGCTGGAGGTCCTCATCCCACCCCCACCTGAAATAAAAAAGACCACAGTAAAGAACTTTTCGAAAGCTGACTTCACACTTCTAAAGACTAGTGTGGTCTCCTTTCAGGCCCCCGAGCCGGCGGAAAACAGTACTCAAGCCGCTGAATCACTTACAAATGCCTTCTACCAGCACCTGCAGGACTGCATGGATAAGGCAATCCCAAGCAAAACAAAGACTCTTTGTACCAAAGGCAAGCGTCCAGTCTGGTGGACCCCAGCCATAAACAAACTCTACAACAAAAGGAGGAAGCTACTACAAGATAGAGCAAAATCCTTAAAAGGTAAGACACCCTTGATCACTATAAGTAAAAGACTAAGAGCTCTCATAAAATCATCCAAAGCAAATTTTGAGAGAAAAATAGCTAAAGACTCAAAAGACAATCATAAGGCCTTCTTTAGCTATGTTAGAAACCTGGGAGGAAACTCCCAGATATGCTCAGAACTAGTTCAAAATGATGTGAAGATTACTGATCCTACAGACATTGCCAACATACTGGCTGACAGGTTCAGTGCAAACTTCTCCCCCCCCAAAAGGAGAGATATCTATACCAAGCGATTGCAGCCCCCCAAACATCTCCAACGCCTAAGTGAGAACTGCTCTCTCCAAAGCAAAAACACAGCATCCATGGGACCTGATGGTGTCCCCGGCTGTGTGCTCCACGAACTCAACGAGGAATTAAACCCACAGCTAGGACAGCTGTTTAATCATAGTCTTACCTTTGGATACGCACCCAGGAGTGGCGCACTGCAACTGTGGTCCCACTTCACAAAGGCGGTGCCTCCACCGACCCTGGAAATTACCGCCCATTAGCTTGACAAGCCTTATCTGCAAAGCCATGGAGAGGATCATAATGGACCTCATAAATAAAGACATAGGGAATTTGCAGACTTTGGATCCATCCCAATTTGGCTTTGTCAAAGGCAGATCATGCCTTCTAAACTTGGTTGACTTTTTCGAAACAGTCACCAAAGCCATTGATGAGGGAAAGGCAGTCCATACAGCCTACCTTGATCTGGCGAAGGCCTTTGATACAATACCCCACTCGGGTATCATTGAAAAACTCATCATCTTAAATGTTAACCCATACATCACAAGATAGGTTGCAAACTGGCTGAGTGACAGAACCCACAGGGTCAGAGTTGCTGGCGCCATGTCAGACTCAAAGCCTGTCACAAGTGGTGTACCACAGGGCTCAGTCCTGGGCCCACTCTTGTTTGGCATCTACTTTTCCAAGTACAAGCAAACACAGGAGGGTTATGGCTGACAAAGTTTGCAGATGACTGCAAACTGGGCCATAGTAGAAAACACATCTGACACAGATATCCTTCAGAAGGGTCTCACAGAAACGGATAACTGGTGCCAGAGCCATGGCCTAAAGTTAAATGCCAAAAAATGCATAGTCATACCCTTCGGGAAAAACAAGGTTACCCCTAGCTACCAAATAGGTGGCAATCCACTGAGCACAGAAGAAGTTATCAGGGACCTGGGGACCCAGGTTGATAGTAGTCTGTCATTCGACACCCATGTAGCTAAAGTAGTTAGGAAGACCTTCTACATTGCCCACCTTATCATGAAGGGATTCTCATCTAGATCAAGGGAGGTCATAGTCTCCCTATACTCATCACTCATCAGACCAATGATTCAGTACAATGCCCCATTCGGAATGTATCTGACCCGACACTTGCAGCAGCTGGAAAGGCCACAAAAGTTCCTCACCAAAAGGATAAAGGGTCTCAAACATCTGTCCTATGCTGCCCAACTGAAAGAACTCCAGCTCTATTCAGTCGCCACCGCTTGCTCAGAGGTGACCTTTGCCTAACATACAAGGCCATGTCAAACCCAGATTTGATGAATATGCTTCACCTCAAAAAATCTAGATCCGTCAGAGCCACAAGGGCAGGAGACTTAAACCTCGACACGGCTATTAATAGGACGTGCTGGAGGGATAGATTCATCACCCAAAGACTCCCTATGCTGTGGAACAAAATCCCGGTATATGTGAGGCAGAGCACCTCGCTGGCCTTGTTCAAGAGAAATCTTGACCAATGGATGGGAGATCGCAGATATACCCCAGGGATTACCTCAGTGTCACTGCTCGACAGAGGCACAGCAAAATAATGGGTATAGTTCCCCATACTAAAGGGGTGGCGTAAGCCACAAAACTATGGGCTAGGCTTGTAAATGCCCTCGGGCAGATAGCCTAGTATGAACCTATGAACCTATGACCTATGAACCTATATAGTTCTCCTTCAGAAGCCTGAATGATCATAAGCTCGAAATTCATAAGCCTGAAACCAAAAGCCTGAAAACTCAAAAGCCTGAAACTCAAAAGCCTGAAAACACACAGAATACAAATAATGCTAATATGCCAGTACAAAGACACTATCTACCCACTTACCTTAACCCAAACCCTAACCCTAAGGTCCATCACTATCGCACACTCACCTAAACCGCACCCTAACCCTAACTCACTTAAACCGCCCCTAACCCTAACGTCTGTCACTATCGCACACACGCCTAACCTGCGCCTTAACCCTAACTCACTTAATCCGCACATTAAAGTCAGTATGTGTATTTTGTGTGTTTCAGGCTTTTGGGTTTCAGGCTTTTGAGTTTTCAGGCTTTTGGTCTCAGGCTTATGAATTTCGAGCTTATGATCATTCAGGCTTCTGAAGGGGAACTATATATATATATATATATATATATATATATATATATATATATATATATATATATATATATATATATATATATATATATAAAAGTACGTATGTGTGTGTGATAACAAAATCCAGTTGTCCAGCTGAGAACTTGCCAGATTGCTTTCCTTTAATACATTAAAATCTGACAAAAAAAACACATCAGGCAAAAAAGCTACTCGTCTGAAATACTTTAATTTAAAGATAACAAAAATGAATAAATACAAATAAAAAGTAAGCACTGTGTCTTTGTTTGGTTTTCTTTAGACAAAATCCTTTGCTACTTATAGAAAAAGTTTGACTACTTCACTATAAATTAATTGATAATGAATATCACCGAGAAGCTGTGTGTCCAGTAATATCATGCTCCCATAGTAGTAGTCTTTCACATAGGCTTAAAACATTCATTTGTGAGGGCCCATCAACAAATGAATGGAGCCTAAGTCTGTTTTTTTATTAGAATGGAATCTGTATTATTTTGAGATCTAGGAAGAGCAACACAGTCTCTCCAGTGAGATCTGATGTATGCACAAAGGAATATGGATGTGTATAAGTGGCTGTTTTCTCTGTTTTCACGGTTAACTGCCTTACTGTCTTGCTTTAGGCAGTCTGTATTTAGATTTCTGCAAATTCTGAAGACAATATTTCAGTGAACTTGGATGACAGGAAAATGAGACTCGAGTCATATGGACAGGGATGTGATGGTGTCTGCATCCTGGATGCCTAGCTGTTTGTCTTCATTGGTTAAAACATGCAAACCTGAAGCTATGCTTTGGAAAAAAGACAGTCTTTCATTATCTTCCTCTATCATCACGTTAGGTCCCTGCCCTTTCCACCTCACCTAGTATTATTTTATTAATTTATTCTGCATTTGTTTACCGGGCAATGTGTGACTGGGCTGGTGGCCCATTTGCAGTGGAGACGCAGGGAGAAAAGCTCAAAAAATATATTGAATACTGTACAAATTAACATGCATAGGAATACACATATTACATATTTAGGAATACTCAGATTTCATAGTTACAAAGGACCACTTAAAAAATAATGCTGCTTAATCAGATTAACATGGAAAGTAAGTTAGAGAAATAGAAATAAGGAAAGAAAATAGTAATGATTTAAGAATTTGACCGTATATTTGTGTGTATATATATATATATATATATATATATATATATATATAGAGAGAGAGAGAGAGAGATCATAAAGTATATATATGTATATATATATATATATATATATATATATATATGTGTGTGTGTGTGTGTGTGTGTGTGTGTGTGTGTGTGTGTGTGTACATAGATATATAGATAGATATTATAAAGTATATATATATATATATATATATAGAGAGAGAGAGAGAGAGAGTGAGAGACAGATAGATATAAAGTAGCAAGGAAATACAGAGTAGCAGGGAAATTCAGAGAGAGATGCAGAGTAAAATCAACTTAAGTAATGTGGTGGGGATGTAGGTATGTAAGACAGAAGACTGGTTTGTGAGCTGTAGCTGGGAATCTGAGGTTGGGGTAGGTGTGATGACATAATATTAGCCAGTAGATGTGAAAGAGCAAAGCCAATGATTGGTAAGGAGTTCTTTTAAAAGCTGCTTAATGTGGTGTTTAGGATGTTTTGGGATATTGAGTTCCAGGTGTTGGAGACTTTGCTTGAAAATAGGGTGGTATTCATACTCCTAGATTTCACACTAGCATAGTGATTATCCTTGAAGAGTGACTCTACTCCTATGTGCAAATACAGTATGTGCAGGTTATTTGTGTTACATAAATCTGAAGGTATTTTAAGAATCATGTTCACTTACAGCAAAAGCATAAAGTAGCTGAAGTTATTTGCTAAATATGTGCAGAGCACTATGTGAAAGCCTTAGGCTTCATATGATTTTATATATACTGAGAACAAATTATGCAGTGAACAGTCACGCTTGAAAGACTTCAGGCAAGTGGAAGACAGCACAGATTTTTATTATTAACTCATTCACTCTAATAGAGCTCAGGAAGTTTACACTGTAACTTCCATTGGGAGGGGGTTCCAAAACGGTCGCCGGTCATTGAGCACACACTTAGTGCTGCTCCTAACTTCAGGCAATATTATCTATCTACCAGAGCCAACATCAGTCATCAAAACTAGCCAGGAAACAAAACATTTTGCCTAAAAACAAACATATACTGCTGAAAAAGTGTTATTTCTGTAATTAACAGCAAAAACAGACTTCAGCAAGACCATACCTATAGTGAGAGTTCCAGTCACGTGGTTCCTGACCTTCCCGACGATTGAGATCCAAGGAGAAAAATATATTTTTAATAATCTCAAAGACAATGGCTAGTCAACCTGAACAAATGGAGGCACAAACAGTTAAAACTAAACTATTGTTAATTGCCTCCCCTGAAAAGGACACAACTTGTAAATGGCAGAAAACTACTAAAACACAGCAGGGAACCATTAAACTGACCTTGAGTTCAAAAATGGAATCATCGTTTTCTATGGAAGAATTGAAAATTGCTCTTCAGCCTCTAATCAGAAATTCAAAACTTCTCAACTAAATCCTCACCATTTGGGAACAACCTAGACCAAATAGTAGCTCGTATAGAACAAAATGAAACAAAAATAATGGTAAATGAAGTGAAAATTGATGAAATTCAAAGGAACATGAAAGCTAACAATAACACCATAACAGAAATTCAACAGAAATTGATTGATCTAGAGACTCGGAGAAACAACAGATTAATACATGGAGTTCCAGAGAAATTTGATCATACTCAACTACTGTCCATAATAAGAGAAATCCTCGACACTCTACTAGATGACAAAACCACTGCCCAGGAAATCACCATTGAACGGGCACGCTACTCTCTTCACAAATCTCAAGACCCTGAAAATTCACAATAAATCTGTGTCAGAATACTAAATGCTTCCCATGTCTCTCTTATTTTATCAGCAGCTAAACAGAAAAAAAAAACATTACTTGGAGAAGTCACTGTATCTCAATAACACAAGACCTTCTGCTCCCCCTAAAACAACAGAGATAAGCCTTGTCTGGTTACTGTGCTTATCTAATAAGCAAAACGATTCACTTTCAAATGAAATATCCTGCTTTGTTGTCCTTTCAATACAAAGATTGCACCTACCAGGTTGCTAACATTGAAGAGGCCAAATCTACATTTCTCAAAATATTTAACGAAGTCCCTAACAAATGAAAGACAAACATGGATCCAATAACATCTGCATCAGCTCTATATCAAACATAAATTGTAAATACCTGCAGAGCTATTAAATAACTGGTAAACATTAAAGGAAAGCATATTTTTAAAAAAAGATAACTTCAGTCCTGCCGTCGCAGCATTCCAATGACCCAGGAAGTTCCTAAAAGCTTCTGAATTTGATGCCATTACGTATCTCTTCCTGTACAGCTTAAAGTTGCATTAAAAACATGGAAAGCATTTTCAGGAGGTGAAAATAACAAGTGAAAAGGGGGGAGAAGATGGAATGGTGTAGAGAATAGGATCGGAACATTTAAGTCCCTCTTATAGGATGAACAAGTTGAAAAGAATTAAAACTTTATGTATTAAACTCTTTAAAAGACGAACTGAAGACCTAAATGAGCGAACAAATGAAGCTGCACCTCAGAATACCAATTAAAAGTATGTACATTTACCTTTCCAAGGGCCAAATCAAACTTTCAATAATCAAAGACAAATTATATAACTATAAATATATATATAACTACTCTAAACCATAAAATTTATTATTCTGTTGCTGCTGGTCCTATATTCCAGTGTGAGAGCTTTAGTTGTGTTACATCAAGTTGACAAGAAACAGACAGTGACCCAGACTGTGTCACAACATCTTAGTCAAAATAGTTAACTGTATTCTTGTAACAGCACATATCAAGATTATTGAAACTCCTTCTTTCATAAAGGTTTGCTGTCTCTCTCCCTCCATATAAGAAGCTACCAAAAGAATGTTTTAATATCCCTTGTAACGTAAATTAATGGGAGCCAACAAAATATTGTTCTACTTGGTCATAAATAATGTGAAACATATAGTTTCTTGAACTAGCTACTCAGCTACTAGTCGCACTCTTAAAACTAAAGATTATCCAATTTTAAATGGTCCATCATAATGATGCAATTGTAGGCAGCTGAATCACCTAGGCCAACATAACCCACCTCCATTTTTTTTATTTTGATGTTACTGGTCATGTGATACAGGACAGATGTGAGCCCGGTTTGAAATTATTTTAATATAGCCATCCAATGCAAGTAATTATCAGCACTATGTGTTGGTCAGGATTAGGCCATACCATATTTATTTGAGATGGCATAACTTGAAGGCCTAAAGCATAAATATAAATAAAAAATACATTGCAGGACTATTCAGGCAAAGCTTTGAGCACTTGAGTTGTGTTATATACTTGGAAAGCCCTGACCAAATTAAAATGTTCTCTCTACTAGTAGTGCCCAGATCATATTTGAAAATTTTCTTAAAAATTAGGGCACCAAATTATGTTTTTGTCATGGAGCAAATGAGGGCAGATTGATAGATTGATTTGAGGGCTGAGTAATCCCTAGTACAAGATTTAAGTTATACTTCTCTACTCCAATGAACACGAGTGCTGTAGACCTCGGGTTGTTAAAGACAAGTGCTGAAGTATAGTACAGATTTATCTCATTTTACTGACAAGGTGTAGTATTGATAAGCCTCCTCTAATGTCACCTAAGATGTCCAATTAAATGAATATCTTGCCACATAAAGAAAACTCCTGCTAGTTATAACATCTAATCTACTTTGACTATGTTGACTTTGACTATGTCATACATAGGTTCATAGGTTCATAGGTTCATACTAGGCTATCTGCCCGAGGGCATTTACAAGCCTAGCCCATCGTTTTGTGGCTTAGGCCACCCCTTTAGTATGGGGAACTATACCCATTATTTTTCTGTGCCTCTGTCGAGCAGTGACACTGAGGTAATCCCTGGGGTATATCTGCGATCTCCCATCCATTGGTCAAGATTTCTCTTGAACAAGGCCAGCGAGGTGCTCTGCCTCACATGTACCGGGATTTTGTTCCACAGCATAGGGAGTCTTTGGGTGATGAATCTATCCCTCCAGCACGTCCTATTAATAGCCGTGTCAAGGTTTAAGTCTCCCGCCCTTGTGGCTCTGATGGATCTAGAGTTTTGAGGTGAAGCATATTCATCAAATCTGGGTTTGACATGGCCTTGTATGTTAGGCAAAGGTCACCTCTGAGCAATGTAAGCGACTGAATAGAGCTGGAGTTCTTTCAGTCGGGCAGCATAGGACAGATTTTGAGACCCTTTATCCTTTTGGTGAGGAACTTTTGTGGCCTCTCCAGCTGCTGCAAGTGTCGGGTCAGATACATTCCGAATGGGGCATTGTACTCAATCATTGGTCTGATGAGTGATGAGTAAAGGGAGACTATGACCTCCCTTGATCTAGATGAGAATCCCTTCATGATATGGTGGGCAATGTAGAAGGTCTTCCTAACTACTTTAGCTACATGGGTGTCGAATGACAGACTACTATCAACCTGGGTCCCCAGGTCCCTGATAACTTCTTCTGTGCTCAGTGGATTGCCACCTATTTGGTAGCTAGTAACCTTGTTTTTCCCGAAGGGTATGACTATGCATTTTTGGCATTTAACTTTAGGCCGTGGCTCTGGCACCAGTTATCCGTTTCTGTGAGACCCTTCTGAAGGATATCTGTGTCAGATGTGTTTTCTACTATGGCCCAGTTTGCAGTCATCTGCAAACTTTGTCAGCCATAACCCTCCTGTGTTTGCTTGTACTGGAAAAGTAGATGCCAAACAAGAGTGGGCCCAGGACTGAGCCCTGTGGGACACCACTTGTGACAGGCTTTGAGTCTGACATGGCGCCAGCAGCTCTGACCCTGTGGGTTCTGTCACTCAGCCAGTTTGCAACCCATCTTGTGATGTATGGGTTGACATTTAAGCTGATGAGTTTTTCAATGATACCCGAATGGGGTATTGTATCGAAGGCCTTAGCCAGATCGAGGTAGGCTGTATGGACTGCCTTTCCTCATCAATGGCTTTGGTGACTGTTTCAAAAAGTCAACCAAGTTTAAAAGGCATGATCTGCCTTTGACAAAGCCAAACTGGGTTGGATCCAAAGTCTGCAAATTCCCTATGTCTTTATTTATGAGGTCCATTATGATCTTCTCCATGGCTTTGCAGATAAGGCTTGTCAAGCTAATGGGCGGTAATTTCCAGGGTCGGTGGAGGCACCGCTTTGTGAAGTGGTACCACAGTTGCAGTGCGCCACTCCTATCCAGAGGTAAGACTTTGATTAAACAGCTGTCCTAGCTGTGGGTTTAATTCCTCATTGAGTTCATGGAGCACACAGCCGGGGACACCATCAGGTCCCATGGATGCTGTGTTTTTGCTTTGGAGAGAGCAGTTCTCACTTGGGCTGGAGATGTTTGGGGGCTGCAATCGCTTGGTATAGATATCTCTCCTTTGGGGAGGGGAGAAGTTTGCACTGAACCTGTCAGCCAGTATGTTGGCAATGTCTGTAGGATCAGTAATCTTCACATCATTTTGAACTAGCTCTGAGCATATCTGGGAGTTTCCTCCCAGGTTTCTAACATAGCTAAAGAAGGCCTTATGATTGTCTTTTGAGTCTTTAGCTATTTTTCTCTCGAAATTTGCTTTGGATGATTTTATGAGAGCTCTTAGTTTTTACTTATAGTGATCAAGGGTGTCTTACCTTTTAAGGATTTTGCTCTATCTTGTAGTAGCTTCCTCCTTTTGTTGTAGAGTTTGTTTATGGCTGGGGTCCACCAGACTGGATGTTTGCCTTTGGTACAAAGAGTCTTTGTTTTGCTTGGGATTGCCTTATCCATGCAGTCCTGCAGGTGCTGGTAGAAGGCATTTGTAAGTGATTCAGCGGCTTGAGTACTGTTTTCCCGGGGGCCTTAAAGGAGACAACACTAGTCTTTAGAAGTGTGAAGTCGGCTTTTGAGAAGTTCTTTACTGTGGTCTTTTTTATTTCAGGTGGGGGTGGGATGAGGACCTCCAGCGAGATTAGTTTGTGGTCTGATCTCACCAGTGAGGGGTACACCTCCGGTGTTGAACATTGTGCTCCCATGTGTGGGAGCATAAAGTCGACCCATTCTATTCTGTGCTCAAACATTAAAAAACATATATGAGTAAGTCTTTTATAAAAGGGAAGGTGACAAATATTATCTGACTGCTGCTTTCAAATGAGTGATGTTGCCATACCAATGAATCACCAGACATCATAGTAATAAATAAAGTAGTTAATAGATGACAATGGAAAATGGATAGAGGTCATCCTTTGATCCTATCCCACACTAGTCTAATAGTTAATTAGTAAGTATTATTGAAGATGAATAGGTACTAGGTGATTGGCGTCATGAGATAAATAATCAAGTACATAAAAACAGTAATGGGTGACTAACGGAATGATTTGAATGTGGTTGTTCACCTAAGTATACAGCACTCTAGAAGCAATAGTTTTCCCTCTGTAATTCAAGTACTAAATGACATGATGGAAGTCTCTCACAATGTGAATATACAGAGGATGCTCATCATTTGATTTTAAAGATTATTATTACAGCTCAAGAGATCATTTACTGACAGCCGACTTGGATTAACCAATGGGTTTAGTGCAAAATCTCATCTGACAAAATGTGACGAGTGAAACACAGAGGGTCTAATATCAATCCATCTGTTGGCACTTAGGGATTATAGTCACCCTTCTGTAATTATATGGGTAGTAACTGGCCTAAATTTAAGGGGCAAAATATCACAAACAAAACCAGAATATATATTGTTTGTTATTATTTTTCCTCCCTTTTCTACAATATCTAAATGTTGGAAATGTGTGAAATTTGACTCAACTGTTGCTAATAATAGATGATACACCTCAAAGCAATGCATCCAAGATCACTATCTCTAGTGTTTTTACTGTTGTTCCCATAAATAGCACTGCAATTCACAGAATCTGTAATGATTAGTATAAAGGTTATGCTCTTATGGATAGATCTAGCTGCTGATTATAATTCCATACTATAGGGGAAGCTAATAGTTTGAAATAGGTAATGACTGCAGATACTTGGGTAGACCAAAAGGAATTGTTGCATATCCTTCTGCAACACACTATAAGCCTCACAAAGAATTCAATCAATAAATATTGTGTCATTACTAAATACTTTCCTATCTCAATTCAGGGGGATAGGTGGTTAGGCACAAAGGTTGACTTGAGAGAAATAGAAGGCACTCAAAACTACATTCTCATCACATTACATTCCCATTTCAATATTATACACAATTCCTTTATTTTACAAAAAATAAAAAGGAAAACTTTTCAAAAACCTATAGAAACTGATTAAACTCAATTCATGAAATATAAATGGTCTTCAAGATAAAAAGAAGAATTTAATTATTTACCAAAATAAATCAAGTATTATGTATCTCCAAAAAACATATGATAAATGATGAGTGGGACAATGATAGAAAGAAAAATTGAATTAAGCAAATCATAACAGCAGGAAACATTACAGCGTCCAAAGGAACTGCAATTTTAATTAAGAAACCCTTTCTGAGAGAAATTTTAAACTACAATTCAGATATAAATGGTAGATGGTGCTACTTTATTAGTAATTATCCTAACATCAATAAACCTATAATTTTTGTAAATGTTTATGGACCGTGCTCTAACCAACACTATTTTATATATGACATCTATAACTTATTAACAAAATTCCCCAATCATTGCTATATTACAGGCGGAGACTGGAATATCCTCATTAACCCTTACAAAGACAGCTCTCATAAAAATAGAAAACAATCACCTCTGACCACCCTAGCATTAGAAGAATCAATAAATAATTTTGATTTAACAGACCCCCATTCAATATATCATCATGACTATTCAACAAATGAATACACATGTTTTACTTCAACTCACAAAACACTGTCAAGAATTGATTTCTTTTTGATCTCTGAAGCCCTAGCGAGAGCAGTCACTGAATATAAAGTTGATGTCAGATCAATCTCTGACCACTCAAAAATCTCAATCACTATCAACACTATTACCACAAAACACAAAAATTATCACTGCTTTAATTGGTCATTCAATGTTAATTTAACTAATAAGGAAGATGTAGTACAAGAAATAAATCTCATCCTAGCTAGACTAGAAGAAGACCTAACCAAAATTAAATACCCTTTGACATACAATGGGCTGCCACAAAGACGGTAATTCATGGGATACTAATACAAAAAGCATCTATCCTTAAAAAACAGAAAAAATTTGCAAAAATCACAATTGGAGAAACAACTAAAAGATGTAGAAGCAAAACACCTAAACAAATACACTCCTGAGTTAGAAGAGAGTATGTTAAACCTACAAAAAGAAAATTATATGCCCTTTATCTACAAAATCAATCCTTTACTGAACTTAGACTATTATACCGCTATGCTGAATGGGCCCAGGTACCTTCCAAAATATTAGCCAGACTAATAAACATTAAAAAGGATCCTCCTAAAATAACCATACTAACTTATAATGGTAAATTACTAAATAAAAATTCAGATATAATAAATTAATTTGTAGAAATAGATAACAATATATATAATTACCAGAAGCAAACCCATTCAGACTTATATGATAAATTCGTAAAATACCTAAAATTCCCACTATTAAATGAAGAGCAGAAAGTTTTCCTAGCAAAACCACTTACATCAGAAGAAATCCAACTTGCCATTAATAAATTAAAAGTAAACAAAGCTCCTGGCCCAGATGGTTTCACAGCCGAATTTTACAAAAAACAAAAATTCAAGTTACAGTTTTCCGGTATTTTGTTTAGAGTATATAATTATATTATATTGCATGGAATCTCAGACCTCTACATCAACAATTCAAAAACTATTTTGATTCCCAAACCCAACTCAGACACAACAAACCCATATAACTACAGACCTATTGCTCTTATAAATTTAGATATTAAAATACTAACCTCAGTACTATCACATAGATTACAAAAAGTAATATCATTTATAATTTCATCAGAGCAATTTGGTTTTATTCAATGTAGACAGGTATGGGACAATACCGTAACTCTTGATACAGCGATGATGCTTTGGGCAAAAGACACGCTTCCCAGATATGCTTTAACAGTAGATGCAAGTAAAGCTTTTGATAGGGTGGACCTAAATTTTCTATTCAAAGCTATGCTTTGCTTCAACATTCCCAATTCCTTTACAAATATAATCAAAACTATCTACAAAAATGCCTCAACCACATTGTATATCAACAAAATTCAATCTTAACCTATTAGAATAACAAATTATAGCAAACAAGGCTGTCCTCTATTTCCTTATCTTTTCAATCTTTACCTAGAACCACTCCCACTCTACATTGCTCAAAAAACCTACCACCATATTCCTAAAATCAATAGTATTGATTTAAAGTTCACCGTGTTTGCTGATGATCTCAATATCTATTTTGAACTCCCTAACACTGATCTGCATAAAATACTAAAAACAATAGAAAACTTTTCAAAATTAACTAACTATGAAATTAACCCCTTAAAATCTTGTGTATTACCTATAAACCCTTATAAACATAACAAATAATGCTTCCCTATAATGCCAATTGCAATAAAATACTCAATTAAATACTTGGGTATTAACTTTGAACAAACTCACAAAGACCTAATGAAAGCTAATTTAGAAGCAACATGGGGAAAAAATCAGTCAAGACATAGCTAGGTGGAAAAATATAAACCTCTCTCCCTTATCAAAAGTAGCCATCACCAAAATGAATATTCTACCAAGAATCCTGTACCAGTTAAACTCCATAAATCTAAATATCCCAAGAAAATTCTTCTGCAAAATGAAATCAGCTATTTCAGACTTTATAAGGTACCCTAAAACTACTAGAATTAGTTATGATAAACTAGTACTTCCTAAGGAAAAAGGAGGTCTAGGAATACCTGACTTTAAGCTTTACTATGATATTATTAGTGCTAGGAGAATTATTCAAATCTTGAATCATGATCTGGACACCCAAACCTGGTTACCACTTTGGAGTAAAATTTGGTATAACCAAATAAAATTACCCAATATAAACACAAAATCCCTTCTCTATATTCAATTAAAGGAAATTGTCTGTTAAAAATTCACCCCATGATCAAGAATAAAATAATAAGTTTTCAGAATTTAATATCATCACTCCACCTAGAAAGTACACTTGATTTATTACAACCGTTACATCTCAACCCAGACTTGAAACTAAACAACAAAATGATTGACCTCACAAATTATCCACAGATTAAAGACATAACATTCTGGCAAATACAAAATTTAAATGAATTAAACGTATCTGGCTTAAGATCATATTTAGGGGTAACCCGTAAATATGATTCTACGCTCAGACTAATCAAGTTACTTGTCAATGCCAAATTCTCAAGAATAAAAACAGACGTACATAGCATCAAAGTAACCCAACAAATTCTTAAAACTCTATCCTACAAGGCAAAATGCTCTCAAATGCATACAAACTAATATCTGCAATTAAATTTCAATCCTTACTTCTTTACTCAAAATACTGGGAAGAGAAAAATAATAATATCTCTATAGACCAAAAATATCAAGCACTCAAAAATGAGCAACAATAATGCATACTATACTCTTGCTGTTCTAAAAAAGTTTGGCTACAAAAAAAAAACTAACCTGCCCCTTCTGCCCCCAGGAAAATGCAGATATACTGCATATCTTTTGTAGCTGCAAGACAGTCTACAAGTTATGGTGCACCCAAAAAAACAAACTTCAAAAAATGGGATACGAGAAAACCACTTTCTCATGGGAAACAGCAATTCTACATAAAACTCCTAAATACCTTACAGGCATTCATAAACATGTCATAAGCATGTCATAATTACAATCTGTGCACTAATTAAACATTTGATTGCAAAACACTGGTTGGATAAAACCAAAATTGCCTGGGAAAACTTTAAGGTAATGGCAAGAAAACATATGTCATCTCATAAATTAGTGACAACAAACCCAAACAAAAGGTCATACTTTCAAACTTACTGGAGCTGCCTCTTAGACACTATTCTAAAAGAATAAACAAAAATCTATTCTTACTCTACACCTCAAGTGTAGATAAAGACCAGTCCAAGGAGAAGGAAAAAGGTAAAAGGAAAAAGTGAAAATAAATGTGAAAAGAGTAATGACATACTAAGGATAATAGTGACACTGTGGCATCTATTTTGTAAATAGCTGTAGATAGTTTCTTAGCTAATTGCATCACTTTTAATGTTTTCCATGTCCTAATACTTTGAGTGTCAAAACAAACAAGGAAAATGTGAACTACTAGACACTATTTGGAGAACTCTACCTAGCCAATACACTATAATTCTTACACTAAATATTCATAAATGCAAATTCTTAACTTCCATCATTATTGAGGAAACACTTGCTATTACACATTGTTCACCTATTATTCTGATTGTACATTTATTAATTATTTATTTATTTCCAGTTTGATGACCGGGGAGGTCCACTGGGCTCAAAGAGCCCATTTTCAGTGGAGGCAAGGGGAGAAAAGCTCTAACAATACATAGTACAAGCGCCATAATATGAAGTACAGTACATAGTGTAAACAGAAACAAACTAAGCAAATTTTACATACAAAATAGCAAAAACTAAACAAAAGTTAAACAGCAGCTTGGAGAATGATGTAAAGCATATTTACATGTTTAGTGGTTGAGAACAGTAGTACAAGGTTAAATTAATACAGAGGTTTAAATCATCTGAGAATGATATAGAAGTAACATTAGCATGGATGAGTTCTTTATGCATGAATATTAGCATGAGTTAAATTAATACAGAGGTTTAAATCCTCTGAGAGTGGTATAGAGGTAACATTAGCATGGAGGCAGTACATAGGGTTAATCAATAGTGTGTAAGGAAGAACAAACTTTTTGTGTTATAAAGTATTTACGTATTAAGCAGGTTAGGTAGGTGCAGTGCAATTGCATTTCCATTTTTGGGAGAGGTAAGAATGCAGCTGGGTTTCGAAGTGGTCAGAGTTCTCAGAAATTTTTAGAGATGGAGGGAGAGAATTCTATTTTTTGGTGATGAAAAAGGATAGGAGAAGCTGACCAGTGGGACGGTTTGGTTTATAAACAGAGATTAGATTTTGGTGGGTAGATCTTAGAGTTCTGTTTGGGGTGTATAATGTTAAGATGTTTGTTAGTGCTGGGCATACAGTTGGTTTGAAAATAAGCTTGTGATTGGTGATGAGTTGGAGGTAGTCAAGGTAGTTTGGAAGTTCTAGCCATTGCAGCTGGTGGAGAGGTTTGCAGTGGTGAGTAGAATATTTGGAAGTGGTGGCAAACTTTGAGATTTTATTGTAACAGGATTCTAGTTTAGAAGAGATGGAGGAAGATAGGCTGGTTAGTAGGGGAGCACCATACATTAGTGAAGGTAGTAAGAAGGTAGTGGTGAGGGTCTGTCTTGTTAAGGGGGAGAGGAAGTGGGAGTTTCTGTACAGCATGCCAAGTTTCTGATGGGCTTTCTTTATATTTAGCTGAATATGGGTATCAAATTTTAGGTATTTGTCAATAGTAACTCCAAGAAGTTTAGCAAAAGGAACAACTTCTATAGTGGAGTTGGCAAGGCTTGTAATCTTGAAAGAGGTTTTGTCTAAGTGGATAGATTTTGAGGGAGAGAACAGAAGGATCTTTGATTTGTTGGCATTCAAAGATAGGTGATTTTGGAGCATCCAGTTCTCAGTAGTTGAGAAGGCAGTTTGAGTTTTTGTTTGGAGCTCAGGGAGGTTTGATGCAGAGCAAACTAAAGTTGAGTCATCTGCATATTGTACTATCTTAGTGTTAGGAATGGCTTCATGGAAATCATTAATGAAGACATTGAAGAGCATAGAGCCAATAATGGATCCCTGGGGTACCCCAGTTGGGGTGGGAAGGAAGGCTGAGGTGCCAGTCTTCTATTTTACTGCCTGAGATCTGTCAGACGGGTAGCTGCTGAACCAGGTAATGGTGTTTTTTGAGAGGTGAAGATTGGAAAGGTGGTGAAGAAGGTGGGTATGGGAGACTGTGTCGAAAGCCTTGGCGAGGTCAATGAGGACTGTGGATACAAGTTCTCCGGAGTCATGGGCATGGTTTACGATGTCTAGAAAAGAGAGAAGAGCTGTTATTGTGCTATGGCCAGGACGGAACCCATGTTGTGTTGGGTGTTTCACATAGATGAAATTCTTATGTTTCAATTATATGCTTTATAATGTACTCCTTAGCATGTATTTGTTATTTCTTTTCTTTTTTTTAAACAAGCAAAATTTAAATAAACATTAAACTGAAAAAAAAAAACTTCCAATGGGAGGAGCCTAAGCCTTTTGAGTCAAATTATGTCCTCACATTTCAAACAGATGTTCCTATCTCTGTAACCATAGGGGTCATGAAAGAAGTATAAATGGCAAACCCTTCAGCACAAACTATTTTATAGTGTTAGTATTCTTTAAGTTCTAAGACTTAAACCAAATTTTATAAGTCACAGTAAAAACAGTAGCTACTGCATTTGTAATATTTTGTAAGCAACTTACAATTTCTCAGCTGAGAGCTTTCATATGAGTTCTGTCTGTGTTACTTGGTTGTTGAGATATTTAGAAAAATGTGAAAAATTATAGCTATATAAATTAATATTAGAAAAAACAACAGTTAATATATATTTATCTGCACTAGACAGAGGTCAAATATTAATACAGTTGGGTTGGCATTATGTAAGCTTTAAGATGAAATATTTAAAAAAAACTCGTACATACCACGGTTTTGGAATTATTGATGCAAATATGAACAAGCTATATTTGATGCCTAGAGGTGTCATTACAAGGTAAGTGCAGATGCAACTGGAGGCATCACTTGCATGTAATTAGTTAATATTTAAAAAAGGGGATTAATATGTTTTATATTGGGGTATTCTTATGTGGACATCCTGACTGGTTTCTTAAAAGAATGGAAAGGGGGGAGATAGGAAAGACTGGGAAAGGGAAGACATAACAAAGAGAGGAACATAGAAGGGAAATATCAAGAGGATTGTGCTGGGGGAGGTGGGAGAGGAGGGGTACTAAGTTTTTGTCTGGGGATTGACACCCCCCATTTTTTCATTTTTTTTTTTAATATAAGAGGGTAGTGTGGGTGAGAAGTAGGTAAGAGGATGTAGGAGAGAGTGAGTCTTCTACCCAGTAAAGATAGTCTTGGACTGTCTGAAGGCAACAATCCACTACCTGCTCCACCCCATCCTCAACCATTTCCCAAAGCCCACGTTCAGTGAGGCTTGCCAGGCTGCCACATGACAGAGTCCCAACAAGACTGGTGCCACCTCCTTATCCTGCAAGGACATCCCTGGAAGAACAGAGGGGAACATTCTCTAACATGGGAGGCACACAGATGGGCTACTCCTAAGGATTCTACAGAAATGGGAGAGAAAGAAAATAAAGAGGGGCAAAGGAATACATAACTAAAATACGAAAAAGAAGGGAGAGGAATGAAGAAATACTGACAATAATGTTGCACATTATTCAAATATTTTATATCAGTGAATGTTATTTGTATTAAATCCTTACTAAACTAAAATGTCTAGGAAATTTTTATGCATACATGGGAACACTGAGTGTATTGTATCAAGTCTCAGTGACTTTTACATTGGCACTGTACCGATACTAATGAGATCTGCTGGTTTTAAATAAGAAATGTTAATACATTTCAAATGACTGCCTGATATTGATTAATTTGGTTGCAGTACTGTACTGAAAGTACTTTAGACCTTTACTTCCTTTCAATTCAACCTTCAGTAAAGAAAACATATTTACTTTTACAGATGGATGCAGTATATATGCTTTGTGACAATAATGTGTACTTTTTTTATAATTTTTTTGCTTAATAAGTGTAAGTCTAAAAGGAGATTGTTTAGAAAGGTATCCAGAAGTAATTCAGCTGGTTATCTCTCATTAACTATGTGCTTATTATTCACGGGACACTACAACCTCTCCTCCTCCCACAACCTCTACTCTGACTAGGGTGTGGTGCCTGACTGAATTTAGCAATCTTATCAGTGCAGCTGATATTTGGAAGAAATGGCTGTCTTACAAAATTATCATACTAATAAACATTTTCTGGCCTATACAAACAAAAACCTTTCTTTATAAAAACTATCTAAATGTATTTCAATTACCAACTAAGGTAATATCTACTATACAGGAAATTATGTGGCAATGCAAATATTTTTTCTGCTTGTGTATAAATACATAACATTAATAAACATGAAAAAAATAGTTGTAAGTATACACATTCAGAAGTACAGCTGTATTTTACAGACATGTATATGCATATTTACATATATTTCTTTGTTTATAAATCTTCTTCTTCTTTCGGCTGCTCCCGTCAGGGGTCGCCACAGCAGATCAACTCTTTCCATTTCTTCTTGTCCTCTGCATCTTGCTCTATCACACCAACCACCTGCATGTTTTCTCTCACCACACCCATAAACCTTATCTTAGGCCTACCTCTTTTCCTGTTACCTGGCAGCTTCATCCTGAGCATCTTTTTCCCAATATACTCTGCGTCCAATCCAGCTTTGTTTGTATAACTTGAGCACTAATCCAGGCATTCTTTAAAGTATTCAATTGTATTTATTACTGCTTGGTAGTAACTTGATTAAAGGGTAGCTATCATTCTAAGTCTTTTGGATTAAGCACTTGGGCTTCAGACCAGTTGTTTTACATTAGGAAGGTTTGTGGCCTGCACTGTGGTGCTGGACAGGTAGCTTACATCCTTCTAAGTTGGGAACTGCTGATTGAGGGCTCAGTGTCTGTTATTCTAAAAGTGTATTAGTTCTGGTTTAAGCACTTGGGCTTCAGGCCAGTTATTTTACATTAAGAAGGTTCGTGGTCTGCACTCTTGTGGGAGGAGAGGCTGGACTCTGCCCTTCTGAGCTGGGAATTTCTGGTTAAAGGCTTATAGTGCCTGCATATTTGAACTGTTTCTTACTGAAATTGGTACACCTTGTTTGCTGTAGCATAGACTAGATCTAGGCCTGCTGAATCTAGCTTTGTTTGTATGCTTGTTGTTTGTTTGCTTGTTATTTCCCTGAAACGCTAATTCCACCTAAAACGCGGCTTTTCAGTGCTTCTGTGGATCCCTAGTGATATCTGCATTGCTTACTGTACTTATTTCCTTATTTCACTTGAAAGAAAGTTACTGTTTGTCGTTTTTGCATTTAAGTTACCTGTAACACATTGCATTTAAGTTACCTGGCACTTGCTCACTAAGTCAGCACTAAAAAATTAAAAGCACTACACCCTCACAAACTCCCCTTGAGTACCTTGTTCCCCACTGGCCCTTTTTTTCAATTATAAAGGAATTCCCAATACTATTCTAGCATGTACAAAGGTCAGTTGTCAATCTCCTCTCTGGTCCAGCTGGTGAATCTGGGAATCTTGAGGCAATGTTACAACTGCCTCATGTACACAGACAACCCTCTCCTCCTCCCAACAAATTCCAACACATGTGAGAGATGCAACCATATAGCCAAACTGGAGGCTAAGCTCTCTCAACTCAGTACTGGCGTAACCAGTCAGAAGAAGAAGGAAACCACACTCACTAAAATTCCAGTCTCACATAGACCTACCACGACAGCAAACCAAACACATAAACACACAAAAACATACTCGGAGGCTCTAAATAAAAATCTGCCTAAGCAGCAGAGACCTCCAAAGCAGACACCCAAGCAACTGCTACCCCAAAACAAAACACGTGCAACACATATCTCACAAAGCCAGTGTGCTGAACAGTCACAGCCCTTAAGGCTAAACAACACACCTGATATACTTGTAATAGGTGACTCTATCGTCAGGCACACTGACGTCCTGCTCACCAGGCTGAACAAGGAGAAGGTCACGGTGAGCTGCCTGTCGGGTGCTAGGATCTGCCACATAACACAAGCACTCAGGTCACTCCAAGGCAAGTACAAATATGACTCAGTCATTGTCCATGCTGGTGTGAATGACCTGAGATGTAACTCCCTGGACTACATGAATAGAGACATAGAGGAGCTCTCTGAGCATGTAGCCCAGGCCGGTATGACCCTGACCTTGAGTAGCATCTTACCCTCACCAAGAATGATGCCACAATATGAAGACAAGATGATTAATTTCAACAATTGGCTTAAGTATTGGTGTCATTCAAAGGAGATCCAATGCCTGTCAGCCTGGGATGACATGCTCGACAAGCCACGATGCTTCGCTAGGGACGGCTTGCACCTGTCACCCCTGGGCTTTCGGATATTGGCAAAGGCTCTTGCTAGCCCCATAGTGCCTTTTTTAGGCAAGGCTCAAAAGACAAACCCACCTCCATAGATATCACAAGGGATAAGAAACTAAGAGTAATGCTACTCAACGCCAGAAGTCTAAACCTCAAGATGCATGCACTCGAAACTCTCCTTAGCATGGAGAACATTGATATCTGTGCAGTAACAGAAACCTGGTTCAAGGCTCCCAAGAGCACCCCAACACTACCAGGTTATTCCTCATACCATGCTTTTTGGCCCCAAAACTTGGACCGAACCACAAAAGGAGGGGGAGTATCAATACTCGTCAAAGATACCCACACCTCCAGGTTGGTGGCACAGCACAAAGCATCAGAGACTATCCATGTGCAACTAACAGTGGGTAAAACTGCCTTCCAGTTTATAGCCTGCTACAGACCACCCTCCCAAACCCAGGAACCCATTCGGCCTTCCTGAGAACACTGAAAAATATGAAGGTCTCTCCAAACACCATTATATTGGGCGACTTCAACTACCCAAACATAGACTGGGAGCATTACTCTAGCTCCAACACCCTAGCCCAAAGGTTCCTAGAATTTATAAACTCAAATGCTATGGAACAAATTGTTACCACTCCCACAAGAGGGGAAAACATACTGGACCTGATCATCACCAACATTGGGACTATATGCTCCAGACCAGAAGTGTATCCCTCACTGGTAAGATCAGACCATAAACTAATCTCACTGGATATTCACATCCCGACCCCACCCCCTGCTCAGAAAATCACAGTGAAAAACTTCTCTAAAGAAAATTTCACACTCCGCAAAACCGAGGTGGAATCCTTCAAAGCCCCCGGGCCTGTGGAAAATACGGCCCAGACCGCAGAATCCTATTCTATGAACACCTTCAGGAATGCATGGATCATGCAATCCCAAATAAAACCAAGACCCAATCCTCCAAAGGCAGACGTCCTGTCTGGTGGACCCCAGCCATAAACAAACTATACAATAGAAGGAGGAAGCTACTACATGATAGAGCAAAATCCCAAAAAGGGAAGGCATCTCTGATCAGTATTAGCAAAAAACTACGGGCACTCATAAAATCGTCTAAGGCCAGCTTCGAGAGAAAAATTGCACAGGATACTAAGGATAATCACAAGGCTTTCTTTAGTTATGTTAGGAACATGGGTGGGAATTCCCAGACATGCTCAGAATTAGTCCAAAATGACAAAAAATACACCAAACCCACAGACATTGCCAACATCCTAGCTGACAGGTTCAGCGCAAACTTCTCCCCCTCCCCACCAAAAGGGCAAATATCTATCCCAGCAGAGTGCTGCCCCCCTGACATCTCAGATGCTCAGGTAAGAGCCGCCCTCTCCAAAGCAAAAAACACAGCATCAATGGGACCAGATGGTGTCCCGGGCTGCGTCCTACATGAACTCCAAGAAGAGCTAAACCCAAACATAAAACTACTGTTCAATCTCAGCCTTATTACAGGATATGTACCCAAAGAGTGGCGTATAGCAACAGTGGTCCCTCTCCACAAAAGTGGTGCCTCAACGGATCCTGGAAACTATCACCCCATAAGCCTGACTAGCTTGGTCTGCAAAGCTATGGAAAGGATCATCATGGACCTCATAAATAAAGATATTGGGGACCTACAGACACTGGATCCTACCCAGTTCGGCTTTGTTAAGGGCAGATCCTGCCTCTTAAACCTGGTCAATTTCTTTGAAATAGTCACCAAGGCCATTGACGAGGGGAAGGTGGTCCACACAGCCTACCTGGACCTCACAAAAGCCTTCGATACAATACCCCACTCGGGCATTATAGATAAGCTCACCAGCTTAAATATAAATCCCTATGTCACTAGATGGGTTGCAAACTGGCTCAAGGACAGAACCCACATGGTTAGAATTGCTGGAGCCATGTCAGACTCCAAACCAGTTACAAGTGGCATCCCACAAGGCTCAGTCCTGGGACCTCTCTTGTTCGGTATATATTTCTTGGAGGTACAGGCCAACATGGAAGGACTGTGGCTGACCAAGTTCGCAGATGACTGCAAACTGGGTGCCATAATTGACTCTCCAGCCAACACAAGCATCCTCCAAAAGGGCCTCATAGAAACAGACAACTGGTGCCAAGCCATGGCCTCAAGCTAAACGCCAAAAAGTGTATAGTCATCCCCTTTGGCAAAAACAAAGTGCCCACAAATTACCACATAGGTGGTAATCCATTAAGTATAGAAGAAGTAATTAGGGACCTGGGGACCCAAGTTGATAGCAATCTCTCATTTGACAACCACGTGGCCAAAGTGGTTAGAAAAACATTTTATATAGCCCACCTAATCATGAAGGGATTCACAGCTAGATCAGGGGAGGTCATCGTGCCTCTTTACTCATCCCTCATCAGGCCCATAATTGAGTACAATGCCCCTTTTGGGATGTACCTTACCAGACACCTGCAGCAACTGGAAAGACCACAAAAGTACCTCACCAAGAGGATCAAAGGGCTCAAACAGATGCCATATGCTGCCCGGTTAAAGAAACTCCAGCTCTACTCAGTGGCATACCGCCTGCTCAGAGGCGATCTGTGCCTGACGTATAAAGCCATGTCCAACCCGGAATTAATGGACATGCTGCACCTCAGAAAATCCAAATCCCATCGAGCTATGCGCTCGAGAGACTTGAACCTCAGCACTGAAATAAATAGGACATGTTGGAGGGACAGATTCATAACCCAGAGGCTCCCTTCACTCTGGAATAAAATCCCAGTCCAGGTTAGGCAGAGTCCCTCATTGACTCTCTTCAAGAGGAATCTTGATGAATGGATGGGAGATTGTAGGTTTACCCCGGGTATCACTTCTGTGTCACTGTTAGACAGAGGCACAGTATACTAACCTCAAAATAGGGTATAGCAAAATTAATTTAAAATGGGTGGCGAAAGCCAAACACACTCTGGCTAGGCTTATAAATGCCCTAGGGCAGATAGCCTAGTATGAACCTATGAACCTATGAACCTATAATCCCCCCTCAGCACATGTCCAAACCAACGTAATCTTGCCTTTCTGGCTTTGTCTCCAAACCTTCCAACCTGGGTTGACCCTCTAATAAACTTATTCCTAATCCTGTCCATCCTCGTCACACCCAGTGTAAATCTTAACATCTTCAACTCTGCCACATCAAGCTCTGACTCCTGCCTTTTTGTCAATGCCACTGTCTCCAACCCATATAACATAGCTGGTCTCACTACCCTCTTGTAGACCTTCCCTTTCACTCTTCTTGGTACTCGTCTGTCACAAATCACTCCTGACACTCTTCTCCACCCACTTCATCCTACCTGTAATCTCTTCTTCACATCTCTTCCACACACACCATTACTATGAACTGTTGATCCCAAGTATTTAAACTCATCCACCTTCGCCACCTCCACTCCCTGCATCTTCACCATTCCTCTATCCTCCCTCTCATTCACACACATATATTCTGTCTTAGTCCTGCTGACCTTCATTCACATTTGTATTTCTGCACAGAGGTATGTCATCACATTAACATTCCATATTTGTATACAGGTACGGTTCTGAACACAGATGTGTTTTGCTTTATCATCCATTATAATTATATATAGATATATATTTGCAATTACACATATTTTCTTGCAGCATTTAGTTTCATTTATGCAAATGTTTTATAGTTCATTTACAAACCTGTATTTGACATGATTAAACATAAAAAAAAGAAATTGTTATTATACAGCTCTGGCCTTGCAGTCACCTGATCTAGACACTCAGCCGTCTGATCAGGCTTACACTTCTGTAGGTCATTTTACCCATATCAGCACTAGGGGCCAGCTGGCCAGAGCGAGTGAAACCTGTCACAGTTGATAAGTACTCAGCAAGCTTCTGTGGAATGTCCATCTTTTCCTAGTGTTACCCATTTACAGAGGCCTGGATGTTATCCAGATATGAATCACTTAGAAGGCAGAGCATAATCTTCATCTCCTTGTCAGACTAGCTCAGAACAAGACTTCATGTCTTCACAGGTGCTGTCATCATTAGAAGTGCTAGTACCAGAATGAAGAGAAAGTATGAGAGCGCTGTGGTTTACAGTTTTAGAACCATTTCCTCTGGGTTTGACATCACCCTAACCAAACCCAGTTAACAAGCAGGGGAATTAGTCTTGGTACTATTATAATGGGTAAGTTTGGTTTTACCAAAAATACTTGTAAAGGATATATTCACATTTCATTTATAGCATAGATAAAAATCATTAATGAAATAATCAGTTTTTACCTCACTTACACCTGCAACTGCTTTTGTGCCTTGCTGTTGCTACCTTTCTGGAGTGTTACACCTGAATATCAGGAAGAAATAATTTCCCTGTACATTTCTGCTGCAGTATAGCATCAGTATTAATGTTTCTTTTTTTTTTGGTGGGGGGGGGGGGTTGTTTATTTATTTCTGCAGAAATAAATCTTCCGGGGCATGTCAGAAACAGCTTTCATTAAATATTGTGCGATTTGTGGTGATAAGGTATATCAGATGATGTTACATGAGAGGGGATTATGCTTAATGGTTGTGCAAACTCACATGCATATGACTTCATTTTGGCCTTTCAAAACATTGTCAGCTTAGAGAATAACCGAGGTTATCATCATGTTCCTGCAGTCTTCCAAGGATTGTTGAAGACTGCTGTGGACTCCATTGCTATTCCCAATGCATTCATGAGAATCCAAGGCCACATTCACTACTACCTGAGGACATGTTATGCATATAAGTTACGTTACAAATTTGCATATTACTGTGATTCATAGACACATGCATAAAAGAGCCTCATTTGCATACAAAATGTGTAACTGACACTGAACTTATGCAAATAAGTTTAACACCGGTGTATTAATTGTGATTACTCCAGTTAAGTAGCAAATTACTTTGGAAACCACAGACTTTTTAAAATAAGCAATAAATAACAGAAATATTGCAAATTAATATGATACAGTTCAAAATGATGTTAGGTTACTAAGTTTACTCGAAGAATTTTTTGCTTTACTAATATGATGGGCAGATTAGGATGACTTAAGTGAAAATTGTAAAACCGACATTTGTAAATAGAAGTCCATTTCAACAGCTGTGGAAATATATAGTGATCACTGAGAAAGATAAGTTTCTTTTGTTATCACTTAGTGATTGTGCACACATGGCAGAAATGCAGTGATTAATTCTGAAGCACTAAAGTGTCAAGGAGGTTTTGTTGGCACAACATACGTGTCATTACTGGGAGATTTCTGAGTGTCACTGGTGAATTCAAAATGACAGCATTATTGATACAAGAAAGTGGTAAGGAGGGATGGAGCCTTACTTATTGTGAATGTATTCATGATGGTGCAATCATTAGTTCAACCCGAATTTTTGTGATAATGGCAGGCATGCTTTTATTGTTGCGCTGCTTGAATGATGATCGCTTCAAAAGTTTTTTTTCTGTATGACTGTGGCATATTGACAGACCACACAAAAGAGGAGGCAGTATCACCATACCCTACCCAAGTACCTACAAAATTGTACCTTATTCCAACCCAATTCCACAATTTTCCACAGCAGAGATACTAATATCATTCTTAAGATTGAATAATTCCAAGAATCTCTGCATCACAACTATACATTCCCCAGGCAATAACATTTCCCTGCTAGAAGACATTCTTGCCTGGATATCAAACAATATAAAGAACAAAACAATTATCCTTGGTGATGAAAGCATAAATTGGTCAGATAACTCAAATCAATCCTATCTACTTAAAATCAATCACTTTAACTTCACTCAGCTAATTACAGACATAACCAGACCCAACAAAATAGTGATGGCAGCTCAGTACTTGACTGGATATTAGTCACCGACTCAACCAAAATCTCAGCAGCAGGCACTCTTTGCTACAGCATCGGTGACCATCTTCCAGCCTATATACTATGCACCTATATACTATGCAAAAACACTCCAACATCATGTCACCATCAATATAAATACACAAAAAATCTAGTTAATTTCAACCCTACAACCCTAAATGAAACTTTGACAAAAATAAACTGGAATGTACTAAAAGTTCTTCCCCTTGATGAAGCTGTTGAGTTCTTTAACTCTACTTTTCTGGACATCCTAAATAACCTCGCCCCTATAAGACAAAAGAGAATAAAGAGTAATCATGCTATATGGCTCAACAGATTTACCAAACAAATCATGGCTGATAGAGACAAAGCTTGGAAAAATGGCATATAACCAAAAATCCCTCTGATCTCCTACAATTCAGGCAGCTACGCAATCAAGCAAAACAACTAGTCAACAATGACAGAAAAGCACACTACCTTGGCCTGCAAAAGAATTATAAACAAATCCCAAAGAAATTTTGGAACTCTATTTCATCTCTGATAAACCCTGGCTGTAAAAACAGCCCCTGTCCACATCCAGACAAAACACCTAGTGAAATTGCCTCCCTCTTCAACACTCATTTCATCAATACAGTAAGAAGCCTCGCATCAACTTTTCCCCAAATCAATAGTGGCAGTAACTCCCATCCACCAAAGCCCACTTCATAAAATGCTATTTCCTCCACACCTTTTTCCTTCTTTTCTATACCCACCGCTATTTTCAAAAAACTGCTTATCAAACTCAAACCATGCTCTTAATGCTCCTGATAACCTAACCTCAGAATACCTTCAGATGTCTGCAAAAGCCATTACCTTACCGGTCAGCATACTCATCAACAGATCTATCCAGGAGGCCTACAGACCTACTATCTGGAAAAAATCTTTCATTCTACCCCTCCACAAAGGTGGCAACAGCACAGATATTTCAAACTTTAGACCTATTGCTATTCTCACCCCCCCTTTCTAAAATTTTGGAGAAATGCATCCATAAACAACTTCTCAGCTATCTACTTCAAAACCAGCTTCTTTCCCCAACTCAGTATGGTTTCATGCCAAGCCACAGTACAACTACTGCACTTATATTATTCTTGGATACAGTCAATCAAACTTGAGATACCAGCAAAATCGTATCTTCACTATTTCTTGACCTCTCTAAAGCCTTCATTGTTAATTCCTACCCTCTGCCACTCACCAAACTCTCAAACCTAGGTATCTCCCCTTCAACCTTAGATTCGTTTGTCACCTACCTAAACAACAGACAACAATCTAAGTGGCAAAATTCTTTCTCTCCTTTCTTTGAAACATCCACAGGTGTCCCCGCAAGGTTCTATATTAGGCTGCGTACTCTTTAATATATTCATCAACGATTTCCACTCCAATCTTATTAATGGTACAGTAGTTCAATATGCAGATGACTGTACCACAATCTGCTCTGCTTACTCTATTACCAAACTCCTTCATACTACCCAGAATGCTTTCAACTCCACCGAAACATGGATGACAAATAACCACCTTTCTCTAAATCCCCAAAAAACCCCAAACTGCTGTTATTCACCCCAAGAAAAGTATCTCCATAGATATGACAGAATTCATCATATACTCTCAAAAACAAGGCCACCATAGAAGTAGTACCTGATACAAAAGTACTGGGAGTCATCTTAGATGAAAACCTTACTTTTGATCTCCACATCCATACTTCTATCAAAATGACACACCAAAAACTAATATCCCTCTATAGACATAAACATTTTCTTAACTGCTCTTCCAGACAAACTCTTGCCCATACCTTCCTCCTCCCCTCACTCCTATATGGTACCCCATTCCACACCAATATCCAGTTATCCCTAAAAAATAAGCTAGAGTACTGTTACAATAAAGTCGACAAATTCGCAACCAATGCCAAATATTCATCCCATCGCTGCTGTTCCTTACAATCACTCAATTGGCTTGAACTCCCACATCACCTAACATACCTGCAATTAACCAAAGCACATAAAATTATTGATAATCCATCAGATTGTCCAGCCCTATCTCCAATCCTAGCTCACTACCACCCAAATAGATCACTCAGATCTGAAAACCAATGTCTCCTGCAAGTTGGCAAACCAAAGCTCCCAGTAGGGCAATTGCTCTACTCCTTCTCTATCACCAAACTATGAAATGACTTCATTATCTATTATGACTTCCAGTAACATCTCCTCCTTCAAAACAGCTCTGAAGCAGCATCGCTCCAGCCTCTAACACTGTAGATACTCTAATTTCCATCTTCCTAAGACTTGACTTCTCTTCCCTACATCGTTTCACCTTTTTTCTCTACTTCCTTCCTTCAAAACTTGACTCCTATTACTTCTTCACATGCATTACTCATAGTACTAATCTTTCCCTACTTCTAATATATATACCTTTAGATAGTAATTCAAATTCTACCTATATTAATGATTTCCACACTCACAATAGAGTCGACTCTAGAGTGCATACACATCAGAGTGTACCAGAATATGTTCTTGGATTTACTTCTATACCTTGTGTTTTTACATTATTTCTCTGTATCACCTACATTTTCATAATGTGCTTTATTGTATCTGTAATGCCTGTTATGACTATGTTTCTTGTTAATACAAACTGTTCCAGTATTATATAATTTTTATACTAACTATCTTTGTGGAGCTTTTCTCCCCGGGTCTCCACTGAAAATGGGTTCTTCTTGGCCCATTGCCCTTTCCTGGTAAATAAATGCCAATAATAAAATAAAAAATAAATAATTTTTGATGCAGTAATGATACAAAATCAGGTATCAAGGCAGAGAAAGGATAATTTTAGCCATGAGGATAACCACATCCTTATGGCATACAACAAATGTTTATTTGGTAAAAGGGGTAATAAGCTGAGAGTACAAACACCAGGAATCAAGTTGTTATAGATATAAACACTGTTGGTGGAAGGAGTACCACATTAACACAATGCAAGAAGAGGGCAGATGATATGGTGGAATGTGCTATAGCCAAGGTGAGGCAGAATGCAATTGCTTATTCCAGTACTGTGGGGTCTCCAACACTTATGCTTTTAATGCCAGATGAGGAACACCTCCTCTCCAATTATGAGGATGACTGTGACATGGGAGATGATTGGACTCTAGTTGTGGTGTGAATACTGGGTGTTACCAATGTCTGCAGCAGCAGTATATATCTGCTCAGGAAGGCTGGTTTAGAAACAATAACATATATTAATATAGGAATTGAATGCTGGCATGGAATGATTGCATTTAACACATGACAATTACTATTAGCAGGTGAACCCACCACTTCTGCATATAATAACAACAAAAGCAGTGCACATGGTAAGTGTCCTTCACAGCTCCTTACTCAGTATACAATAGTATATGATACTTCTTTATTAGTAGTGTTTTCAACTAATTTCCTACAGGGTCAGCAGTGGAAACAAACAGTTCCACTATACCAATACATTTGGAGGATATCAGCAGCAAAATGGCTGTTGAAAATTGTGATGATAAGTATGATACATTTATGAGGCAGACTGAGGAAAGTGTCACACAGTCCCCAAGTTTAATGGCAGGATATCATACACCACAACACGTTAGTAACTTTGCAGGAAGTAATAGTGCAACAGAAAGTCAAGCACATGCTGACATTGCACTCACACTTGTACTGGGACAAAACACATACACCTCTACACCAGAATCTCCAAACCAGATGAACACTTTCAGCATGGTGTAGATACTGTATATACAGTGACACCTTTACAAAGGGGTACCAGCTGCAGGAATTTGTCACAGCAACCCCAGGAAATGCATAAACCATTGGCTAACTAGCAGCAAATGTGCCGTAACATTGTTAGGGCTCAGAGCACTGCCAGGGAGTCAGCTGGAACTTGGCCTCCAGGGCATATATGAGGATTTCCAGCATTATATAGAAATAGCAGTGGGTAGGGATAATGCTGTGATCACATTGATGTGTAGTATGGTGTAGTATGGTGACACACTAAGCATCCATGGCACCTTCCGTTCATACACTAGTTAGGACTTGAAGTCTCAAGTAGGAATTCATCTTGGAAGGTTGATAGGATGAGGCACTGTCCAAACACATGGGCACAGATCACATGAGACTACAATTACTTCTCAAGAAAGTAGAGCGGGGGAACAAGCACAACAGAGTTCATGCTGACCACGTCAGCATTCATCTACATCTAGCAAAAAACACTCATTCGAGGTTCAGATCACAGTCCCATAGCATTGCCTGGTCAGTATCTGCAGGATCACCTGGATCAAGCAGATCAAGACATTGGATCAACTCACCCTCCAGCTCTCACAACAGCCTGTCTTCAGAATCACTTGCACCACCACCTAGCATGTTATTTAGGCGATGTGTATGACACATTTGAACTTGACCTACTGTGATATTTCTGTTGCTTATAATCTGACCTTCATAAACCCATGTCAATGTTTAACTCAAAGGAAAATAAGTTACTTAATAAGAAAAAAAAAGAAAGGGGAAACACTGCAGTTTTAAACTGTATGCATTTCATTTCCCTAATGGTATTGTTTGAAACCTCTTGGAACTGTGGCAATTACCTACAGCTTAGAAGTAGTAATAAAAAAGTATTTATGGAAACACATTAAGCCAAAAGACACAACAATAAGAAAATTAAAGATTAAAATTAAGTATCATGCCATGTAAACAAATACTGCTGCCACTTCACCCTCACCACTTCACAAATGATGATGTTTTTGTCCCTGAGACCACAAACTATTGTGTATGATAAAATTAAATAATCTGATGTGCAGCACCTGACATTAAGTCAGTTAAAGTATGTCATTTTTCAAACAGAGGAAACACTGTATTTTATAAAAAAGATATAATATATTTTCATTCAGTTGTGAGGCATGAACTCATGTTAAATACTGAAATAACAGTTTTTATTTATTGTACCATGTGAGGACATATAATATGTACATGAACACTAGCTCAGCAGAATATATGGTGCAAACAGTTAAAAATGTAATTATTGCTTATATGTTGACTTACAACATCATTAACCAGGAGTCACTGAGGCATGACTTACAAACAATAATATAATTAACTGTTCTTTAATTAAAAAAAAAAAAAAAAAGGCAAGTTAAGATGAGAAAGAATGCTAGATGAACAGTGACAGCAGAAAATGTACCACACGCCATAGCCCACAGATATCACTGCACACATCAGTTATCCTCCATGTGTTTGTACAAGAAAGGAACCACTACCCTGGTCCCTAGTTCTGGAATAGATGCTGCCTCTTTACCTGAGCAGCACTATGCTGTGCATGATCTTGCTGCATTTAGTCCCTTACTACTGCTGCCACCTGATCTTCATTATTCATAGCAGGACCGGAACTGGGAGCTGCAGTGGCAACATGGTCACTTCACCACCAGACTGGCACATGATTATGTTGGCAGAATGCAACATGCAGTAAATATCCTACATGCAGTAGCTGGGTCATACTGAGGGGCACCCCAAACTCATTCAAGCACCTAAAATGACTCTTCAAGAAGCCAAAGACTGTCTTGATAACAATATGGATCTGGACAGGAATGTGTTGCAACTGTCTTCAGCAGCTCCAGTTGGATTTCACACTGGTGTTATGAGTCATGGCTCCAGTCGATATCTAGCATCACATGAAATAAAAAAGAGAGAGAGAGAGAGAGAGAGAAAGAAAGATAGACAGAGAAGGGGGAGGTAAAACACATAAAAAGTGGTTTAGCATTCAGCAATACATTTTACCATGAATAACTACTTAAATAAAATAGAAAAAAAGAAAAATATATATTTTTACACTTACCAACAAGATGACTACTTGGCATCTTACCATACAGGAATATGTGGTGGAGTGAGCTAGTGGGCCACATATGGCGATCATATGCACTGCTAGGATGCTGGACAGAGATGTTGGGGATGTACTCCTATTCTATTCTTCACATACAACATTTCAATTGATAGGATGGTAGCCTTTCCCATTGAGGTACCGCTATCCCTGTGGACCAGATGGAGCCTTAATTGCAACATGGATGCAGTCTATTGCACACCAAATAGCTGAGGGAACTGTGCCACCCCATAAAAGACATACATAATCTGGGATCAGTCCTGAGCTGACACCGGGAAATAGATGCACTGATCCTCATGTGTCAAAAGTACATTCAGGAAGTACCGAAGTAACGTCAAGGCAGAAGCCTATGTGATACCCAATGTGTCCCCAGTCTGTCTCTGGAAGGTCCCCTTGGCAAATATAGTGATGGCTATATGTACCTTAGTATCCACAAGGATAGGAAGGCCATGCATCCCCCAGTGCCCCTGTGAGACTTTTGCAGTATCCCTGTCTGCTCTGATCCTATAAAGTATGTCCTGGTTGTCAAACATATAGTGAGCTATTCTTTGCCTGTATCTCCACCTTCTTGGCTGGCAAATACTGCTTGGCATAAGTGGTTTTGGCTCAGCCAAGGCAAGCAGCTCACAATGGGAAATAGCAAGGCTTACAGGAAGTGACAGCATAATCATGGATTGCAAAGTAGATAGAAAAGGTGTGACTCTGCCTTTTATAAAGATTCTGCAGACAGTGCAGATACATGGAAATGTTGGTTATGAATCACAAACAGGTGGGAGAAGGCCTCATTAGCATATGCCATTTTATATCATTTGCAATTCATTATAACTTTATTTGCTTATGCTTATTTGTGGCCATTGCACAGCAACAAAAATGGACTCACTGAATCTCGCCTTTGCCGCAGAAATGTGCGGACAGCAAGGATACCATTTACACATTCAGCTAATGACTATGAATACCCACCGTAACAGACATTTGAAGGATTGTTGTTTAGCATGAATGTTCAATGTTCTCTCTTTCTCATGTATAATGTAAAGAATCTCTAGATAGACATGATTTAAAGTACAGTAATACACAATGTTTAACATAGTGAATGCAAGATAGTCTTAAAGGGAAAAATATATAATTAAATGTTATCTGAAAAATAATGTACTACAGAATCATGAGAGTGATAGCTCTTTCCAGCAAGTTGCAACAGTTTGACAATACCATAGAGGATTATTAGCAGGTCTGTGACTGTTAACCACTTTATTATGTGTTTACGACATGGAGAAAAGAAATTCACATTGAGAGCGAAGCTCAACAGGTGAATCTTGGTGTCAATGTCAAGAACACATAAAACAAGGTTATGATTCACCGACCCACTCATAATTCTTTGTAGTGCATGGACATTCATCTTCTCTGTGTACTACAAATCAATCTAAAGTAGATTTGAAAGCCAGTAAAGTGGTTGGGGAGAGGCTGATGTCTTATGTACTCCCTGTGTAAGAGAAGCAATTTAATTCAAAATACTTTTGTCTACTTCAGAAGACAGCAGGCAGAACGAGAGTTGAAACAGTGCCATTTCATGTCTTGCTGCTGTTGTTTACTTGTCAACGTTGTCTGCTTTTAGTGCAGATGCAATGTTAACAGTGTCTACGGGTGCTTCACAATTGTTAAGCACCTCTCTAACAATTGTTAAGATCAGGTCTCATGCTATAGCAGCACTGAATGAGGATAAAAGTAGGGTATGTAAAGTACTGATTCACATGGACCTTTCTCAGATTCAGCCTAGGAGTTCTGTCTAGTCAAGTGAATTATTCAAGAGTCACACAGTAGGCAAATGGAGGTTGAGCGAATCAAATTATTTATTAAAAGAAGCAGTTGGTTAACAGCTCATAAGCTTAATATACTGTATTGAGTGCCACCTTGTTTAACATCCTAATAATATATCTTATTTTGTTTCTTGAAATAACCCTACAGAAAAAAATAAGGATCTATCATGTCTGCAGGGGATGAAATCAAGTGCAGTGTAGAACAGTGACAAGCATATATAATATTGAAGAAGATGGATGAATGTTTAGAATCAGCATATAAATATTAACACAGATATACCATTGGTTAGTCATACATTCTGCCAATAACACATTTTATTATTTTCAGCCAAAATCAAATATAAGAAAGCATTGCATTTATGCAAGTTTATCATACATAGTGTTGTACAAGGCACTGAGGTTGAAAGTTGTTTTTAGTGGAACGACTAAAAAATCAGTAATTTATACTGCATATGTACTGCAGCATAAACTGACAAAAGAACTGTAATATTTTAAAATCAACTGCTTACTTTATAAAGGCTACAAAACCCATTGTCATATTCCGTAGAAAACCAGAATACATGGCTGTATGTTTGGGAAGAGAAAGCTGCTTCAGTTGCCACTTGGAAATCTAAACATTGGCATACTGCATTAGAAAAAATCCATTGGTTAGTACAGTTACTGAATTATGCATGATTCTGAATGGTTCCTTAATGTTTAAGGTAGGTTACTGAGTGCACTTATATCAATGTAACAACAAAGAGGCTGAACATCTCACAATACATCATGTTCAAATGAAATGCCTGGAGACATTTTGAGAACTTAAAACAGAAATGCCTTTGCTTTCATGACAAATGTTCTTGTTTTAAGAACAGTACTACAGAACATGGAGCTGCACACAAAAAATAATGTCTGGGAGCTTATGTTAAAAAGCTGAGGGTGTGCATTTTAGAAGGGATATGATACATTAAGGTATTTACTTCTCTAAACATATTTTTTATAATGCTATCATCAATTTACAATGAATGTTCATCAAACTAATGTAAGCAATACCATATTCATTTTCACAAACATACCACTATCTTTAAGTATTTTATGACCTCAGTAAGATACAAAAATATACATGATTTAGTCAGTGATGCTGAATTCATCCTGCTTTATCTATATCTAATAAAATAGCACATGTATCACACAGTCCATGGAGAATTTAGTACATATTTATCAGTGGCATGTTGTTTATAGGCAGAACAGCTGTATTATTGGAAGAACTAATAGTCCATAACCCAGAAACAACAGATTCCTAGCTACAGTTATAACCTAAATGTTCTTCCCTAGAGTTTGTTAATATCTGTAATCTGGGTATAAACTCATATAACACTTAAAGTATAATAAAATCTTCCCTTCATAATTTCAAAATACTGAAATCCTGAATTTCAGTATTTCAAAATTAAAACACCAAAGCCTTGAAATCTCAAAACACCAGAAGCACGAAATTCAAAATACCGAAGTTCAGAGCTTCTGGTGTTGCTGTGTGTGAATGGATTGGTGTAAGTTCAGGTAAGTATGCATGAGTGTGTTGGTTAGGGGCTTTAGTGTATGTTAGTGTGTGTTTTGGCTGTGTATGAGTGTGCGTGCGAGGGGTTGTGAAATGTGTGGGTGTAAGTTACCTTTGTGTGTGTGATTGTACGATCTTGGAGTTAGTATATATAAGTAGGGGGAGTGTGGTCGGCACAGCCCCCCACATGGGGGGTGCAGGGGAACTTGCCCCCTGTTTGTCTGTAGTGTAGGATTGCATGTTTGATTGTGAGGGGAGATTGTGTGTATGTGTATGTGTGTGGTGTATTTGTAGTGTAGGTTCACAATTTTAAATTTCGTGGTTATGAGGTTTTTGGGATTTCAGGCTTTCTGCTATAGAATTTCGAAATACTGAAATTCGGGATTTCAGTATTTCGGGATTCTATAGTGAACCCATTTGAATGCGTATTGATATCAGGAGAGAAAAAAAAGGGAAACCTTGATAATGCAGATACTTTCTGGTTGGGGAAAGTAATGTGGAATATTAGAAATAGCTTCTTTCAGGAGTAGTTGTATCTAGAACACAACTCACAATAGTTTAAAGGTGATATTTAGTTTTAGGAGTGACTTTACTGTCAGGTTCATTTGTGCCAATCTTCTGCCTTTACTTCTTGACTGCTATATGAAAATAACTAACCGTTTGCCTATTTTTCTTTCCAAATCAAAAAGGACTATAACTGGAAAATGGTCTGGCATATTCTCATAACATTTTCAGAATGGAATATATACTTATACTGTATATTCTAATTTAATGTACTCACTTTGAAAAACAGTGAAAGGTCTGCATCTTGAATTTTAATTTGAAAACATCATTTAATTACTACATTTATTCCATAGCATTACAGATGAAAATCATAGTTTTTACAGATACTCATAATGTTTTTATTGCTGGTTTTATAACAGGACTACTTACTTAGGTTTTAGATAGTTTTATGTTTGCCGCACTAATCAGAATGGATAGTTACATTTCTGTTTTTGGGTGAGTATTTTGAAAATGCTGCATATTGATGAGTTGTGATAGTCATTCCTATCTTATTTTCATCTGTTCTATAAATGATAATTTCTTTGCAATACTATCAGATATTTTACATTTTTAAGAATTTTTTAGAATGGTTCTAGAATAAAGTTGGCACTGAAAAATGAATGAAAACAAATTATTTAACAAGGATGAACTATTTTATTATTACAACATTAAAATGCATAACATACATACCCTTCCCTACCCACACACAATCAATACCAGAGACAAGCATTATAATCAAATAAAATAAAATAAAATAACAAATAAATCTTTCCATTAAAAAAAAGTTAAAATACAGATTTCTCAGGACTATGTTCCATGATCTCGACTGATGATAGGCTGAGACAGAGATGCACTATACCTCTGCACAAGGCTGGCACCACTTAGCAGCAATGAATGACAAAAGATGGAGTCGATAAATATGCAACGGAAGACATGCACCACTTATGTGCAGCTAGCTATGCTTCAGGTTAGGGAAATGAGGACTGTGGTAATGATACAAGTAAGCACATCCATGCTGAGAAACCTGCACACAGAATTATAATACAAACAGAGGGAATGCATTACATTGCGCAGTATTATGATATGAAAAAATGTGAAGTCAAGGATTTATACAATTCAACTATAAAGCAGCACATGTATTACCCCTGCTGTGTGTATTACATGTCCCTTGGACGAGTAGCAGAAAGCACCATAGAAAGTGCTGCAGTATTTGCAGCTGGGCTGTGCTGTCCAAATCTGTAGAAACCTCTCAGATGCATAATGGTGAAGGAAAGAGAAGTGTAAGAAAATGAGAAAATAGAAGAGCAACCAGAGAGTTGCACAGAAGGACGATGTTCAGACGTGTGTATGACTGAGGGAACAGGGCAATGTATTTTTTAAGGATAAGGTCCTAATATTGTGTTATATAAAGAGAATGAAAAAGGTGGAAAGGGTGAAAAGGAAAGCAGTATAGGAAAGGGGTAGGACAGTGTGCAGGAGCAGATAGTGACTCAAAGAGCAGCTCAGACAAATAGGAGTAGTCATGTACAATCCTGGATGAGTTAATATGGGATGGATGGAGATAATCGGGGGTAGGCGAATTGTGTTATGGAGGTATGGAAAATGCAAAGCATATGGTATGTGGCACAAGAGGAAGGGGCACACATGGCTAGGTGTAGGGTGGGGTATAAGCAGCAGTGTGCCATCCTACTGCCCTGACCCAGAAGGACAGGGCAGTGATCCATCACGGGTCTAAAGTATATTATCAAAAACTGAATTTGCCAAACTGCATCTACATCGGAAATGCAGGTAAGCAAATTCACTCTTGTGGGCAGCTGCACACCCCCACTAATTATATATACCAACTCCGAGATCACACTACAGTGAGGAAAGGGCAGATTTTCCGATCCTCACTGTACCGCGATTTTGCTATTATCAGTTTGCATTTCCGATGTAGATGCAGTTCAGAAAATTCAGTTTTTGATAATATAATATAGACCCATCTATCACCTCCTGATGGATCAGGGTGGGGTCAGGACATGGTACTGATCCATCACATCCTGAAGGATCAGGGTGGGATGGGACATGATAGTTATCCATCATATCCTGATGGATCAGACTGGGGTCAGGATATGATGGTGATCCATCACCTCCTGATGGATCAGAGTGGACAATTGTGTGAGCCACATCCTCCTCTGATGGCCCTATGGTAGGCGCTGCCAGGTGAGCTAGTCTGGAGTTTACTCCAGAAGACTTCCTATCCTTGCCATATACCTGCCCAATGATCTTTCTACTAGAGCCTCAATCACCTGTTCCTGGATATGTGGCTGGACATGTCAGACAATGTTGACAAGACATCCTGCTGATTAAATTCCAGGTCCTCCTTGTTCTGGTGTAGCACTCCCAGGTTCATCACTCCTATGCTTTTCTGTAACAGTATCAACATGGGGATGCAGTGGAGGTGTCTGCTGAGAGAATTTATCATCCTGAACAACAGTGAGGAGACAGTAAGGGATGCCTGTTATAAATATGTCCTCATAATAGTAATAGGTCTAATACCCATTTGTTAACCAGATAGGCCCACTAGACACACAGTACCTTTTCATGGGTGACCCAGGAGCAATGCCTGGACACAGTAACCAAATGAGGGATGAGGGAATCAAACCCTGTATCACAGGTCTCCGTAGTAACCCTCTGTGCCAACTGACTAACATTTTACTGAGTGTATTTAAAACACACACACACACACACACACACACACACACACACACACACACACACACACACACACACACACACACACACACACACACACACACACACACACACACACACACACATATGTGTATATCTATATCTGTCTGTCTATCTATCTATCTATCTATCTATCTATAAAATACATGTCAACATCTTGGAGAAGAACTAACCATGTCTGGCCCTAAATCTTTCCTGCCTCCTGTGGTGGGTGACATAATTACGTTTATGTTCCTCTAATGCTAGATAACAAAGAGTGCATCAGAAAACTATGACAAGTGCAACTAAGATGTGTTTGGTTGTAAGATGTCACAAAAATAGATGCAGGTTACAATATCTTACATATGTCCCCTTAGCTGAGTATCATGCATCAGGCAAGTGAGATTCTCATGTACATATATTAACATATTTACATAGAGAATATCACAGTTACACAAGGGAAAGTGTCATACATTGTACAGGCATCGTGAGGTAGTCCAACATAACTTTGTCCAATAAGGGGTTCCTGCAGAATCCTACATCAAATGTAGTTGGTATGGCCACTCCAGTGATGTAGAGGGATAAAGCCCTGACTATGACCCACATGACCTATATTTGATTAGTGGCTCAAGAGTTTGACAGAGTTGGCAGGGAGAATGGGATATTCCTATCCCGGGGGTGGGGGTGGGTACGTGCTGATGTCTATTCAGCTATGTGATAGTAGAGGCTGGTGCTCAGGAAAGTCGGACATCAGGCTGGGGGATGGGATAGATGATCAGTGCACACCCCTTAGGGCCCGGGTGGTGGAACACATCATAATTTCCTAAATCAAGCCAGTCATAGCTTGTTCTAGGCATGTAGGGGAGGGACATAGGCCAGCAAAAAAATACCAAGATCTCTGTGGATGACAGTAGGTTGCCCAATGCTCTGCTCACACCCATGCTAAGTGTAAGTATTAACCTTTAAGTTGAGCCTTCAGATGGAAGGTGGACATGCTTATTGGGTGGGGAGGAATAACTTGAGGGAAAATTGGGGGTCTGGATGAAAAAAAATGTGGTTGATGTATTACATTTAGTGCCAACACCACTACCAACAGCATCACCTGCCACAGAAGATCCACACAGCGGCATACACATATTCCATAAACTGACCTTGACAAATGCATGTGAATACAGCAATCCCAAATATAAGATGGAATAAAGCGAACACAAACAAGTACAATGTTATCTTTTTACTACACCACTCAGACCCATGTTGCTTAACCTCTGCTTTCCATGCATGGAGATTATCAGGATTACAGTGTCCTGGGTCATGATAAGTCATTATGTCAACCTGCACTGCTCCTCTTTCTTAATTATGCTCCTGGTTGCAGACAACCCTTTAGCCATGCCATACAATGCATAAACCTTTCTGAAGATACCTACGTAGGGGCGCAGTAGATGTTCCCTGACTTGGTCACAAAGCATTAACTTATTTCCCTTCATACACCATGTAGGCACCCTCCTGTGGGGATTAAGAGAAGATATTATTCTTTTATATCTCCTCTGTAAAGGGTGTCATCTGCACAAGGAAAAAAATGGTAGTCTGTGACTCATGCTTATAACTTGATTTCTGAATTGTAGGTAGTGCAATTTTAGCTGAGAAATAGCTTGATGTGCATATTTTGTTAAGGATTTCTACACAAGTTCAAGCTCACAGCAACAACCTGTCATAAGTGAGCATAGGAAGCAAGATGTACTTTAAATCAGAGATGAATTAAAGCTAAATAAAGTAGTTCATACACCTAATTGTGCCTATTTGTCAACCAAACAAGTATAAAAATGTATTGTTTTAGAGGCATACCGAAATTTGGTCTGCTTATTGTGCATATTTCAGAAACTATATTTGATACTGAAGCAACAGTATTAGGAGGACTTGCAGGACTATATAGCTCTATAGGTAGCTAAAAATGTATTCAGTCTATTTTTGTCCATTTTCCTAAAGATGTGCACTGTTATGTTGGAATTCACCTTAAAAATGCTAGCAATATGAATATGAATATGTGTGTCTGCATGTGTATATTGAATGTGGATAGTACCTGCATCGTGGTAGACCACGGTAGCAAGACAATTTGTCTCTTTACATGCTTACCACCATGTGTGGTGATGGTACTGTGAGTCTAATCTGGGTCTACTTTAATTAAACGAAAGCAGAATCCATCGAATACAAATCCGTCGACACATAAACAGTGAAACACAACAACAAAAAACACATACATACACTAACCAAAACCCTACTATTAACCCTAAGTTAAAGCACCAAAACCCCACTTGTAACCCTACACTAAACCCCACATACATAACTATCTATTCCACTACCCTTAACCCCTCCCTAACCCTAAGGTCCTTAATTACCGCACACTTACCCTACTGAACTATGCCCACATAAAGTAAATATTCCACACACATACACTTAACAAAACCCTACACTAAACCTTACATACATTACCTATCTATGCACTTACCTTAACCCAATCCCTAACCCTAAGGTCTGTAACTATTACACACTTACCTTACAGAGCTATACCACAGATGGGCCAATTATGACAATTCAACATTTCCGATTTCGCTATTTAGTGTGTTCGACGTTTCCGCGTTTCGCTGTTTATGTGTCGACAGATTCGTATTCGATGGATTCCGCTTTTGTTTAATTAAAGTAGACCTGTCTAATCTGTATAGTACTGTATGCTGGTGAGTATTTCGTATTTTTATTTATTTATTCTTTGTTGACCAGGTTAGTCCCACTAGCTCAGTGACCTCTTTTCAGGAGTGATTTGAGGTGGTATTTATACTACTATGTGAAAATTGGGCAAGACATTGGGGGACTTCTCCTAATATTTTCAATATGATAAACAATCTCATTTGTTCATAACTATTATTTAATATGTACACAGTACTATTTTTATTTTTCTCACAGTGATCTTTACTGAAATGCCTGTGTGTTTTTCTTTTTGAGCCTGTATCTACTAAAAAAATTTATTGAATACTACTTTGTATAGACTAACTTGATCATCTGTATTCTCCATCTTACTGTATGTATATTATTGTACCATCTAATTATTGTATTTTGCTTATATTTCTGTGGAGCTTTTCTCCCCGGGCCTCCACTGAAAATGCGCTTCTGGCCCAGTTGGACTTTCCTGGTAAACAAATGTAAATAAATAAATAATAAATATAAATAAAAGTACCAGAGGATCTGTTACATCCACTTGAGCTACCACATACTCAAGTAGATCGGGCCTTGATTTAACATCTGATCAGAAGGATGACACAGTCAGAAATGCAGCACCTCCCTTATGGTACACTACAGTGTAAGCAATCCACCTACCTAGTGCGGGAATAGTACCCAAAACCATCTGCACCAAAGGAAAGTAAGCTACCTGTTGCACCACCGACACTGCAGGCTGCACATGTGATTTCCCTCACTGTTCTATGCTAAGGCCAAGTCACCAACATTTACCAAGATATCCCCTAATATTTGCAGCAGCACTGTCTGCCTTCCCCAATAAATACCTTTTAGTCCTAACAAACTTGATGAATTCCATGGGGAAAGCATAGGTACTAATGCGCCAAGTACACCTGTTGTACATTCTTATATCTGTTCCTGCATCTCTTGTATGACATATTCTCATAGCTGTTCCTGTAAAAATAGTATGGGATAATAAGACTACCCCTTTGTCTGTAGCTGTCATCCTACCAGTTGCAGTAATACCCAGACTATAGCTTTGTGTAATGTGTCCACAGGTCTTTGTTTATCTGGAAGATGAGGTGATCATCATTGAATGGTCCATTTCAGCCTGGATGAAGATGAAGTCTTACCATCAGCATTTAGGGTACATGGACAGCACTGTTGGGAAGACAGAGTTCTGACCAGCCTTTATGAGACCCGGTGCTGCAGACAGTGGTCCCTGGCATAAATGCCATTGTGGCTGCAGTCATATACTGCAACGGTATTATAAGGGTGTTACTGCTATGCTATGATCTGTTAAGGTAAAGGCATGTTGCAAAGGAGTCAAGAGGTCAGTTACTGGAGGGAGCACCCAACAGTAGTAAGTTGACAGAACCAGAAAAGTTTTTGGTGCCCCTAGGAGGAACAATGGTTCTTGGATCATCCCTGGAGGAGTGGACACTGACTTGAGGATGGCAACATTGCAACATGTCTTGTTAAATGGTCCATCAGGTAGCGCCACATTCAGCAGATTTATGTACAGTATACCACTGCCATAGAGACTACATGCTGATCACAGTATATGTTGCCTATGTTTTGTTATAGGAAAATCAGGTATCCATCCAACCATGTTAGAAAGACAGCAGAGATGATATAAAGCTGTATGGCAATGTGGGCCATAACTTTAATCTGCTGTGTCTCTTATTAACAAAAACAATGTAGCAGCCATTACATAAAGGTGTGTTGAAAATGCAGACAGCAGTGTAAAGCTGTTGTACATTTAAACAGGCAGAAATCTGAGATGGAGCCTACAGACTGCCTCACATATATTGTACACTAAAGTGTATGTGCCATAATATAGGATTAGGACAGGGTGCCCACAATTTTACAAATAAAGTACACTCCACAGCTTTGTGCAATGAAGCAGAAGCATCTACACTACCACATACAGTATATTTATAATTTAGTAGAAGCATGAAATGATGGCCACAAGCCTCCCCATACACAACCATGCATCCTGCCCCCACAAGAAAACAAAAATGCCATAACAATATACTTAACAACAACAGAACACTGAAAAGTCAGGCAGACTACTACAGCAGCTAATCTGTAACATAATGTTTAATGTTTTAAAGTTGTCTTTATTGCTGCTGGCAAGTCTCCATAAGTATTTTACAAACTCTGATGTTATTAGCTTTTCTACTGTTGTTGAATAGAGCAGAATTGCTGTAACTGCTTTATATATTTACTGGTTGATAACTACTGCTCCATACTGTCTTACATTGCTACTGGCAAAGTCCTTACTGGTTTTTATAAACTCTGATTTAATTACTATATGTGCTGCTGCTACATAGAACAGAATTTATTATATTTTTTAACTGCTGCTTATACTTATATTGTTATACAAAAGGGATACACAAGTCCTGCATCATATAATCCTGCATTGCTGCTACCAAAGACTTAATATGTATTACTGCTAACCAGCTCCTATGTCTCTACATATGTCTGTTTATCTCACTATGCATATGTTTTTTGAAATGTACATTGGATACTGCAAGAATTGTGTTAGGGTTAGATTTACAGTTATTTTGAGAAGTTCTACCTTGCTTTATTATCTATGTCTCTTATCCTCTATCTTGTGTCTCTTGCCTCCTAAAGATACTCTATTCATCCCAGGATTCTAGTGCTAGTCAGCAGGAAGCTAAGAACCCTCTCCAAATATCGGTGGGTCACCTCATTGCATAACAATTCTACAATTCCCTATCAAGGAAAACAGTAAAGTATGTCTGCTGAATAATTCCGACAAGAAAGACTTTCTATTGATTGCACCAAATTTCACATGTTATACCCAGGCCTGAGTCAGGACAGCCAGCAGCCCTTTCTTTCCCCTTCTACATAACCTTCACTATCTCATCCCTCCCACCTGTATAGATCTCCTCCCCTTGTTTTTTTTTATTTTTTTATTCCCACTCTCCAATCTGTAGACCTCCATTGTTACTCCCTCTTAAGCTAACCAGCTATACTAGACTTGCCTAAAAGATGGCACCCTAATTCCAGACTTTTTCTACTCTTACCCTTTTTCTCTTTATCAACTACTTACCCCTGTTCTTACCTTCAGTAGTCCCTGAAGTGCTATTAGCTGTTTCTTTTGTTTTTTTTTCCTTCTTTTCTACTGTCCATCGATACCTCCCCAGTCCTCTCTCCCTCTTTCTTTTATTTTTTTCTCCCCATTTCCCCTGCACATTTACAGACTAGAGACACTTTCTAGACTCTATTCTTTTCCATTCTATCACTAGAACTAGCCTAGCTGATTGTTTTTCATTAACTGATTCAGTATCTGTTTCTACCCGCTCCGTTCGCCCTGCGGGCTCACTCCGCTCCCCTCCCTACCCCCAATTCCCACCCACCCCCAGGGGTCCTACCTTTATACTTCCTAAACCACACCTCTTCCTCCTCCTGTCACTCTCCAACCACACCCCTTCCTCTCACCAGTACCTTCTAACCACACCTCTTCCCCTCACCTGTACTATCTAATAATGCCTCATTATTAGACATTTTCCTCCTTACAATCACTCTTCCCTCTATCTTTTCTCCCTACAAACTCTCCTATTACCTAACTCCACAAATATTACCCTCTCACTACTCTCCTCCTAGAACACCATACTCTACTCACTCTCTCATTTCCACGCAATAAACTTCTTTCTTCTACATACAAAGAACCTATATCTATCCATATAATGAATACTCAATCCACCCAATCCTTTATCACATTCTTATTCACACTCTCACTATTACCTCCTTTAATCTTTACTCAGCTTTTCACCTCTTTTGAAAATCCACTAGACCCAAACCAAAACTATCACAAAAAAGAAACCAGCTCTCCAAACTCACCTTTACTTTTTATACATGCTAACATAACATCCTCAGCTAACTACATACTTCCTAAATATCATAGAACTCTACACACAAAGTACAACAATCTAATCCCAAATAAATGTCTGTTTCTATACAGCAGATTCAAAAACCCATACTATCTAAGCCTTCTACTCTATTAAAAGGATGGTGACATTCACCCTAACCCAGGCCCCCCAACAACTCCCATCTCTCTCCTCAACTTCAAAGAATCACCTACCCAAGCCCTTTCTAGACCATCTAACTCCCTATTAATTGCTCATCTTAACATATGCAGTATAAACAATAAAGTAATTCAACTCCAAGCTCTAACAGAAATCTATTCCTTTGATATTCTCTGCTTAACAGAAACCTGGCTAAAACCTTCAACCAAAGATAATGAAATCATCCCACCTGGATATAATATCCTGAGACTAGACCGAGCATCCAAGAAAGGTGGAGGGGTTGCTATCCTGTATAAACCTAGCCTGCAATTAACCACTCATAACAGCAAACCACCTATAGACTCCAATGCAGAAATTCTTATCACCAAACTTCTTCTTAACAATTCCAAACCCATCTATGTCATCTGTATATATCTACCACCTGGTAATAACATAGCAACCATGGGAAATATACTTTGCTGGCTTTCCCAAAACCTGCCTCAAGAAATCATAATCCTAGGTGACACAAATATTGACTGGACCTGCTTATGCAGTAACCTCCCCTCAAACCATATTAACCTTTATGGGTATTCCCAAATCATTACCTCCCCTACCAGAATAAATAAATCTAACAAGAAATCAAGCTTACTAAACTGGATCCTCATTAATCATCATCCTCACATCTATGACTCTGGGACACTACCTGATGATTTAAGTGACCACTCTCTTAACTATATCATCAGACATAAAATCAACTTTCCCTCCCCAACATACATTAAAAACATCAGGTCTAAAAAGTACTTTAATCCTGAACTATTCCAGATGGAACTAAGAGCATGCAACTAGTCACCCTTACAATACCTACCTTTAGATGAAGCCGTTAGTTACTTTAACTCTAACTTCCTTGCTATCCTCAACCGCCATGCCCCAACCAGACTAGTTAGAACCAAAACCAAACATGCTCCCTGGCTTTCTAAAGAAACCAAACATAAAATCAATCTTAGAAACAAACACTGGGCAAAATGGAGGAAAACAAAAAATCCTATAGACCAACAGACATTCAGACAACTACAAAATGAAACTAAGAAAGCTATCATATCTGACAAAAAAACTACTACCTCCAACCCCATCAAGCCAGTCAAAACAAGCCACAGAAATTTTGGTCTAGTATCAACCAACTACTCCACCCAGGGCAATCCACTACTCCAAACCCTCAAAACACTGAACACAAAACACCAATAAATATAGCAAAACCATGCTCCCCCTCAGCAGACCAACTACCTGCTGAATTCCTACAACAATCCACCAGAGCTATTGCCTATCCCATTTCTATTCTGATCTACAGAACTATTACTGAAAGTTATATCCCCAGTTTATGGAAAATTTCCTATATTATCCCCCTCCACAAAGGAGGACAATCCACTGAACTCTCCAATTACCACCCCATTGCCCTCCTCTCACCTCTAGCAAAGATCATGGAAAAATGTATCCACAAACAATTACTTAGGTTCATAGGTTCATAGGTTCATACTAGGCTATCTGCCCGAGGGCATTTATAAGCCTAGCCCATTGTTTTGTGGCTTACGCCACCCCTTTAGTATGGGGAACTATACCCATTATTTTGCTGTGCCTCTGTCGAGCAGTGACACTGAGGTAATTCCTGGGGTATATCTGCGATCTCCCATCCATTGGTCAAGATTTCTCTTGAACAAGGCCAGCGAGGTGCTCTGCCTCACATGTACTGGGATTTTGTTCCACAGCATAGGGAGTCTTTGGGTGATGAATCTATCTCTCCAGCACGTCCTATTAATAGCCGTGTCGAGGTTTAAGTCTCCCGCCCTTGTGGCTCTGATGGATCTAGATTTTTTGAGGTGAAGCATATTCATCAAATCTGGGTTTGACATGGCCTTGTATGTTAGGCAAAGGTCACCTCTGAGCAAGCGGTGCGACTGAATAGAGCTGGAGTTCTTTCAGTCGGGCAGCATAGGACAGATTTTGAGACCCTTTATCCTTTTGGTGAGGAACTTTTGTGGCCTCTCCAGCTGCTGCAAGTGTCGGGTCAGATACATTCCGAATGGGGCATTGTACTCAATCATTGGTCTGATGAGTGATGAGTAAAGGGAGACTATGACCTCCCTTGATCTAGATGAGAATCCCTTCATGATAAGGTGGGCAATGTAGAAAGACTTCCTAACTACTTTAGCTACATGGGTGTCGAATGACAGACTACTATCAACCTGGGTCCCCAGGTCCCTGATAACTTCTTCTGTGCTCAGTGGATTGCCACCTATTTGGTAGCTAGGGGTAACCTTGTTTTTCCTGAAGGGTATGACTATGCATTTTTTGGCATTTAACTTTAGGCCGTGGCTCTGGCACCAGTTATCCGTTTCTGTGAGACCCTTCTGAAGGATATCTGTGTCAGATGTGTTTTCTACTATGGCGCCCAGTTTGCAGTCATCTGCAAACTTTGTCAGCCATAACCCTCCTGTGTTTGCTTGTACTTGGAAAAGTAGATGCCAAACAAGAGTGGGCCCAGGACTGAGCCCTGTGGGACACCACTTGTGACAGGCTTTGAGTCTGACATGGCGCCAGCAACTCTGACCCTGTGGGTTCTGTCACTCAGCCAGTTTGCAACCCATCTTGTGATGTATGGGTTAACATTTAAGCTGATGAGTTTTTCAATGATACCCGAGTGGGGTATTGTATCGAAGGCCTTAGCCAGATCGAGGTAGGCTGTATGGACTGCCTTTCCCTCATCAATGGCTTTGGTGACTGTTTGAAAAAGTCAACCAAGTTTAAAAGGCATGATCTGCCTTTGACAAAGCCAAACTGGGTTGGATCCAAAGTCTGCAAATTCCCTATGTCTTTATTTATGAGGTCCATTATGATCCTTTCCATGGCTTTGCAGATAAGGCTTGTCAAGCTAATGGGCGGTAATTTCCAGGGTCTGTGGAGGCACCGCCTTTGTGAAGTGGGACCACAGTTGCAGTGCGCCACTCCTGGAGTGCGTATCCAGAGGTAAGACTTTGATTAAACAGCTGTCCTAGCTGTGGGTTTAATTCCTCATTGAGTTCGTGGAGCACACAGCCGGGGACACCATCGGGTCCCATGGATGCTGTGTTTTTTGCTTTGGAGAGAGCAGTTCTCACTTGGGCGCTGGAGATGTTTGGGTGGCTGCACTCATTTGGTATAGATATCTCTCCTTTTCGGGGAGGGAGAAGTTTGCACTGAACCAGTCAGCCAGTATGTTGGCAATGTCTGTAGGATCAGTAATCTTCACATCATTTTGAACTAGTTCTGAGCATATCTGGGAGTTTCCTCCTAGGTTTCTAACATAGCTAAAGAAGGCCTTATGATTGTCTTTTGAGTCTTTAGCTATTTTTCTCTCAAAATTTGCTTTGGATGATTTTATGAGAGCTCTTAGTTTTTACTTATAGTGATCAAGGGTGTCTTACCTTTTAAGGATTTTGCTCTATCTTGTAGTAGCTTCCTCCTTTTGTTGTAGAGTTTGTTTATGGCTGGGGTCCACCAGACTGGACGCTTGCCTTTGGTACAAAGAGTCTTTGTTTTGCTTGGGATTGCCTTATCCATGCAGTCCTGCAGGTGCTGGTAGAAGGCGTTTGTAAGTGATTCAGCGGCTTGAGTATTGTTTTCCGCCGCTCGGGGCCTGAAAGGAGACCACACTAGTCTTTAGAAGTGTGAAGTCGGCTTTTGAGAAGTTCTTTACTGTGGTCTTTTTTATTTCAGGTGGGGTGGGATGAGGACCTCCAGCGAGATTAGTTTGTGATCTGATCTCACCAGTGAGGGGTATACTTCGGTGTTGAACATTGTGCTCCCATGTTCGTGATGATGAGATCAAGTATGTTATCTCCTCTTGTGGGGATGGTGACTAGTTGTTCCATGGCATTTGAGTTTATGAATTCCAGGAACTTTTGGGCTAGGGTGTTTGGGCTTGAGTAGTGTTCCCAGTCTATATTAGGGTAATTGAAGTCACCTAGTATGATGGTGTTTGGTGATACATTTATCCCCTCTAGTGTTTTCAGGAAGGCCATGTGAGTTTCCTGAGTTTGTGAGGGTGGCCTGTAACATGCTACAATTTGCAGAGCAGTCTTGCCTATGGTTAATTGCACCTGGATGGTCTCCGATGCATCGTGCGTTGCCACCAGTCTTGAGGTGTGGGTGTCCTTGATGAATATGGATACCCCCCCTCCTTCTCAGTTAACTCTACCAATAAAACCATTATATCCCCTGAACCAACCATCAAACTATCTCTCTATAGGATAAAATCTTGACCATCTAATACAAAATAACCTACTAGCCAACTGTCAACACGGTTTTAGACCTTCACATAGCACTACTACTGCCCTTCTTTCCTTCACAGATTGTATCAACAAAAACCGCAATCTAAACAAACTCTCTTCAGCCCTATTCATTGACCTGATTAAAGCTTTTGACATGGTAAATCACCAGATTCTCATCACTATACTGAAATCCTTGTCACTAGATACATCCTTCATAAAATGGTTCCAGTCTTACCTGGATAAAAGACAACAGGCCATACTATGGTACAAGTCTCTCTCTACTCACCTGCCTGTCAACCTCGGAGTCCCACAAGGGTCCATCCTTGGGCCTCTACTTTTTTCCATATTCATCAATGACCTCCACCTTGCCATCCCCCAAGCTACATGCATACAATATGCGGATGACTCTACACTGAGATGCTCAGCTCCCTCCTCCTCTGAACTTCTCTATCTTACTCAACAAGTATTTAACACAGTTGAGCAATGGTTCACACATAGATGCCTTCTCCTAAATCCTAAAAAGACTAAACTCCTTCTTTTCTCTCCAACTAAGAAATCCCCCCCATTAGATTTCTCAGTTAACTCTACCAATAAAACCATTATATCCCCTGAACCAACCATCAAACTATTAGGAGTCACCATTGACAATAATCTGAACTTTGATATCCATATTAACAATACCATAAAAACTGTCAACAAAAAGTTAAGCTCTCTCTATAGGATAAAATCTTTTCTCTTACCTTCAGCTCGAACCACAATAGTACACACTCATCTTATCTCTTCCCTTCTCTATGCCTCACCTATTTTTACTAACCTATCATAAAATAACCTTAACAAATTGGAAATGTCCTACAATAATATTGCCAGATTTGCAACAGGCAACCCATTTGGAACCCATCACTGCCTTAATTTAAAGCAGCTAGGATGGCTTGAACTACAAAATCTAATTAAATTTCATCAGCTAACTATAGCCCACAACACTCTTTACAAACCATCCAAAACACCTATTCTTTCCACACTAATCACTCCCTATAAAAACCTGGAATCCTTAAGGTCTTCCCAGAAACTTCTAGTACACACAACTAAAACAAACAATTAAGCTGGTGACTCCCTTTTTTCTAATATAATTGGAAAAGCCTGGAACCTCCTTCCAAATGAACTCTCCACACTTCCGTCACTACCCTGTTTCAAAAACAAATTGAAAGTATTCCTCAAAACTCATTGGTTATGCCCATGCTCTAAACCTGACTAGTCTGTCTTTTATATACTCTGATCTTCCAAACCCATTAACGCATTAAAAGCAACTCCTTCCTTATTAAACTATGTTACTAATTATCTCTTGAATACCTTGATTGTATTTGTATTCCTTTATTATGCCTGTATTTCTGCATTGTAAACTATAGATTGTACTTGCATCCTTTGTTATGCCTGTTTTCTGAGCTGTAAATTTTATGGTGATAACCTGTTATACATACTGTAAATAGCTTTTATCTATCTCATGTATCCTAAGAAGTTGTGTTAATTGCATTGTCCTAGCGTTTGGAGCTTAACTCCTCGGGCCTCTACTGAAAATGGACATGTATCCAGTTGGACTAGCCCGGTCAACAAATGGAAAATAAAATAAATAAATAAATAATAGCATCTGTCAGAGGAAGCAAACTTTATTAGGAGCAGTGCACTGAAGGTCAGAAAAAAGTTTTAAATGATAGAAGGAAGCACAATAAAAATGAATGACAGGCACTTAAAATGCCACTTGGGATATTCCTGCTTCTCCTCTACCTCCCATCACCAGAAATCTTCACTGTGGCAGAATTTCAGGTCATCATACTGGTGCCTGCACTATTGACTAGTACAGAAAGTCTTGGTTGCCCTAATCAGATGTTCTGTTAGGTTGTACCAGGTATCCACCTTATGGAAAAGGCATGGATATTGTCCCAGCAATCACTCCCTGTACTGGCTATGTAGGCAGTACAGCATATTATCTTACTTTTCTTTGTACAACAGGCAGGCACTCCCTGTTGGGCACTGACACTAGTAAACATCATCATGAATATTCAGCAAACCAATATGGCAGCCTTTGATTCAGGCTTTGCATGAGAATTTGAATTCCTATTAGTGAACCTTAGTGCTGCTGCATAGTGCAAAGTGCATATAAACATAGCCTGTATGCATGAGCAGACATGGACAACATGTCAGTGGTGAGCATCAAAACATCTTATTTTGCTGATGCCCCTCTGTGAAACATGGCAATTCATACACATTAGTGGAGTCTGGCCTCATTAGCAAACTAGTATGTGTGAACAATGTTTACTGTTGATTCACTGTATTAGAAGCTACAATATGCAGTGAGAAAGCAGCAACAGCAAAAATATTTGAGCAGCTTAACATGTGTCTGGCATCAAAGAAGCACCATGTTGACAGGACAAAGCCCAGAGGAGATACACAGTGGTCTGCAGTTCTGTGGAATGATGTATTTCAGCAGTATCATACACATTTGAAAGTGTGCCCTGGAATAGTCTATGGTAACCGGAAAGTATGTTACCAGTATGTGCTAACATTATGCTTGCAGCAGTCCTCACCTGCAGTTATAATTGTGTGTATGATGTCATTGTCTTCATATCACCATACCCAAAGGACACTAGTTCACAACAATAGCACTTCCTCTGTCTCCCTGTGTAGGCATACCTATAGTATATGTCACCAGTGCCATATACAAGTGAGTATCTGACTGGGCAAAACCTATGGTAACACTACTGTTTTAGAGCTCCAAATACTGATCGATACCTGCCTCTTCCTCCACTTCTTGAAAATTATCCTATACATAAGCTGCAAATAGAAAAACACTTGTTCTGGATGTCCATACTTGCATCCCTTGTCAGCACAGTCCACATCCTGTCTAACCTATCTCATCTGTCAGCCCTCACCTTTGTTGTCTGTGATACAAATGTCACTTAAACATACCTCTGGACTTCTGTATGTTATTCATTCCAGCTGTAGCTATGTCCAGCTCTGTCCCTAACCCTGCTGAACTTGATTAACTCAGAGGTATG
>NC_056735.1:1050629342-1050841842 GCF_019279795.1 Protopterus annectens
GGCAGGGGACAATGGACAGGGAAGGCTGGAGCAGGATACATAGTGTCACAATCCCTCAGAGGAGGGTGTGTTGTTGTAGTGGGCATTCTAAGGTAGTCCTATGACTCTCTAAGCCGCTGCTTGGTGATATCCTCAACTGAGTGCATGGAGATATGTACTCACAGAGAGAGGGCATTACAAGTCCTCATGATGATGCAGGTTGTCTCCTCTATGCCCATGGGTGGGATACAGGGTTTGCTCATGCTGTCATTACCAGAATGCCACTGAGAGCAAAAACTCCCTGCTATTTGCCTGAATGATGGACCCACCTGTTGGGTTTCACCCTTGTTGATGTGAAGGACTCCACTGCTTGGGAATGACTGATCTCAAGTTCAATAGAGGGAGGTCTGTTTGCAGACAGAGGGAGTAAAGCACATTAAAAAAGAGAAAACATGCAGGCACTGTAAAATATGATGTTCTTGGTATCACAGAATAGTAGGAGAAAGAAAAGACATGGTGCATTTTGTGCAGAACTAGACTCCCTAGTTGGCAAAAAAGATCTTGGTCAAATTCATCTAGAAAAATAAATTAAATGTTGGTCCTGAAGCTGGTAGCCACTGTACATATAATAGTTAAGTGTCCTAGCTATCAGACAGAAATAAGTTCTTAAAGTAGTGTAATGGACTGCTACCTCATTAAACTACACAGATGTTCATAAGTTCATATGTTTCATATGTTGTGTAGAAACAGTGACTGTATGAATAATAATTCACATCTAACGAGAGAGCAAAGATTAAATCTTTGTCTCCTTAAACAGAAACAGGTTGCAACATTTGTTGCCTATATGAACTGAGAGCAACAAAAATAAGGCGTGCAAGACAGATCAACCTGTCCTTGAAGGCACTTCTAGGACAAAGGCTACTTCTACAAGACATGAAGATGAGTTGTACAATAACACCAATGTCAAATAACAGAAGGCAGCCACCAAGATGTTCTGCTAAAGCCTACCACCTTAGTCAGGTCTATATTATGTTATCCAAAAGTGATTTAATCGAATGGCACTTTACATCGAAATGCCATTCATCGAGCTGTTTATTGTGAGATCGTGGTACAGTGAAGATCAGAAAATTTGCCCTTTCCTCACTGTAGTGTGATCTCGGAGTTGATATATATAATTAACAGGGGGTGTGGGGGGGTGAAGCCCCCCACAAAAGTGAAATCAAAAAATGTCATTTTTGATGTAAGTGCTGTTTGATTAAATTACGTTTCAGTTATGTAATATACACCCCCTTAGTCACCAGGGAAGTTAGAAAAGTAAATTACTGAATCTCCAGTGAGAATGGAAAAAAAAAACTAAAGGGTGAAAAATAAGCTACATTAACTGGGTCTACTTTAATTAAACGAAAGCGGAATCCGTCGAATACGAATCCGTCGACACGTAAACAGCAAAATGTGATAACGTCGAGCACGCAAAACTGTGAAATTTAAACATCGAAACCGCAATAGTCGGGCAACCCCACCGCCCGTAACATACTACCTACGCAAACACAACAACAAAAAACACATACACACACTAACCAAAACCCTACTACTAACCCTAAATTAAAGCACCAAAACTCCACTTGTAACCCTACACTAAACCCCACATATACAACTATCTATGCACTACCCTTAACCCCTCCCTAACCCTAAGGTCCGTAACTACCGCACACTTACCCTACAGAACTATACCCACACAAAGTAAATATTCTACACACATATACTTAACAAAACCCTACACTAAACCTTACATACATTACCTATCTATGCACTTACCTTAACCCGCACCCTAACCCTAAGGTCCGTAACTATCACACACTTACCTTACGGAGCTACACCGCAGATGGGCCAAGTATGACAATTTGACATTTCCGATTTCGTTATTTAGTGTGTTCAACGTTTCCATGTTTCGCTGTTTATGTGTCGACGGATTCGTATTCGACGGATTCCGCTTTTGTTTAATTAAAGTAGACCCGATTAACTGACACATTTGTAGAGCATATATCCTGTAGAACTTCAGAATTAAGGCAAGTGTTGAACTATTTATCTGTCAGGTGCTATTTTATTTCATAGTTTACAGTCACAGATCTACCTTTTCTTTTGTCTAAATTGGGTAGGTATATATTATAGTGGGATTGGGGGAAACCTGAGAAGACATTAAGCAACATTTAACTCCCTTGTTTTGTGCACTAATTTCAACAGGACAGGAAGAAGGATAGACAAGAAGACAGTTTTAATGTGGGTGAGTAGCATCCAATGCTATTTTTGCTTCCAAGAAAAAAACTTAATAACTGAGAGTTATCTAAAGACACCATCTAGAAAGTCATACTTAAAAGTACCCATGTGACAGCAGATTGAAGAAAACAAGAATGTATGTATTCATCTTTATTACCCTCTTGACAACTATAAGCGGTAGATTCAACTCTTTAGCTTGTTGAAAAGGAGATTAAATGGACTATACTTAACTAAGCACTGGAATGTGAAGAGCAACAGAGTAATGCAGCAGAAGGCAAAAAACTCACAAGAGTTTGCCATGAGCTATGTACTTCCATTTAACCTCAATTACAGTTGGTGATCAACACCAGACATTGCTCAAGTGCAGAGAAGGAAGACTAGTGACAAAGAAAGGAAAAGATACAAAGAGAGGGGGATTGAGTCTGGGACAAAGTAGCTTTTATCAGAAGCAGGATAATTGTGGCCAACAGCTACACATAAAATAGTGCACTAAAAACAGTCAGAAACACTTGGGAAATGCCTGGATTAGAACCCTTGAAAGTAGACAAAAATCTATCTCTACGTGTGAGTATTGCCTTATTATCGCTCAGAGGAATTATTACTTTGCACTATTTAAATAACACACTTGAAAGACATTGACAACTTACTGAAGCAAAGGGGGTGAACAGTGAAAGAAAGAGACAGATGGAGAGTGGAACAGCAACAGTATTTTTTCTGGGACATGTAAGATCATCTGTATGGTGTGTTATTCATACTTATTACCTCATTATTAAGATGGCATGCTCGGTACAATAAGTGCTTGCTTCAGGGAGAAAGAAAGGGTAAGAGAGTGCAACCAACACTGACACATAAGCAGGATAAGGTTGGCTTACTAAGGTTCCTTGTTGGGGCTGCAGTGTTTTTGCAAATGATGTCTTGCTGCACTATTCAAATCATATGGTAATGCAATGGTGTAAATGAAGAGAAATAAGATGTTTGCAGTTAATGTATGACAAGTATATGAAATAATAAGTTGACCCACATCTGTAAATGAACCATGACACTATGCAAAAATATCAGTCTATAAATAGGGGAATTGTCTTAACATGCCATATAAATTCTTAGCTCATTACATCCAGCAGCCTAAGAATTGTTACATTAACAGTTTCACAGTACAGCCTTTATCTGCCTTTACTCTGTATTCCAAAGTGCAGCAGATTTAAGCACATTTACGCAGAAGTAACCAGACTACTGTGGCTGAAATTAAAATCTTCATTTGTTGCCATATGAAATGAAACAACTTTCACTGTCACTCAGCATTGGTGTGCCATGCCAACCTTTGCACACATGTTGAGGCAAAAAGTGAAGGCTTTTACGTGGGCCATTTCTGGCTATGTGTGTTGTGTGTGAGTCTATTTTTTGACTGAATTAAACATGAGAAAAATAGGTTGATAAGAGAGTAGTGAAAATGGGGGCAAGCAGAGGGTATGACTCAGAAAAAGAATACAGGAATTTACAGGAGGGTGGTAGGAGAGCACCACCTATCCACTTCTTCAGAATATAAACATAGGAATTGTGCAAAATATTTCATGCCTTTGGAGAATCACCACCCTAAGGATGGATGGCAACAACATCCTAATGTTGTATAGCCAATTGGACCATATCAAGTATGTTAATAAGACACACAGGTGAAGTGGAGAGCTATGCATGGGGCATAATTTTTTAGTGGAGCAGATGCTCATTTTCTGTATTGTTCTATAGAGAGGAGTATTGGGACAGGGACTCAGGAATGAAAGGTTCAGGTTGGTAGGGTAGAACAGGAAGCAGGCACAGACATATAGTATAGGCAAGACAGACAGGGATGGTGATGGACACAAAAGGTTGGAAGACAGGTGGGGGAAATTGGAGGTGAACCCATACCCAGATTGAGAACAGTGAAAATCTAGTCTCTCCCTACAATGTCATCACTGTCTGTCAGTCCAACACAGGACCTTTTCAACTGCTGATTTGTGTACTGAGGTCCCTCTCCATGATATCCTCCACCAGCCCTGTTACCTCCTGCCAGGTGAAAATATCTCCTCCCCCACCTGTACTGCTCCAAGAGGGTACCACTGAGCTACCTCATACAGGTGGAGTAGGGGGTTGTGGAAACAAAATTGCCAGGTCGTGAACCCAAAGTGCTGGTGTTTGTGTTGCCATATTTGGAGGTAAGGTGAGATGAGCTGTAGTGGTTGGTCTACCTGCCTGTGCTTTTGGTCAGTTTGTTTTCAGCAGCAAGGTATACAAACAGCAGAATGTTATGAAATTATAAAAAAAAATAGATGGGGTGGGGGAGGGCAAAAAGTAGAATTAGATCCATTGCATATCACATTATTTTATTTTTTTCAATACATAAACAAATAAGATAATTGACTATTGTACACCTTTTGCAACATCCAAATATGGTGGGAAGGTATTAAAGGTAGTAATGTGTCAGAAAATAAAAAAAAAAATCACTGCTAGGATATAAGAAATAGCAGCCTTTATTTCCCTGTGCTGTATAGGATATATGCATTCACATGTAATAATTACACTTATCTTAACTGAATTGTTCCTGACATTCATTACTGCTGTTAATTAGATATACTATCCTGTAACAAAACCTAATTGCTGCTTCTAGGAATTTAACATACAGCTAATGTGGTATTCTCATTAACTAATGCAAGCAGCAAGAGTTATTGGATAAGGAATGCATGCTTTATATCGGGTTCCTATTATATAATCGAAGATGCAATCCTTCTAATGCATCTTGATCGAACTTGAAAGCACGAAACGGCAAAATGGTGAAATGGCATACAAGTGATTTTTTTCCCTGGGAAAGAAATCGCTTAGCCGCTTCCGTTATTTTGCTGTTTTCATCACTGCAGTGCGATCTTTGAGTTGGTATATTTAAATAGTGGGGGCATAGGGGGCACAGCTCCCCACATCGGGGGTGGGGGGGGCAAAGCCCCTCACTTTATGTAATTTTTTGAAGTTTTTATTTTTATTTTTTTTGTGGAACAGCAATTTTTTTCCCTGTGAAAACAATCGTTGTTCCGAGTGTTCAGGATTGTAAGCTTTCGCTTATATGGGGTCAATAAATAAGTGTTCACTTTTTTTAAGTGTTTGCTGATTTAATATAGACACTTCATATCAAGGTTAGGCTGTTCATGATACTAGGGAGTGAGGGACTGAAAATACTTATCTGTCTTGCATTTGGACCTCAGGCATACTCACCCCCTTCCTCTCTGAGGGAAGTTAGTCTGTCCTGGTATGCCTCATGGTTTGCTTTTATTTCCTCTACAGCTGCACAGTAAAAAAAATAAAACACATCTATATATGAAAGCATAATGAATAACTGCATTGGTTGGCTGGATAACTAATGCCATATCATAGACAGGATAAGGTCCCAATCCAATAATCCAAGACACTTTTTATTGATTTAGCACTTTCGTCAAGGTGAAAGACTTCATCAGAATAGCCATGTTTGCTAAAACACGCCTTTAAATAACCCACCCCTCAACTCACATTGGTTAAAAGAAAAACATCACTTCCTCCAAAAATAAACATCACTTCCTCCAAAAATAAACATCACTTCCTCCAAAAATACACAATAAGAAAAACTATACAATAAGAAAATCTTTTAAAATATTTTTAAGATATTTGGTAAGCTGCTGATAAAAAATGCTTGCACATTACAAAAGCAGCATAGATTACACATTCCTGATAAAAAATACTAGCACATTACAAAACCAGCATAGATTTCAGTTTAAGTACTACAACTAGAGACTCTGTCATTGAGTCCAAGAGCCAGACAGGCATTTGTTCTACTCTGCCACTTAAGCTCCATGAACTCTAAAAATTCATCCAAGGGACCCCCCCCCCCGAGGACCTAAATCAACTTGGTCGACGATGAAAAATTTGAAAGCATGCAGTGGGTGAAGGCTGATGTGCCTGTACAGTGCATTGTTTTCGTTCCTATGTCTAATATCATATGTATGCTGGTAAATGCTTTGTCTCAGTGCCCTGATTGTTTTTCCTACATAGTAGGCGTTGCAAGAGTCACATAATGCGACATAAACAACTCCTTTGGATTAACAATAATGTTTCCTACGTGTAGTAACGTACCCATAATTTTTGATTTTAATTTCATTTGTGTCAGTCATATACGGACATTGTGGGCACCTACCACATCTGTAACTGCCACCCTGATCTGGTTTTGTGTTGCATCTTTCCAATAACCCTTTCAGGGAAGTTTTTTTTTTATAGGCAATCTGCGGCCTCTTGCCCAGTTTATTATGGGCATCAATGTACAAACTAAAAATTGCCCAGAGCTTCAACACAATCTCTTTAATGTCATACAAACTGACATTGAAAGTCAAAATAAGAGCCCTACTAAATATGTCAGATTTCTCCTTATGTGAAGGCCCACTCAACCCATGAAATAATAGAGGGCTGAAATTACCAAGTTCTCTCCTGGTAATAACTTCTGCTGATGAAGTTTTCAGGATACCCTCTCTTAATTAGCATGTTCTTCAATACCCCACATTCTCTTAAAAAGTTATCAAGTTGTGAAACCATCCTGGCTAGCCTGATGTACTGCCGTTTGACCAGTGCCTTCTTTTGATGTACAGGGTGCCAACTAGAAAAGTGCAACAATCAGTTGGAATATGTTGGCTTGCAAAATAAATGGGAGGTAAAACCCTTCATGGCATAGTTCTTCTACACAGTCACATCATGATAGTTCAAAATGTCCTTGTCTTTGTTCACAGTGCACCTCAAGAAATTGGTGGCCCCATTAATGAAGGTGAAAAACCTATTCAGGTCATTTTCACCTCCTTTCCAAAAAAGGACAATGTTATCCAGGTAGCACCCGTAGAACACCCAGAGGTCACTGAACTCAGAATTCATGATGAACAAATCCTCCCATTGTGCCAATACAATGTTGGCAAATGTAGATGCACAGCACACACCCATAGTGACACCGGTTCTTTGCTTAAACAGGTGTCCCTCAAAGCTGATAAAGTTGTTCTCCGGGACAAGCTCCATACATGCCCGAATGGTCAGAAATGTCCCATGGTCAAAAGATGTCTTCATACAAAAAACATTTGAGCCCTTCATCATATGGGATCACCAAGAACAGGTCACACACATGAATTGTGACAAATGTCAGGTCTTTGTCAAACATTTCAGGTTTAATTTTCCCTAGAAAATCCCAAGAATCTCTAATAGTGGATTCTCTCCCATCCAGTACATGTTTGACCTTATTGTCAATGTATTTCGCTAAGAAAAATGCCTTAGAAGCCTTAGCATCCACTGTAGGGTGAAGGGGGGGTGGGCTTGTGATGGACTTGTGTATTTTAGCAATCTCGAATATTGTTGGGATCCTAGGATGTTTTATATGCAGGTACTCATGTGTCTCTATCGATATCTGATCATTAAGTAGCAGTTGTTCAATATGTAAGTCAATGATTCTTTAAGCGATGTTCAATTCATTGCGAGAGACTTCTACATATGTATCACTGTATAAAAGCTCCAACATCCTGCTATTGTAATCATCAAGACCCATCACTACTAATCCCCTACCCTTGTCCTGTTTCCTAAATCTTGTCTTTCTACATTCTAAAATGTCCTGTAAGACCACTGCCTCACTTGTAAAGTTGTGATGTATATTAGGATTCCTATTCTGTACCAGCGCCCTGAATTCTTTGTCACATAACATCTCAAATGTTTGTACTGTGGGGTGTTTAGGGGGCATAAAGGTACTAGGTCTACATAGTGTTACTTGGTTCAAGCCCATGTTATCCGAAGAAAAATGTAGTACTAAGTTCAACTTCCTAGTGTATAACTTAAGTTGTATAATAGTGTCGACAATATTGGAATTAGTAGCAGGGACAAAATTTAAGCCTTTAGAAAAAATATCAGCCCATTCAACAGTGACCATTGTCTGACTGTAGTTATAAATACTAAAATCACCAGCCAAATTCTTAACAATAGTGCATTCAGCATTATCAAATTCTCCACTGAGGCTCGTTGCCTCCGGTAGTTGTTCCGTCTCCCCATCCATTGGCCCTGATAGTTGTGCTGATAGTTGTTCTGGCCATATCTCCCATTGCCTTGTCTCTCCTGCCTCTGATTCATCAATTGTTCTGACCTGCTCAGAGGCGGAGGGTCTAAAAGGGTATCAGTACATGTGTTACTAGATTCAGAATTGTCAGCATTAATGTCAGCATTGTATTCCTCATACCTGTCATGCCACTCCCCCTGTTGACCCTGTGGGGAGCCTGGGTATGCTCCCCCCCCCCTCATAGTCACTCAGGTCCCTTAGTAGTTTCTTTTCCTTGCGTATTTTTAATTCACACAGCTCATTTTCTACATTACTAAAAACCTTGTAAAAATCAGCTTGTTTATATTCAAACAGTAAGTCATTTTTAATACTGTTATCCAGCTTCTCTATGTCTCTAACTAGCATTGCCATTTTCCGTTTTTTGTCACCAACCAAAATATGTAACAGTTCACAACCCTGCTTATTAAAAAACACAATTAAGTCTTTATATAATTGTGAACCCTTTACCAGTCCTGTAGGGTATTTCCACATTTGGAGCCCTTTGGGGATCTGTTCACACTTGATGCACTCCAATAAATACTCATTCTCCAACTGCAGATTCTTGTATTTGGTCAACAGTTCCTTAAATATAGGCAACAATATCCTATGTATTGATATCTGCATGATGGAACTCATACATTCATACATAACTGAGTTCACAGCCATCTTGTCTGTATTTTATAAATTTATTTTCATGTCATTTCATGTCATGTCTTTCTTCTGTTTCATCTCATACAAGGATATGGTGCTCAAGACATGTATACTGCAAGTTGCCATTCATTGGTGCAGAGAATGAGGACATTAGCCAGGCCTTCGATTACCATGGAGCATTTTTTTAGGGAGAGGTACAGGTGACAAGTCTATCCAAGACAGGATATGGCAGAAGGTAGCCCACATGAATTCTGTTGAAGGACATGGGAGAACTTAATCACAGATACAATACAGGAAAGGTGATACAATCACTTATTTCTATCGTACAGCAGCTGCAGTTGCCTGTGAATACATGGCTGTGGGGGGGGGTGGCCCTGCTATTGAATCACTACCGACTGAAACAGAGGAGTTCCTGTCCACTAACAGAGATCCAGATAGCTCAGCAAAGGTTTCACATAGAATACTTGATTTTGATGCTGATTTGAATGAGAGACCCAGAGTGTCTCAAGCAGAGCTTTCAGGTATGTAAAATAAAATAAAGTAACTGTCACACTCTATATGTTTATATCTTATTTGTCTGATATATCTATCGCCAGCAATAAGTGTGAGTTAGATGACACCAGACAAGAGAGAGAGAGGATGACATGTGGGGACTCAACTGGTCAGATTTTTGTATGAGATGATTTCTAATCTGTACATGTCAAGTGGCTTATTCTTTGATTCTTGTTTCAATTGCATTGTGATACTTATTAGTCTTCTTTCCTCTCCATTCTTTACATACGGATACATATGGATAGCAGTCTGCAAAACCATTCTGCCATGGTAAGCTTAACTTTTTTATTGTTATTAGTGTATGTAAGGTAGATTTAGGTCCAACTGGTACTAACAGTTGCATTGCTTTAGCATCTATTACAGTTTAACTTATCTTTTGTATAACAAAATTTTGTTTATTTTCATTCCCTGTTTCTCTTTCATTGTTGTGTTTATAGGTGATCCTGACAGTGGCACAATGGAACTCTTACCGTCTGATGTCAGAACATCAGTAGAGCCTGATAATAATGGTGATGATGAAGATGCACAATCTAGTGGTGCAGAGGGTCAGTCTGACACTGAGGTTATGGCTCCCACATATTATACCCATATTTTGGACACAGTCAGTATGCCTACGCATACTCATGCCATGGAGCCCTCTGACACAGGACAGGTTGAGGGTGACACAGTTGATCAGGAAAGTGTGGTTACTACATTTGCAGAGTTTGTTGATTCTTCCTGTAGCCATCATGAAGGTGAGGTACCTTACAAGAAATTTGGTAGAGGTACTCAGTGGAAGGCTGTTGTCCACATTTCTCCTGATGCTGTTGAATCATTTTGTGCCACCAGAAATATGTGTGGGGTCATAATGGAGGAGCAGGCATGTTCCACCAAGGCCTCAGAAGAGATACTGCAAGTACTAAACCTCATGCATTCTGAAGTTCATAACTCCCTGAACTGTGAGAGTGACTCCTTGGACAAGATAACACTAGATCAGGTAGTGTCTGTGATGGAATGTCTGCTGGGGAGGGCAGGCATCCATGGGGCTAGAGGACTGCTATGTCTTCTGGTGTTAGCCAACTTGGTCATGCCAGATCCCACTCCTATAGTGGCATTACATCCACTGCTCCATCAGTGATTGCAGTGTGGTAGGCCATGGGGTTATGTTCCTGGAGGTAGTCATTCGGATAGCACCCAACGTCTAGCCAGGGCCATGGAAGTCACAATGCAGCTTCTGGCAAAGGTAGTTCTCATGGTCAGGGCAATGACACTGAACTGATTACTCTACCATGTGCAGTTCACACCTCTCCAAGATGCCAGTACATAGTACTAACGCAGTGCTTGATTATGTCATGCAGAAACACACACACACACACACACACACACACACACACACACACACACACACACACACACACACACACACACACACACATACGCACACTGAAAAAAACTTGCCCATACCACCTCACAAACATGTAAGCTATCAAAGCAATACTGTTGAGTGCTATGCATCTCTTGTTACTGTCCCTGACCGCCGTATAGTTTAATAAATATATATGTGTTTTAATTGCACACATACTCACTTTTTTGGCATCAGCCTTGTCCTCCTGCCACCCCCCACCACCCTATTCAAATGATGATGACTGTGCCCTGCCCTTTGGATGTGTCTTTGGGACTTATGGTTGCATACATGTCAATCCACACAGTGGACAGCTACTGCTTGCTTCCTCACAAGCTTGCATTTATCAACAGGGATCGCAGAAGAAAAGGTTTTGATTTCTTGTTCGTACTCAATTGTGAATGATTGTTTATATAATTGTTGAACCGCATTGTACTTCAGTTTGTACTGTAAGCAGATCAGTTGAAACAGTAACTATTTCAGTCTTGCTTATTACTTGTGCGAGTGATGATATAATTGACCTGTCCCATGGTTTACAGAAAGCAATCAAGTGAAATGCTTGATGCACAGTATTGGGTATAATACATAGCTTTATATGAGTCCCCGTGGACTATGATGTTTGCAGATGACATTGTGATCTGTAGTGAGAGTAGGGAACAGGTGGTGGAGACCCTGGAGAGATGAAGATATGCTCTAGAGAGAAGAGGAATGAAGGTCAGCAGGACTAAGACAGAATATATGTGTGTGACTGAGAGGGAGGATAGAGGAATGGTGAGGATGCAAGGAGTAGAGGTGGCAAAGGTGGATGAGTTTAAATACTTGGGGTCAATAGTTCAGAGTAACGGTGAGTGTGGAAGAGAGGTGAAGAAGAGAGTACAGGCAGGATGGAGTGGGTGGAGAAGAGTGTCAGGAGTGATTTGTGGCAGACGAGTACCTGTAAGAGTGAAATGGAAGGTCTACAAGAGGGTAGTGAGACCAGCTATGTTATATGGGTTGGAGACAGTGGCACTGACAAAAAGGCAGGAGTTTGAGCTGGATGTGGCAGAATTAAAGATGTTAAGATTTGCACTGGGTGTGACGAGGGTGGACAGGATTAGGAATAAGTATATTAGAGGGTCAGTCCAGGTTGGAAGGTTTGGAGACAAAGCCAGAGAGGCACGATTACGTTGGTTTGGACATGTGCTGAGGAGGGATGCTGAGTATATTGGGAAAAAGATGCTAAGGATGATGCTACCAGGTAACAGGAAAAGAGGAAGGCCTAAGATAAGGTTTATGGATGTGGTGAGAGAGGACATGCAGGTGGTTGGTGTGACAGAGCAAGATGCAGAGGACAGGAAGAAATGGAAACAGGTGATCTGCTGTGGCGACCCCTAACGGGAACAGCCAAAAGAACATGATGATGATGATGATGATGATATTGCAAGCACCAGTTATATAAGCTATTACTGACATAAGTGTACACCTCAGACAAACACTCTGCTTAGGGGCACATGCGTATTTCCATATGACAGTACTCAGTTATATATATTTTTTTTTCCTTGCAGGTTCCACACTTTCCTTGTCATTACCACATTATTGCATGGACAAATTGTGTCCTTGGGGGTTGTCCTTGTCTGATGCTATCAGAACACAGCCATTACTTCTTTACTTAGAGTAAAGGTTGTTGACTTTGATAAGCAATAGTTTTCATATTTCTATGTACACCAGATCTTAGGCTTTCAGCTACATAGTGAGTATGTGTGTGCTATCAATTGCCTCATAGCCAGAGTCAGGGCATGCTGTGCATGCCTCCATTTGCCAGTACCAATCTGCAGCTGGTGGCTATTTCTAAGACTCCTCATCTCTGTCTGCAGCTGCTACTGGCCCTGCCTGTGGTCTTTGAAACTCTGGTCCTTCCCTTTGCTGTCCTTGTTGAAGATGTTCCCTGAGAATTATATAGTGTAACATAGCACAAATGTGAACATTTGGGCAGAGCTGCTCCTGATGTGTCTAGATACTGGAACGTTGATTTAAGCAATCCAAACATTCTATGATACTCCCAGTTTGAGCATGGGCTTTGTTTTATCCTTGCCTGGTGGGGCTGTGTGGGCTTCTCATGGGGACCATGAGCCAGGGCTCCAGTGCATAACCTTGCAGATGTGCCATATGTGAGAACTGTGAAAATTGCCCGAGTTATCTGTACAGACATTGTAGATAATCCCTTGTGCATTACAGATAACCAGACAGTTTATAGAGTTATATCCTTTTCCGTTGCTGTAACTCCTTCCCTGTTCATCAGGTGGGGCTTTTATTTCTGTGTGCAATCTATGGTCCCAATACTTCAGGGAAGTATGTTATTTCATAAAATTCCTGAATGGTTCTTGCTCTCTCCTGTGGGGTGTGTGGGAAACAGATGTAATCCATGTATGCTGTAGCATTACATTTAAAAACCAATGCAATATTCTAGAGGCTGATTTTTGTGACACCCCTAATATATCTCCTGTGGGTCTCTGGAAAGTACCATTAGCTAGTATACATAATGCAATACATACCTCTGCTTCTGCTGGGATGGGTTCTCCACAATATGCTTGAGATGGGGGGGGTAGAGTTTGCATAGTTCTTCCAGTGTTTCCCAATGCTGTTTCATGCAGTCCATGATAAATCATATGGGGTGTAAACACCCTTCTTCTTCTTCTTGCCCGATGTCTAGCAGCAGCACCCTGATTTGCAGCCTGTTGCACATACAGCATAATAATAGCAGCAGCAACCCCTAACATGATTTTTTTGTCCTAAGTGCAATCGTGCTGCATTCCAAAGAGTTTTGGTGTTCAGGTCAAAAGTGAGCAGTGAGTGTACACAATTGTTCTATAGCTTCATGAAAAGCTCCACCATCTTGGCTTGGTTAATTAGTAAGTAATTCAGCTCCTTATGCTTTCATTAAACTATTCTTCCATTTCCCTTTGTTTTGAGGCTCTACACAATGTGTAGAGATGTTTAATGAATACAAAATAGCATGATATCATGTGTTCAGTGTGCCACGCTGCCATCACAATACTACTACATAGTGTAGCTATTAATGAATCCAGCCCATGCTCTTATATTTACTAGTACTCCTAATAATTCTATAAAGCTGTATGGGTGCCCTGTTTATTTTTGCCACTGACTCAGAGAAACATGTATTCTCTCAGAAACAAATTATATTTTCTGTAGTTTTGAACTATTATGGCAGTACATACATATATCAGTTATTCTGACAGACATGTATATATTTAAGTTTCTACTGTCTGTTTTTCCTAATTCATATTAGGTAATGCATTGCAGAGTATAAAGTTATCCATCCAGGTGCTTTCACCTCAAAGCTTCATAAAAATATTTTGAAGCAGTAGATAGCTAGATAGATAGATAGATAGATAGATAGATAGATAGATAGATAGACATTCACATTTGAATTTAGGGTCAAATTCAGCTCAGAATGCAACATGAAACATTTGAAAAACTGCCAATTGAAAACAAAACAGAAGGTCTCAGTTCTCTTCAGAGTAGCAATTATAAAATCAGTCAAAAATAAATATATGTTCAGGATCCATAGGGAATTACTATCAGGACATATAGTGCATTACTATTTAGTGTATGTAGTAAACATATGAAGGGTTTTAGTGGTTCTTAGACAAGAGTTACAGCATATCTTCTTAGCTGTGAGTCAATCTGCACAGCGATCTACTGAATATTAACTTCACAAGAGCACAGTGCTTATCTTCAATCTTGCTCAATCTATTTCTGTATAAAAGTGATTATTTATTGCACATGCTGTGGCATTAAAATGATTTTTAAGTAAAATTCAAGTTGTATCTCTTCCTTCATCTTTGAGGTTAAGAGCCCAAATCTAAAGAGATTTTATAGGTAATTATGCATACAATATTTCTTGAAAATTGCATGAACACACAGACAGACACGCACACAAACACACACACACACACACACACACACACACACACACACACACACACACACACACCACATTTTGGAGAAACAAACACAAAATAGCCAAATCAGTCAATAATGTTGTGGCAATGATATAGAAACTGGTCGGCATTAGAGAGTTTAATATTAATAATTGTGGCATTCCAATAATATGGTCTACACTGCATAGATCTTCCTCAAGATTCATAAAAGAAGGACAGGCAGAATGCTACTCAGTGTGATCAGGGTTTTTTAATTTTCTGTGTAGCTAGGTATTTGTTTATCTAAATGCTATGGCACTTAAGTGTCATAACATTTAGATTGCATTTATAACCCCATTCCATGAAACATGAAAATCGAAAAAAAATCCTGATTGTATCATGTAGTGCTTTAAATGTGCTGTATTTATAAATCCTAATTCTTCTGTAATTATATTTAAGTCCCATTGCAAATGATCAGGGTACAGGTCTAATGTTCAGAAATATTGCAAAATAATGTTATATATTATCCATCTTCTTTAGCAGGCAATAAATCTGTATACCTTATTGCACCACTTAATTCCTCCTGTCCTCTTCTTACCCATCTTAATCATCCTAGATCCTGATTTACTTTTTATTGTATTTATTTTACTTGATCAGGTCAAAAAAAAAAATGACGTGAAAAAGATATTAGATGGTGACCTAATTATTTCCTTACTGGGTTTATATAACGATACCTTGGGAATAGTACAATTATCTCAAGCACAGATAGCTGGAAATGTTATTATTATTATAATTATTTATTTTGTAGTTTGGTGATAAGAAAATTTGTACTTAAATGTCTGAGATGCTTGTGCATAGGTTTCAAGTTTCTAACATACATTCTAATAAATCCTTTTATTGTATCCAGCATGACATTTGTAAATTTCATCAATACAGTAGTGGACCAATGTCTTCTTTTTCATGATATCTTTTTAAATTTAGAGAAGGCTTTTGACTCAGTGCTTTAGTATTATTTGACTAGTGTGTATATGCCTTACAAACCAGGAGTTCATACATGTTTAGTTAAATGGATTGGTTAGTAGTTAAAATCCAGGAAACAAAGACATGAGATTTAAGAGAGATTCTCAGACTGGATAGATAACCAGAGTAGAATGCCACAGGAATCTGAACAAGGTCCCAGGCTATTTAAGCTTTTCTTTCTCTTTTAATTCTTGATTTTGGATGTTGGCTCAATAAATCCACCGATGACCACAAAATGTGTTTATTAGTGATGTTGCCTAGTTGTAAGGCTCTCCCACTTGAAAGTGGAAACAAGAGATGTTGAATTTAGGGGGCTCAGGTTAAATTCTAAAAGGTATAAAGTTATAAAATTTGGAGGCTATTATACTATGTGCGATGATAACTCTGTCTTTATGGTTTTACAGCAAGATGTGACTCTTTTTAAACAACTTTGAGCATTATTATAAAAGCAATTTACATTCTGGGATATGTTTCCCAGACTGTTTAAGAATTTTTTTGTAAGTTCTACATCACTCGTTCTGTTCTACAGGCATTACTTCCTTTCTATTGTAGAATGGTGAAACAAGATATTAAATGTCCCATTTTTCTCTTTAATTATTTTTTATTATTTGATTATTAATCTCAGAAGGTTAGAACATGTTCACAGAACTTTCACTATGCACTGAAAGCTTCACTAATTTGTATTTATCTTTACTATTTGTGCAATTATTTATGTTTCTGCTTAAATTATCTTTTAAATAAAACAAATGTGTGGAAAACTATATAAAGCCGTAGTGTATAGATAATTTATTAAATTACAACATCCCACAAAAATGAATGGGAAACAGTAATTCAACGCTATTAAAAAGGGATATGGATATCTGGAATAAGTAAACGTCTAGTTTGATTGATACATTAAATAATTTGTAGGGTAAGATCAGATGGCTTAGTACATGATTCCTAGCTTTTCCACTCATCACAGAACTCATTCTCCAAATGTGCAGTACAAGAAATGTCATGGGTCATTCTCTAGATTCCCAAGCAGCATGGATGCTGCTTTGTGCATAATGTTTACCTCATGGGTCATACTATTTATTTTGGGAGTAAAGAGAATTCTGCTGAACTCTGCTGTATTAGACTTATGCATAGGCAAGTTTAGGCTTGAGAACTCTGATCAGCAATTAGCTTAGTAATTGTTTTCCCCAGGTCTGAAACCACTGCACATTGTTGTATAGATTTGTTGGCATAAGGGAATTTGCCATTAAAGCCTATGACTTATGATGTTAATAGCCTCTACAGTGACCACCCATGGCAAAACACATAATGTTCCTGTATAACCTCTCAGTCCCTTTTACATGTAGCCATTTCTACATCATGAGTAGTGTGAGTTTACTGATTATTCCCCAAGCAGTGGCTTTCATATGTCTGGAAATGCAGTATTTGTGTTGTAGGAATGTTTTCCATTAAACTGTGGTATATCAAAATAAGTAATTTTGTCAAAAATATTCTGAGTAGTACTGACTTTCATTTTGGAGGTGATATTGGGGGTAAAAAGGGTACTGTGAAAAGAATTTATGGTTTTCTAGTGATCAGCGTAGGAAGGATGAGGAAGGAATGCATAATTACTCAAGGACTGCATGAATAAAAGATTAATTGAATTTCAGATGTTTAATACATGAATCACCATTGCAGTAACTTAAGCTATATGGTTCCTACCCCTCTGCAATGACCAGCTTCACAGAGTTTTGGGAGACCACCAGGTTCCCCAACTGTCAGGAGTGCACCGAGTGCTCCGTGTAAAAGGCAGTTGGAGTGACAATTTCTTCCAAGCATTTTTGCTTCTGAAGTGAGTGAGTCATTTAGTGTCCCATGATCTGCCAGTCATTTGGCTATCTATAAGAGCAGGGCAGATACTTCCCTGATGGGTAAAGCCTTTCCATTTTAAATTAAATTTATGAAGAGCTGTATTTTTCATGTCGTTATGTTGTGCTTTTCCTAGGAATCAAAGTGATATGGACTTTCTTAAAATATGGAAGAGAGCTGTACCATGGATACATGTGCAAATTTTTGTGAGGAAACATTTATTTTTTGACAAAAACACTTCCTCAGATTTTAAGATTTGGTGCATTTGGAACAGGATACTGTGCTTGTGAGAGACTGTCATTGGTATACTTACTTCCAAACCACTTGTCTTCTGTTCTCCTTACCTACTTGTCCAAGCTGCACTGCCTACTTTTTGGTCCTGGCTTACTGCTGGAGCAGCAACAGCAGCAGTCATTCGTCATGGTTCTACCTTCCCCAGAACCAAAAAAGAAGAAAATTTGTACAAAGTCTTTGAGAGCTACAGCAGCTCCTTGTTTGCCTCTAGCACTGATTGGTGACTCTGATATGGCCACTTGTCCTTAATCAGACCACCCATTTGAAGTCATCAAAGACCAGGGGGGTACACACATCTTCTGCAGCTGTCAGGATGTCTGTAGTGGGAAAGGAAGAGACATTATTGCTGTTGTCTGGGTAACGGCAGGAAAATGGTCTTCAATGGACTGGAATGGGTACTGGGAGGCTGGTTTCAGTGTGCCTAAGGATCAGTTTTGTTCAGTGAGAATGTACTTAGAGACATGCTTCTAGTATCTTGTTTCTATTTGACATGAACAGGACAGATTCACTGGGATTTCCTGAGGAACTGATTCCTGCTTTATCTTTGCTTTCTCAAGCCTCTTGCAAGAACAGGAAAAGAGTTCCATTTCATTCTGACAGGAGCTTTCAGTCAGAAGAGCAGTCAGTACTTGGGGGAGGGGTACACTTCAGGGGTTTCTTCTCAGTCTGAGCATTCTAATTCTGAGTTCAGTATGGTTTCATATTTACCTGTTGAAGAACTTTATTTCATAGACTATGACACAGCAAATGTGTAATGAATTGTTACAGTCACATATGCCAAAGGCTGCATCTATCCCCTCCATGTTATCTGCTTTAAAGAATGTTTTTCCTCACTGTATCAAGTCTTTCTGGTGGTCTTAAGAGGTCTAATGGGTTATAAAGTCATTTCTATTTCAAAGTCTGCTGATGCCAAACAGGTTACGGCCCCTAAACCCCAGTTCTGTTGACAAAAATTGGAAAGCAATCGATAAGTTGAGGAAGAAAATTTATTCCTCTAGTAGTTTAACTTTCAGGATTTTGAACTGCCAAGCCCATATACCAAAGTTTTTGTTTGTGTCTTTTGAGAATATGTGGAGGTTAGTGGTTAACATTCCTTTTACTGAGTTTATTGAAGGCCTCTGTGACAGCTGTGCATGCATCAACATGTGTTTATAATTCTGCTGACTCTTCTTCTAGAGCAGTTCTAGAACAGCTGCATCCTGAGCCATTTTGAGAAGATTGGCTTGTTTCCATTTTCAAAATCTTCCTCAGGATGTTAAATCTGAGATTTTAAATTCTCCTCAGATAAAGAGAATCTGTTTAGCCCTTGTGCAGCTGATGTGCTTAACAAGTATGTTGAAAGTGAAAAACTGACTGAAGGAGTGAATCAAATTTTTTAACCCTCTTTTAAAAGATCAAATAATATTTTCTCTCCCAGACCTCAGATCCTTTTTTCAACCAACCATTTAAGCAGTAAGGAGCCAGTAATCAGATTTTCAAAATACAGTGGAAAGGAAGTTTCAAAAGGAAAAAAAGCCTCCACAAATCCGAGGCAGCCCTCTCAGTCAGCATGAATATCCACCTGTTTAGGGTCTCCACCCCCTCACCCTGGCAGTCTTTCCATTTCTCTGTGACTTCTAACCTTTTGGTAACAGACAGTCACAGACAATTGGATTCTGAATATAATCCAAAGCAGTGTTCTTGGCAATGAAAGTTCCTGCCCCCTTTTTAATGAATTCCCTCTAGGCAATGCAATGGAATCAGATTACTCTTTTTTTATCTCATTTCACACAACATACTGTCTCAGGGAGTTGTTGAACCTGTGCCCATCAATCGCCTAGGTGAATGTTTTTATTCAAGGATTTTCCTAGTTCACAAACCAGAAGGACCCTGGAGGTCAAGTCTGGATCTTCCTTTTCTAAACACTTTTGTCAAAATTCCACAGTTCAAGATGTTATCACTTCAGTGTCTTTTACCTCTGATGCCACAACTAGGTTTGATGGTAAAGTTGGACATAAAGGACACCTATCACCACATTCTTATTACTATGCATTTCAGACATTTTGTATCCCCTTTGGATTCTACACTGCTCCCAAGGTGCAACATGCCTATCTCCAGCCATTATTTAGTGCAGATTATACAATGGTAGCTCATTAGTATGCAAAACTGTGCATGCAGATAGGTCAGCCCAGCTAGTGTGCCAATAGAGAAACATTTGCTGAAGTCCAACCAGACTTTCACCTATTAATATATACCATGGAACTCAATGCCCAGTAGTATAAATCCTGTTATTCTAGCAGTTATTCTAGCAGCTTTCTAAATTTATATGGGCAACATTCACAATAGGGACCTTTGTCCCCCTTATTTAAGACTTTGTAGTTTTCTTGACTTAAGAGGTCAAGAGGTAAATATGGAGGGCAGAGGAAATGCAAGGAAAATCAGGTATATTATGCAAAACTAAAGAAATGTAGCTGATTTTCCTTGTATTCTTGGCCTGTCACTCTTGTACCTGTAAACCATCCCGATTACACAGTTCTTTTTATAAAATAAAGAAAAAGCAAAGGAGATCTTCCTTTCTCTGTTGATTCTTTTCCAAAACACTGACATACTGTGTACGTTTGGGAAAGTGAGTTCCATATGCATGTGTAGTACATGTACAAAGCAGAACAATGTGGGAACAATGTAGAACAACACCGTATTCTTCATCGCGTAGGTTCATAGGTTCATAGGTTGGTACTAGCTATCGGCCCTAGGGCCTATACAAGCCTAGCCATAGCAATTCCCTGGATATGTCTTCCCACACTATTTACTTCCCTGGACCCCTGTCTAGCAGGGCGACTGACGTTATCCCCGGGGTGAATTTCCTTTCTCTCTGGATACACACATGCAGCTGAGATTCTACCTAGGCAAAACACAACTTTTCAGGGTTGCTAACCAGCTGTTTATCTCCTATGAATGCAAGAGGAAAGGATAACCACTGACAAAATTGTCCATTTCTAGGTATCTGTCTCACTCTATTACTTTTTGAAACACTCGCCATAATAAATCCCTACCAGGCAGGCTTACAGATTATTGAACAAGATCATTGGTTTCTTTGATTGCTTTCTGCAACACCTTGGTCATCTGTACATACTTTTACCAAGCACTACAAACTGGATTCTTTTTCTAGGTATAGAGCAGGCTTTGCCAGGACCATACTCCAGAAGCTCCTGGAGTTTTAGTTATTGGCCTCCTTCTTCTTCTTTCTTCCTATCTAAGCTAAGGTGATCTGCCAATAAATCTTTGACTAGTGCAATTGCGATCCATGTATTGAATATAGTACAGCTATGTAAGTAAACTTAATGTAACATTAGATGTTCTAATGGATCATTATAGCAGTATCCACCCCTCATTCTAGCCCCTTTTTTATGCCTATTAATATTATGTTGCCAGAGTTTGATTTGTCACCCTTTTGTATATAGTTTGCTTTGTTTCTTAGCACCAGTTTTCAGTACTATTGCTTCCTTCCTAGAAAAAGAAATGCACTGAAGAAATTAGCACTCTTACTGCCTCTTATATGGATTACTCCATGCACTTCCATGCACTTCTGACAGTTGGAGCACCTGGAGTGCTCTTAAAGCTCTGTGAAACTATCCAGTGCAGAGGGTTAGGACCCATATATCTTAGGCTACAATGGTGATCCATTAGAATATCTACTGTTATGGTAAGTTTGTTTAAGCAAGTGTGCTTTCTCTTACATCTGTGTGTGTCAGGGGGATTGCACGTGTAAACCCCATCACTATACAAGCCTTCGGGTTTATTAAAAGTAGTATCAGTAGAAGGTTCTAGTATCATAACTTCTTCCTGATGGTGGAAGATCTGGTAGGCGATAACTTTTCTCCATGTACAATTTGAGAAGATACACTCTAGAATTTATCACACAGCATAGTTGTTGGTAGAGAACTTTTTATAAATTATTAGCCATTTGTTAAAAAGCAAGATAGCAAACTTATTGGTCAGTTATTATTTGCAAACTGTTTTCTGTTTCATTTAGATACAAAAGTACAACATGGGGTTGCCAGAAGCTCAAGCAGTTATAACCATGGATAAAACTGTTTTACATGTGATATATTCTAATAAGGCTGAATACAACAGAACATAATACAATAATCCATAAATCAGGCCTATATTTTCACCATTGTATTTGTAATAATGTCAAACTCATATACCAAATGACTTATATTGTTCATTTATGACACGATCAAACAATTATGCAGTGCACTAATCTGTAATATGTAATCTGCTTAATATTCCATGCAGAGCAGTCACAGCCTTCATATTAGGCATTAACTTGTGCATTCCAGACCAGTGAATGCAGTCTTAGCGTGTGGGTGTAACTTCTGATACTTATATAACGCACTCATTTCCACTCTACATCTCATATCAATAAGGTTTACCCTGATTCTTCTTTAAACATCAAAGATGTTTGTCAAATATAGAAGAGCCAAAAAGTATGTTGTGCTATGCAAATTATCTGTCTAGTATTATAAATGGTGACATTTTGTATTACTAAACTTTTGTTGGCATTAAGTGTAGAAAAAATATGTGCATGAAAGAATATGTTTGTACTGGGTACAGATACAATATCTCCTACAATCCAATAATCTTGTCTATCCCTCTTACGATTGTATGCTCTCATGCTTAAAACAATGGAAAATCTGCTGCAGATTTATGCTACTTCTGTAACTGAATTTACTCAACAGTGGACGACCAGCAGTTAAAATATAATTACTCAACAACACAGACCAATGTTTTTAATATTCTTCCAAATTCAGTTACACATCTAATCATAGTTAGTCCCATACCTCTCAACCTGTTAATGCAAAAAATCTGGACAAAGCTTGACAAAATGGGGGTTCAAATAGGGACATAATTTAAATATTACTCTTATAAACTTAGTTGCTAGAGTAACAGGATTTGTTTTTAATATACACTAAAGCAACTACAACTCTTTATATCAATAAGAAAACTTCTAAGCCAATACAAATAGTTAATGGAACCAGACAGGGATGCCTACTCTCACCAAACTTGTTTAATTTCTATATAGAAACATTACTACTGCAAATTACCCAGAGATTATACCATCATCTTATTTCATTATCAAAAACTCAAATAAAATACACAGCTTTTGCAGACAATCTCAATATTTACTTTAAATATCCAATACTGATTTAAATAAAATCCTAGCATCCATAGATAAGTTTTCCCTAGTACCTAACTATGAAATTAATCTTAAGAAGTCAATTATTTATCCAATTAACCCGCTGGGACATAAGGAATTTTACTTTCCAGAGACTAATGTTAAAGTGCGGTATACTTTGAAATATTTAGGTATAAATTTTAGCCATACACAATCAGATATGTTCAATAATAATATAGTTAAAACTTGGTCAAATGTAGTCAGTAACATTAATAAATGGGAAAAGCTTAAACTATCTACATTATCAAAAGTTTCAATTGTAAAAATGAACATATTGCCTAATATTTTATACCATCTGAATGACACTTTCATGAAAATTCCAGTTACCTTCTTCAACAAGATAAAATTTCATCTGGCAAAATTCATATGGTACCCAAAAAGTACAAGAATTCGCTATAATAAGCTAATACCCTCAAAAGAAAAAGGAGGCTTAAGCCTTCTTGATTTTCAATTGTACTATGAAATCATCAATGCAAGTTGCATCATGTAGATTGCAAATCATGACCCTATAGGTAATGAATGGTACCCATAATGGATTAAATTATTTCACCAGAACATTTAACATATAAAGTTAATCCAAAAATGATTCCCTTCTTAAAACAAGAAACTCTTAAGACAAAAAAAATTCACCCAATCTTAATAAACTGCTGTGAAAATTTCAAGAAGCTACTGATATCAATAAATTTAAAAGACACAATTACTCTTCTGCAACCAATGCATAACAACCCAGATATAAAACTAGCAAACACTCTGGTAAACCTAGATACATACCCTTTAATAAAAAATTATACAGTATGGGATTTCTACCAATTAAATAACCTTTCAATGGAAAATATCATGAAACTATTTAAAGCAAGCAATAAATATAAAATGATAATTAAACAAATCTTATACCTAGTAAGTACTATAACCAAATATATCAATGTAGTTGAGCAAGATGTTAACTTAGCACAAGTTTTACACTTGCTTTTGAGTAAAAAGAAAATTATATCAAATACATATAAATTAATAGCAAATATTAAATATCAAAATGCAATTCTTTTTTCAAAGTTTTTGGAAAGTAAAAATAACACCATAACAGACAATCAAAAGGAATTAGCTATTAGAAATAGCATGAAACTGACACCATATAAAAAGTTAATATACACACAGATCATGATCTTCAACAATGCCTATCATACACCTGTTCACCTTAACAAATTCAACCCATCCAAGTCACCATATTGTCCCTTTTGTCCTAATAAAGAGAAAAATATTCTCCACATCTTTTGGAGCTGCAAAACAGTTTATAAACTATGGTGCTCACTAAGATTCATTTTAGAGAAATCAGGCTATTCAAAATTCACATTGTCATGGGAGACAGCTATACTACATGTATTCAAATGCAATAATAATAATTTCTATAAACACATTATAATAGCACTATGCACCATATTAAAAGCTTACATGGTGAAAAACTGGATAGACAGATCAAGACTAATCTGGTCAGAATATAAAAGCATGGCAAAAAAAACATATATTGGCCAAGAAGCTGTATACAAAAAGTCAGAAGAACCAAAACTACTATCAGAGGTACTACAAAGCATTAACTGATATTCTATCATAAACAGTAAGTTAAATGCTAATTATACAAGGATAGTAAACACATCACTTAGTTGAGATTAATAACCACAATAATTAAGGTGACGTATTTGTATATATGTATATAGGGTACGGTAAAGTAAATTGGCATCATTCTATAGGTTGATGCTATACCTCTAGTACTGCTCACAATTGTAAAATAATGTACAAGAGAACTGCTATATGATAAAAGTTCTTGGACTAAATCATAATATAAGCATATACTTGTAGTAGTCAAAATTGTAGATCTACCTAATTTGAATGTTAATTAGTAAAGTGTGCAATATCTATTATTACTTGCTTATGGTATGCATTCTGTAACATCAACTGTACCACATGTATATGTCTTGTTTATCTTCTTCTGCATATTTTGTGAAAAATATTTAATAAAACGAAATTTAATAAAAAAATATGAGCCAAAAATCTGGACATTCTGTGAAATCTGTACAGTTGAGAGGTATGGTTAGTGCCATTGTCTCCTTAACAATAGGTTAATAGTTTAATACTAGATTGTTAATCTGTTGGACCATTCATACCCTAGCCACATATCTCCTACTGAATTTATCAAGACATGAATTAATACTACACCCTCAACAAGATTAATTATTTTTGACATAGTTAAGCCCCCTTTCCATAAGGACTTGAGGAGTCAGAATTGGGGCATACTAATGACTGTCCAACTAATCATACAGGTTTCACTTAAAAAGGGGTCAGGGAACTGCTCTGCTCTACATTCTGGGGACAGTCTATTCTATAAAAGAAGTATTCTCTGTAACAGATATCTATCATGCCAGCAGGTCCTAATTATATTGCAGATGAAGTTCAAATCTCTTGAGGGGTGTATAGGGTGTTATTAGTCTTGTGGTTGTAAAGGAAGATGCATAGGACTGGATACTTCATGGTTCTGGAGGCTAGGCAGAGGTCACCTCACAAAAGTTGACAAGTGAGAACACTTTAAGGAGGTCAGAATAATTTAAGGTAAATATATTCCTTGACTGCCTTAGTAAGGAAGCACTGTGGTCTCTCAAGCTGGGTCAGGCCATTAGATAACTACATACCACTGACTTAATAAGGGAGGAGTAGTGGAGGGTGATGTCTTCCCTGGATGTAGAAGATACACCTCCTGGTGATCAGTCTTGCTATTTAAAACAGTTTCCTAGCAAAAGTGCTTAGGCAGTGGTTAACATATAATTCATTGCAAATAAAAGTAATCAAGTCTCTAATGACTGAGTCAGGTTTTAGTGCAGTGTGTTACCTATCATAATGACTGAGACAGTTTTTAGGCAGATTGTTACTTATCCTAATGACTGAGTCATTTTTTAGGGGGGAGTTACCTATCCTAATTACCGAGTCAATTTTTAGGGGTGTTATCTATCCTAATAATGGAGCCATTTTTAGAAGGGGTGTTAATCAAGCAATCCAAGATGGAGGAGCTATTCAACAAGCTATAAAACTGTTGTATACAATCAGTGCAGGTTTTGCCTACGATTTCCAAAACATATTGGAATACAGCCACAGAAATGACTCTACATGGGAACAATGTTAGGGGCTCTTGTTGCTCTTATATATGTATATGTGCAACAGGTCCAAGTATATGCTGCTGCTGCTAATAGACCTCAACCAAGAAGGAGAACAGTGTTTAGACTCTGTTTAACTATTCCTGGCCTACATGAGGTGGAAATTGTAGAGCACTACAGGGTGGATAGAGACACACTACAGGAACTCTACAACCTCTGTCATCCTCAACTGAGAGCAAGGGCAAACTGAGGGGAACCAATACAAGTGGAGACTAAGGTATGTGTAGCCCTTAGAATATTAGCTACAGGATCCTTCCAGAGACCAACAGGGGATATGCTTGGGGTGTCACAGACATCAGAATCCAGGATCCTACATCAGTTCCTGAATGGTATGCTAAAACATGCCAGTGACTACATACATTTTCCCCATACACCCCAGGGAAAAGCTACAACTATGCAGGATTTCTACCCTGTAACACACTTCCCTAAAGTCTTTGGTGTTATAGAGTGCACATACACTGAAATCAAATAACCACTTAGAGAACAGGGTAAGGTGTACATAAACAGAAAAGGCTTCCACTCCATTTATTGCCAGGTCATGCGCAATGCTAAGGGAATTGTCCTGAATGTGTGTGCTGGCAACTCAGACAGTTAACAAGATTCCCATTTTCAGCACAAGTCTCAACTCTATTATAGGTTTTCTAGGTTCTAGGTTTTCTAGGAAGGATATCCTGAAGAGTCATTTACCGGAAGATGCAGGTTATGCACTAGAGCTGTGGCTGATGATGCCCATCAGAAATGCACACCCACCCACCAAAAAACTTTATAATGATACATACACACTCAAACAAGAAATATCATAGACCATGCTTTTGGGCTGCTGAAATCAGGGTTCCAGTGCCTAGATACATCAGAGGGAGAAATGCAGTACAAGCCCTATACTTGTGCTGAAATTTTCACTGTCTGTGCCATCCTTCACCATATTATTCTGAGAAAACAGCTTCAGCAGGAATACCAAGGGGAAGGGGCACACATCCCACCACCACTGGTAAGGTCAACACAGCCCCACACAGGTGGAGGAAACATCAGTCACTGTGGGTGTAGGCAGATATAGGTGTGCACAATATGCCCTCACCCTGGCCAAGAGGCAATGGAGAGCACACACACTTGCCACCTAAGGGGGTAAAACCTTCATCCTATGCACATACATATAGTAGTATTGATGTCAGGCAATGCTCACAACATTATCTTACCTATGTAATGGCTGTGTACTGCTAGCATCACACAGAGTCAGCCCTGAATTAAAACTTTTGTAACTGCTGGGCTTCCAAGGTAAGTGATGAACCTGGCATAAGAAAATAAATAGCTAAGAACACAAATGAATGGCATATCCTTGTATATACTTACTTGCTAATATAACTAAGTAGAAGGGGTGATTATTATAGCAATAACATCAGTATGTGACAGCAGTGACATATCTCAATAGATGCATTCTCTATCAAGTAATAGGCCTCATGCATCAAAGATTCAAACATTACAAAAACAAATAAGAAAGCAGTACAATTTTCAAAAGAGCATCACAAACACATATATACCAAGCACTCAGCTATGCACCTTGGGCATCAGACAAAAGACTTATGTATCCCTGAATCCAAAAGATAAAAAATGAAGGATATGGAACAGTTATCATCATTTGCACAAGGTGTTGTTGGGGGGGGGGGGGGCAAAAGACCAAGGCTGACACAAAAAGTAGTGAGTTCATGTAAGTAAAGTGGACAGGCAAGCAGAAATTTTGATAAAGTATCAGATAGCCACAGAAACAGAATGAGTTGTAAGCCTCAAGACTGACCCATGTGACTGTTATGTTTGTGTGTCTATATGAGCACTCAAGGTGAAATGCATGTATGTGTGTGTGTGTGTGTGTGTGTGTGTGTGTGTGTGTGTGTGTGTGTGTGTGTGTGTGTGTGTGTGTGTGTCTGCAAGAACACAGACAAGCTCTGTGCTAGCTCTATGTCTTAGTATTTTGGACGGGTATGAACTGTGCATGGCAGACGTGACAATTCATCATTGATGTCCCTGACTGGGTGAAATGGCTCTGCCAGGAGTTGCACTAGCATGTCCATGCCCATGGTCAAATGCACTGCTGCTACCTGAGTGAGATTGATGTCTGCTGGATGAGTTTGCCTCATGGATACACTCAGGACCGTGACCCTATGGCCTAACACTTCTGGGAGTGGACACCACAATCATTGATGGTGCTGTGGAAGTAGTGCCACTATAGGAGCATGATCAGACATGGCCACATTGGCTAATATCAGATGATGATGCTGACCTACATCCACATGGATGCCATTCCCCTCCCAGTAGGCGTTCAATCACAGATACTGCTCATTCCATCGTGTCATTCTTCCAATCCATTGAATCAACAACATGGTGGAGGCAGTCACTCATGTCAGCCTGTGGCGCATCTAAAACCATAAGCATGTCCTTGGAAGCCCTATTGGAATTTGCCTGCTCCTCCATGATGGCTGTAAGCATACATTGAGTGGCACATAAAGACATACAAGGATGAGGTGGAGGGTGGACAGAACGCCTCCTGTGAGCACCCCTAACAACCCTCCTGCATGGCACCTGGCCCACACTTTGACTAAGGCCATAGTCAACTGGCATTGAAGCCACAGTAACCACACTACCCTGATCAAGTGTGTCACCCTCCACCTGTCCAATATCTGGGGGCTCACTGGAATAGGTAACCTTACTAGCTATGTCTGATGGAAATACAGAGGATGGTTGAATGCCAACCTCAATGTTAGATTCAAACTCTGCAACCTCTGACTGCGCATCTGTTTGGACCTCATCATCATCATAGTCTGCTGATACTTTGACATAATATGGTAAGAGTCCTACACTTCCACTGTCAGGATCACCTGTGATAATAAACCACAAACACAGGAAAGAAATTAATACCCACACTACAATTTAATATATGATAACAAATTAGCACCGGTGTTACTATCACAGATGGTACAACAATATATACACACACAGTCATGAACCCACCTCACATATATGGATAAATGCATATTTCTGACAAATGGTCATCAATAATCAAATAACAATTTTGGCTTACATTGTGCAGATGACTCCACACTTGCTGTGGTGGATGATTCTGGAAGAAGTTAAGCAAAAGACGAGGATACAATTCCAATAACACAGGGGAACAAAATTTTTGCCTATATGTCCATTAAAATTAATCAAAACTAAGGTAGAACAAAACACAAAAACAGGTTCTCACTGCAAGAAGGATACTGTGAACACACAGTATAAGATTCTTTTATATCGTGTGTTCGCAGTATCCTTCTTGCGTTGAAAACCTATATGTCCATTAACAATACTTGTAACTGAAACTTGGATGACTCATCCACACAAAGCCCATGTGTAAGGAACAAAAATGTGCTGTTAACTGTATCAATTTATCAATAGGTTCACCTAAAAAAATTAAAACAACAAAAAATTATTTTAGAATATTTTACTGTACAAGAAAATGTTATAAATTAACATATGCCTGTTTACCTGGAATATCTCCTGGCATATACATGCCCTCCCAGAAACATCAGCACTAACATCAATCACATGTTCTTGTGCATTTTCCACTGATCTCTCTGGATCTCTGATAGTGGACAGGAACTCTTCATTTGGAGTCAGTGGTGGCTCTGTAGCAGCCCCCCCCCCCCATAGCCAGCAGTTCACTGGCAACTGCAGCTGCTCTCCTGCAGGCTGATGAAATCATATAAGTGGCCCTATGAGACACCTGATCATGAGTCCTGGTGTGACCCACAATGGCATTTACATCACTGACTATCTGGTTCCAAATTTGCATTCTATCTGTCGTATCCCTACGTCCTCTCTCAAGCATAAAGGCACCATGGCACCTGAGAACTTGCATGATTACATCATTTTTTGAGTTACTGAAAGGGGGTTTACATGGATTGATACGCTTGTGTGCCATACACCTAGCTGACATAAAACAGGGAAGGATACAAAAAAATAAATATGACATAAAATTAAATTTCTACTTATATCCACATATATATTTTCAACATTAATCACTGGAGACACACAGTTCAGTTATAAATTAAGGTTATATGGTTGTACCATATCACACTCACACACAAACCAATGTTTGATCAAAAATAAGGAATAACAATGTAGTAATGTATTGTTTATCAGATAAGGAACTGGATAACTACACAATGTCAAGAGCAAACCTGAAAACAACTTTTTCTGTGGCAACGCCGAAATGGTACAACTTTTGACTTCTTCTAGCAGTTGTAAGCATGATGGGGGCACTATCTCAGTGTTAGTTGCTAATGGATTGCAATGTTGAATTATTAATGGTAGGGGGAAGGTATATAACAGAAATTCAGACTACCTTACCTGCAATGGGTGTTTTACCCAGGATACATGTCCAAAGTGTAGAAGTAACTATGGCAAGCTTTTAAAGGGAAGTGAACAGCACTGATTTCTAATTTTTGTTCACTAATGCCCAAACTCTTCTGCCTTTGCTGAAAATTGTTTTATTTTTCTATCATGTTATTTTAGCGTGCATTTTAATGATAGTGATACAAGATTCCCTATAGACTGCATGTCTGAGTGTATGGCACAGATAAGGGAAGAATGTACAGAATACAATGAGAAGACAGAGCAGTATTTGTGCAAACAATATTCACAACTGCTTGTGTGATCACTGATTGCATTAAATATGTAAGCAACCCATGTACAAGCAATTCAGAGCGTACACGTTTATATCTCTTCTTAATGTCGTGGAGGAAATGGGACTTGTTTGTATGCACAATGATTTGCATTTCTGCTGCAAAGTTGCTTCTGTGTGTTTTGTAGTTTTATTAGTTTGACAGTTCAAATCCAGATTTGTGTAAATATCTATAAGGTGTGTTGACAAGTATTTGTAATGCTGTTTGTGTTTCTTTATATATATATATATATTTTTTTTTTTTTGCTTTATTTCAATATTACTATTGAGTGATTCATGGCTTACCTCAAATATATGTAACGGCAAAATTATTTATGGAAGTTGCTTCTATGATAAAAACAGCATAAATTACAGCTGTGAATCATGTGTGTGTGCAGCACATCTGTTAAACATAAAGAATCACACTGCACATAGTATATATAGATTAAGGTTCAAGTCCCACTTCTTTTACTGATAAAAATTAATAAATGCTTTTTACAATAATAATCCATGTTAGACTCTGCTAATCTCATTTGCACATTGTTCACCTCCTCACAAACACAGTGTAACAGCCCAGACAAGAAGCAGACATTGTCAGTTTCAAAAAGGATACATTGATGAATCTTTTGCTTTACATTGCGTAAACATGCTAAGCAGTGTTGCATGGTGATGAGCAACCTTCTACAATACCTGCAGGTCCAGAACACCTGCAGACACCAAGCAGACACTTGTCAATTTCAAAACAGATACATTTTATCATGTGTGATTTGCCATCATGCAAAAATGCTAAATGGCATTGCATGGCGGTCAGCACACATACATAGTAACAAATGTGAAAATATACAGCTACTGTCTAGTTGTTCGTGTGGCAGCAGGCGCAAGTTAGTGGATACAATGCAGGTGAGTCTGGGTTCTAATAAACCAAAGTTCAAAGTTTTATTACTGCTATTTCTGTTTACGTTTTATAAAAATTAACATTGGAAAAATAATTATACATAGAAATAACTATATAGGGCATATGCATTGAGCATACACAGGATATCATACACACACACACACACATATATATATATATATATGTGTGTGTGTGTGTGTGTGTGTGTGTGTGTGTGTGTGTGTGTGTGTGTGTGTTACATATGCAACTGTGGGTATTAGTAGAGTTATGGTTCTACAATTAAACATTTATTTTCTAAAGTTTCATGTCACACACATACATGGTTAAATACTCAGCTCTTTAATCTATATGTATAACTAATGAGCAGGTGTAACAAACAAGGTCTTAGTTGCAATGAACAGTCTATAAAGTCATGACTGTAACAAATACAGTTGTAGCCCAATCTTTCCTGTGGTAACTGGTATAAGTTAATGCTCACAATACAGGTGAGCCAGGGCTTTAATATGGCATATTCCCTATTTTATTAATGCATGTCCACTCACTTCTAAAAAAATAAAGACCAATGTAAACATAATTATAAATAACAATAACTATGTATTACACTGGAGCTCATATGAATTATATCTGTATCTGAGAGTATACCGACAATTATGTTTCTGCAATTAAAACTGTCTTTTCTAGCCTTGGATGGAATTTATACTTCAGTGATCGTCATATGCACATGAATTTATAAACCAGGACCTTATCATGTCACACACATACATGGTTAACCCCTCACTGTGTCATGTGTATATATATATTTAATGAGCATGTCTGACAAGCACTTCTCCTGTGGCAAGGAAAAAAAACACCTACAGTGAATATGTTTTGTGTATTTTATTTAGGTTTAAATCCCACATTGTACAAAGTACTTTTATCAGTGTGTAAAGACATCAAAGAAATGTATCAGGTCATAAAATTTATACATCCAATATATACACTTCCCATACATGTCAAGCAGAGCACCTCACTGGCCCTCTTCAAGAGAAATCTTGATGAGTGGATGGGGAATAGAAAATTCACCCCAGGGATCACTCCAGTGGCTTTACTTGACAGAGCCACTGGGAACTAAGGTTGGGTGGCACAATGCCAGTATAATCCTGTGGGCTAGGCTTGTAAAGGCTCCAGGGCCATTAGCCTAGTACACACCTATGAACCTATGAACTTATATGCCTGCAAAGTTAAAGCAACTAACAAGTAAAGCAGCAACCAACCCATAAACTAATTGCAACTGTCACATTACACTTGCTATTTCATATACTGCCTTTCTCTCTGTTTGGTGTTGTTGCTCTCCACTTAACATCATGAAAACATGGTTGGCACAGTTGTTCAGGTTTATGCACAAGCTGTAAAATGGAATATCTGAAATTAGTACATATTGGTGGGAAAAACCCTCAAACTGCTGCTCTTTCACTTGTATGGACATGGCAGGAGATAGAAGGGAATGTGCCTGATTTAGGGCTCAAAGACAGGGTATAGAGGAGTTCAGAATATTCATTGGACTCCTTGTAAAGTTCCACAGCCATGGGCTACTGCAGGGGGACTACACTGGGTCTCAGTACAAATCAGAGACTTGAAATAGTCTGGCCAAGGCTGTCTCCAGTGGGATTGCCATTTTTATGCCCCGGAGAGCAATGCAGGCACCACTATATTGACCTGAAGAAGCACAAGTTGGAACAGCTCAACCAGTGGCCGGATGAGTTTAGAACTTCTGACATCCCACAGTTGTCTAAGTGTACAGATAAAGATATGTAAAATTAGATAGAAAGCTGGATATAGCCAAGACTGGTATGTATAATATTCTTCTCTTTTTCTCCCCTTTTTGTTTTACAGCCACCCAGTAGATAGCAGTGAACAGGGATGCCCATGCTGAGCATTTGGAAAGAGTAAGAGAAGCCAGGCGGTATGTATGCAGCACAAAAAATACATATTTATTCTAAAGTATTGCTCCTGTATACATTATTAGCAAATTAAGCATGCATATCTTAACTGTAAAATCAAGAATGCATGCTCCAGTCTATAGCCAACTGTAGGAGTCAATTGTAATAGTGTATTCAGATGTTGTGGGTTCAAATCTCACAGGTAACAAATATATCATAAAATAATTTAAAAATATTACATAATAATTTCAATAAAATTGGCATACATGTCATGCTGTTAACTTAATCTGTATTGTTTGATCAAGCATATGTGCAATATATGCATATTGTAAGGATTACATGAAACAATCATTAGTCTTAGTTTGTAGTTGTTAAAAAGTATACTCAATGTAAAATAAAAACTATTATTTATATCGCACTAATTTATTGTATGTCACATATGATAGCACTAATTATCTTTTTTTTCCTTACTCAACCCCTTATCTCTCTTTTTAATTTTTATATGTGTGATCACAGCATTCTGATGTCATTAATTTCTGACAACTCACAAAATGATTTACAGCACAGGGAGGGAGGCCACCCAGTGTGGCTCAGCCTGCCACCCCCCCCCAACAGCTGCTGCACTGATGGCCAGCACAACTGGAACCCAGCCTGGCAGTACTGTCTCTGCAGCCCCTGCACTACCTAGGTCATCAGGTAGCATTATGCCTGCAGCTGGTGCAGTAGTACCCTCTGGGAATATTGGTGGAGGTGGTGATTTTATCACCTGCCAAGAGATGCCAGGCATAGTGTGTGAGGTTGTGGAAAGTCCATTGGTACTTGCCTCAGCTGGGTGGAGAAAATGCCTACTGGAATGCTGGGGAAAATAAAACACACTACAACAAGCTGAGGAGGGGGACAGTGGTGACAGTTCTTAGGGTAAGGGCTAGATTCTCACTGACCCCATGTTTGATAGGTATGGGCATCTGATTCCCCTCCCTATCCCCAATCATGGTCTCAACCTGTTGTGTCCCTCACCATGTCTTTCTCTTGCCTTGCTTGTCCTGTCTGTCAGCAATCACTTCCTCATCCTCCCTACTTACCTGACCCTGGCATACCTACATTCCTTCCCAACATTCCTCTCTTACTGAAGTAAAAACACAAAAATGAGCATCTCTCCCCCTCAAAAAATGTATACATATATACACACACACACACATTATATATATATATATATATATATATATATATATATATATATATATATATATATATATATATATATATATATATCATCCCATACATAGCTCTCCACTTTGCACGTCTTCTTGATACACTTGATTTGATCCAATTGACTATACAACATTATTACATGACAGTCCAAATTCACCCAATATTCTATCCATGTTCATTTTACACTGAGCAAGTGGATAGCTATGGTTCTTTCCTAATTCCCTCCTGCACATTCCTATATTACTTCCCCTTTGTTCTTCCCCCTGCTTGCCCCTTTTATATCTACCCCATTTTACAACTTAAAGCTGGTAAAAAATAGACTCCACAACATAAATAATAAATCCCCATCGAAGCCCTTCACTTTTTCTCCTCTGTGTTCGGGTGGAGTTTGGCATCTCACACCAATACTCAGTGACAGTGAATGGCTCTTCATGACCTATAGTATGGTATGGTTACCTCCACAAAATACTGCTTAAACCTGCTGTGATAAGGAAGCAGACAATTAAAGCAGAATGAAGGCACTCATATTAAAATTATTTATATAGACTGATGACTGTATAAATATGTAAATCCATATGTGTACTGTTGATATAAGTCACTTGAGTACAGTACTTCACTGTAGCCATTGCCTGTCATATTTCCAAAAATGATCACATGTAATTATTTAATTACCTCATGAATATATATATATATATATATATATATATATATATATATATATATATATATATATATATATATATATATATATATATATATATATATATATATGGGTCTACTTCATTTGACAGAAAGCACATTTCACTGAAATTCAATTCTCTGAGCACAATTCACTGAAAGCTCACTTCCCTGAAAACTCTATCTAGTTAGGTAGAGGAGATAATCTCATTGCAGTCAACTGGTATGTGTGTGTAGTCAGATGAGTGTAACTGTGTATCCTTCTGTCAGTGATACAGTCCCATGGAGTACACTTATTTTGTCAGTCATATATGCCTACACATCCATGTCATACAGGCATCCCAACATCTTCTCTCAAGCACCCGGTGATGACGTCACCCACTATAAAATGTCCAGCAGCATTGAAAAAGTCAGGCTTGTGCCATGGCACTTACATTAAGTACTGAGTTTTTTAACTTGTATACCTAGTTATGCAGGGGTTCTAATCTCACTGCAGTCAACTGGTATATGTGTGTTTGTGTTCAGTTAGTTCGCATTCAAGAAACCAATTTAAAACATCAAGTGAGATGCTTCTACTACCATCTTCTTCTCACCAGATACTGCTGATATCATCAACTATAAAGTGTTGTCTAACAATACAAAAGCCAAACTTGCTCTGTGATGCTTATGTTAAATATTGATTTCTGTAAATAGTTAGGTAAGAGTTCTACTCTCACTGCGGTCAACTACTTTGTGTTCATTCAATTCACATTCAAGAGATCATTTTAGAACAGCATGTGAGACACTCCTACTACCATCTTCATCTCACCAGACACTGCTGATGTCATCAGCTATAAAGTGTTGTCTGACATTATAACAGCTAGACTTGTGCTGTGGTATATGCATTACGTATTGTGCTTTGTAGACAGTTAGGTATGGGTTTTACTCTTATGGTGGTTAACTGGTGTGTGTGTGTGTGTGTGCATGTGTGTATGTTTGTGTTCAGTTATTTCACATTAGAACAGCATGTGAGACACTCCTACTATCATCTTCTCCTCAACAGACACTGCTGATGTCATTAGCTATAAAGGTTTGCCTGACACTATAAAAGTTAGGCTCATGCTGTGGTGCTTGTGTTAAGTACTGTGCTCTGTAGATAGGTAGGAGTTCTGTTGTCACTGTGATCAGCTGGTTTGTGAGTGCATTCAACAATCCAACTGTGAGTCCAGAGCTATGTCAGACATCTCTCAAAACATCTTCTTGTAACATATACTGATGATGTTATCTTATATAACATGCACTCGGACAGTATTTAAGACAAACTTGTGCTGTGACAGTAACATTAAGTAAGTGTTGTCAAGCTTTTTTACCTAGACATATGGGGTGCTAATCTGACATCAGGAAACTTGAGTACGTATACATCCAAATATTACGTTTGAGACATTTTACACAGAGATGTGGCTCCACATCCATGTCAGACACTCCTCCCAACATGTTCTTCTCAGTATACAGTGATGCTGTCATACTCCATAAAGTGCAAAGTGATAGTGTTAAAATCAGACATATGTGGTGGTGTTAGTGTTACATTGCATGGCATGTATCTTCTATACCTACACGTGTAATGTTCAAATCAGATCTAGTGTACTGCTGAGTGTGTGGCTGCTGGTACATTAGAGACATTGTATACTCTTTCAAATCACTCTTTATTTTATTACCACTTAGCCCCATGCATCCACAATCCTCTTTTTTTCCTATGGCCACATGACATCCTTCCTCTCATGTCAAATATGCATACACACACATCATAAAACAGTGTCTTTCCCGAGCCTCTGCAAGCCATCCCCAAACCACTGCATATGCGTTTGCTAATTCTGTCTTGGTGTAGTGCACATGTCCCACATAAACAGTGCCAGTATGTAATGCAATCCAACAACTACATACATATGCACAATACTTGTACAATCTTCCATCATATAGGTATAGGGGGTTTGTTTTAAATGGTATAATAATGGCTAGGATTTTATGTAATGTTGGCCATTAGCTTAATAATGTCCTGTGACCTTATGAACATTTGACATGTCAGTATTGCTGTCATTGACATGTGCTTTGTTGAGGTGTGATTGTGCAGTATGCCTACAAGAGGTCTTACAGTCTGTGATGTGAGCTAATGTATTCATAGCCACTGCTGCCATTTCATTACATGCTTCTTCTATAACAGCTGTAGTAATATGCCTCTTGAGAACTGTTGACATGAAATGATAAACTTTTATGCATATTGTTGATGTGTTGTTGTAGTGGAGCAGATCAACATTCTACATAGTTTTCATTCCTCCATCACAGACATACTTGCAGTATGGCACAGATGTGCATGGGTCTACCTACCATTATTAAATGCTTTGTGACAGACATCAATATAAATTCATATTGATTACATGAGCACATACATCTAGTTTCATCCACATGTTGTAATGCTGTGATATAAACTGAAATATCGTGTTTTGATTCAATTGCAACCTTGTGGAATACATTGTATGTGTAGTTGTGTTGCTGTTCCTAAGGATTATTGATGGGTTCAGCAGCACCATTGTGTGACGATCAGCATTTGGGTCAGGAAATGTTCTGCATGAGCCACAAACAACTGATTTGTAATGTGTTCTAAATGGCATCAGGCTTTTCAAACACAGTTTTCCCATGAAACACATATGTGCATATGTTGTGCAATTGATGTAATTATATGACATTGGTACAGTTGTAAGACTGTGTTAATAGTATCAGGATGTGGCATGTAATGCATGACCAAGGCTGTTTTAGAGTTGTTTTCACAATTCATGTATTTTAATAAATATAACATGTCAAGGAGAATACACAGTTAAGCACAGAGCTATTTGTGGATGGCACCAACCATACTCAACCACAGAAAATAGACAATCTGCTACCTGGCAATTTGTCTCACACTTCAAAGCCCTGTCACCACTGGCCATCAGCCAAAGTATACATACAAACATTACTCAGTTTTTCTCCTCAGGAGGGCAGCTCTTTTGTTAAGCCTCTATGGCTAGTAACACAGAATCAATGGGCCTTGGCAACATCCCAGGTTGCCTACAGCATGACTTAACACCTGACCTAGCAGACACAGTTAGATCCCTACTTCAACACAGCCTCCAGACAGCCTATGTTCTCATAGAAGGATATAGAACAATAGCCATCCATCTGACCAAGTTGGGAACATCACCTGATGCATGGAGTTATAAACCCATATGCCTGACTTTCCTCATCTGTGAAGCAGACCAATGAATCAGCACAGACCTTATCAAAAAAGACACACCTAATTTCCCGACTGTGTATCACACCCATGTTTGGTTTGTGAGGCAATGTCATATCTGTTACATCTGTTTGATGTCTTCAAGAAGGTCACCATGGGCATGCATGAGGAAATCGCTTTCATCCTGCATAACTTGACCTGGCCAAGGCATTTGACAGAAATCCACTCTCAGGTATTGCACAGAAACTGTCTCAAGTGGGCATAAATACCTACATCACCAAGTGGGTAGACAAATGGATCACATACATGACAGATAATGTCAAAGTATGTGAAGTCCACTTCTATCTAGAGTTCAGTGACCAGGTCCGTACCTCAAAATTCTGTGCTAGGCCTTTTCCTGTTTATTATTTAAGTCTTAGAAGTCAAGACTAACTTACACATCCTTTGTCTAACCAGCTTTGTGGAGGACTGCATATTGTGCACAGTCATTGAATATATGACAGCATTAACACACACAAAGGATTGTTGCCAGAGCCATGGAGACACAGTAGGTGAAAAAATCAAGGGGGAATTGGTTCCATTATGACAGCAAATACACAAGCTAATTGCAATATAGACATTACACCACTATGAGCAGACCAAGTGGTATGTGCCCTGTATACTCATGAAGATGGTATGTGGAATGTCCACCAGATGTATCCAGAGTGGTGACTTATCTCTTGTATGTAGTACAACTCCCGAGTATGTGCAAGACATCCACATCAAAGGATATTATAGTCCCATTGTTTCAGCCTGCATCACAATAATTGTGCATATAATGCACCCTTTTGCATATACCTCCCAACATATCTTCCGGGGATGATTTACTCAAGTATATCACTTTTGCCACAGTGAGCTCCCACACATCTTATTGGCCATACCTAAGTATTTTTTTTGCTGCATAAATATTAGGAGTTGACAGTACAGAACTCTCTTGAAGGAGTAATATTAGATGCATGTATGACAAGTGTTCATGGGATGCACTCAGACAACATTGTTGGCATAGGTTATATTCATGCAAGTGTGGATTGTGGAATATATATTCCATGCAAATCTATCAAGTAGCCAGGGTTTATTGTAATTTAAACTAGAGGTCTACCAGAGTCCCTCTTAACACATCCAAAGGATGTTATTGTTTCAGGAAGGTGTGCTTGATACCCTTTGTAGATTTCTGAGAAACCATTACTGTTGTACAACTATGTTCATGCAGAACATGTATACTAACTCACAATCACCTATTTAATGCCAATGACACAGGTGGGTGGTGTTATTATTCTGATATTGTCCATGATTATGCATGCTTCTATCTACTGTTGTCCTTGAGTGTCTTGCTGTGTGTGCCACCTGGTTGAGACAGCTGCTGACATTACATTCAAATTCAAGCAAATCATTTTGCACATCTTCGCAATGTGCACATACCCCCTAGTGTATATACCGCCCTTGATAAATGTCCTCTCCTGTGATCATGTCAGGATGCTTTACCACAACAAATCTTCTCTATTGACATGTAAGCTTGTGTGACAGTCACGTAATATAAAATAATCAAATTCAAGCAAATCATTTTGCACATCTTCGCAATGTGCACATATTTATTTATTTATTTATTTATTTAACATTTGTTGACCGGGAAAGTCCGACTAGGTTCCACAGAGCCTGTTTTCAGCGGAGGCCCGGGGAGAAATGCTCCAGATGCATGTCTTTAGAATGTGGGAGGAAACCGGAGTACCCGGAGGAAACCCACGCAAACACAGGGAGAACATGCAAACTCCACACAGAAGGCATCCCAGCTGAGAATCGAACTGGAGAACCTCTTGCTGTGAGGTGACAGCGTTAACCTCTGCACCACTGTGCCACCCCTAGTGTATATACCTTCCTTGATAAATGTCCTCTCCTGTGATCATGTCAGGATGCTTTACCACAACAAATCTTCTCCATTGACATATAAGCTTGTGTGACAGTCAAATAAAATAAAATAACTGTGTGATGATATGACTATACCCACACAAGAGGTGTAAACAGCAGTACGTATTGTATTATGTAGATATGTGATTACTGTTTATGCTACAACTGTCTTGTCTTTTTTGTGTACTTACATGGATACGCCCTCATCTGCTCTACATTACCATGTTTCACTTGTCCTCTTCCCTGTATTCATTCCTGCAATTCATTTGTGTGGCCCTTTTCAATACACACACTACCCCAGAATAATTATTTACAATGCAGCCTATGTACCCTTGCTAATCACCACCAAACGTGTATTCTGTATGCCTAAAACAAGTTTAGACAGTACTCTGCATTGACTACACTTTCTTATAATATGTTAGAACTTTATGCATTGCCTTATATTAATAATCTTGGAAGTCACTGTGGCTGTCCACCCAATCAGACAGAACTAGTTTGCCCGTAGATAAACATGTCTGCATGTCTGCAGGTGTTCATGGTGCTTTACATGGTTTCCTGGCTGGCAGCACTGTAGCTGGCCAAGAAACCTCACTTGTATTCTTATAAGCACGATACACATCCTGCATATTCAATTAGCACTGCTGCTCATCGCACTAACATGTTAGCTTTGTTCTAAGCCTGCACAGACTTTATTGAATCCCTGGGTAGGTCTATTTGCTGAGTAGTTAACATGTCTTCTGTCACCCTTCTTTGTCCTTTTACCTCCAAAATGGCACTAGCTAGATCTACTAGTCATTGAAAAAGATGTAGGTTAATATTTAGCTACACTACCATTATCCTCTGAATATACAAAAGAACCCCCCCACACACACACGCGCACACACACACACACACACACACACACACACACACACACACACACACACACACACACACACACACACATATTTAGAAGTGAAACTTAGGTTTGCTGTTTTTGACAGGTGTTCTAATAAACTGCATATCTTGTATTCAGTTTGGTGTTGTTTTCTGGTCTCATATTATTCACTGGCATGTATCTTTTGAATACTCAGTGTACTGTGCTCACACCAAATCGTTCAAAGCTCAAATCACTGAAAACTCATTACATTGAATCACATTTCACTGAATGTAAGTACTGTTGGGCATATAAAATGTATATGTCCTTTTCCCAACTGTAGTGCGATCCTGGATTTAGTATATATAGTTGTGGTGGTGTAGGGGGCACAGCACTCCACATTGGAGGGTATGGGGGAGTAGCCCCCCACCTACTTTTTGTTTTATATTGTTAGCTTTCAGTGTAATGACATTCATATATATATATAAAAGCTAATTAGGTGGGGGGGGCTATGCCCACCACACCCCCCAATGTGGGGGGCTGTGCCCCCCTCACACCCCCAACTATATATACTAACTCCAGGATCACACTACAGTGGGGAAGAAGGCATATCCATTTTATTTGCCCAACAGTACTTAGATTCAGTGAAGTGTGATTCAGTGAAATGAGTTTTCAGTGATTTGAGCTTTCAGCAATTTTTTGAGGGTGAATTGAAATTCAGTGAAATGATTTTTCAGTGAATGAAAGTAGACCCATATATATATATATATATATATATATATATATATATATATATATATATATATATATATATATATGCGCACACACACACACACACACACGCACACACGCGCACACACACCCACACACATACACACACACATATATATATGTGCCATATGCACCTTTGGAATACTCACACCTGTTCTCTCACACACACACACACACACACACACACACACACATATATATATATATCACATCTGTATCACAGGTAGTCAACAGATTGTTGACTCCACATTGATACAGAGTTTTGTGTGTGTGCGTGTTTGGGGGGGGGGGCATGGGAAAAAGTCTGGAAATCCACTTCTCTTATCTACTTGCCTAGTAAACTCTACGGTTGGCAGTGGCTATTCATGGGGTAGGTACTGCAGTCTGATGCAGCTGAAGGACAGTACTGTATTGTGTTTGTGTGTGTGTGTGGAGAAAAAGTGTGTGTGTGTGTGTGTGTGTGTGTGTGTGTGTGTGTGTGGAGAAAAAGTGTGTGTGTGTGTGTTAAGCTTATTTAATTTATACATGATTCTGAAGTCACATACATTATTTAATGTTATTATCATAATACAATTTTTAAAACTCATTTTGATGTACCCAATGATGACAGAATCACTGCTGGATGCACTTTGTCAGGCTGGTGAGTAAATAATCTAAGTTAGTTAAACTCATTATTTAATGTCTGTCCCATTTATGCTCAGTAGTCTTATCAGTCAAAGAGGACTGCATTATTCCCTCCAAAGTCAAAATAAATTCTTCTTATCACTATTTAATATCTATTACCACAAAAAAATGAACATCATGGGCCCCCCATACACAAACACACACACACACAAACACACACACACACACACACACACACACACACATGCATAAATGTACAGTTGTTCAAAAATACACATATACACATTCACAAGCATTCAGATGTAAACTGATAAAGGTACCTAAACATTGCATATCCTATGACTTATGTCAAAAAATGACTAATTCATAACCACATGATTTAGCTTTTAAAGTAACTAAGCAATGCTACAACCAAGGCTTTTATAATTAAGGATTTAACTATGCTTCATGCACTAACAAATGTACACATCATTATGGTTCTAGTGACAGTTTACAATTTTTTGTAAATATTCCAGTATGTTTTCCAAATTGGATCATCATTTTTAGGACCAGCCTCTGGGAACCATACATGTACAGCTGCATTTGTTTTGGGCTTGTACCTGTCTTAGCACATTCTAAAACTATATCAAGCATAACAAATGCTCCTAAGGAGCAATATTTTATGCATGCTCTCTTTCCTAATATGCAGCAATGTTTTTTGTATCTTTAAATTATCTTATGCAATTCATGCAGGTTTCTATCATTTTTAGTATGGGATAGGAACACAGGTCTAGATGGCTGCTGTGCATTCAATCTGTGTTGTAACTAAAGCTTTAGACAGCTGAGTTTAGAATACTGAGCATTCCTTCATTATATGAGATGTTAGCGGCAGCTTTTATAATACTGCTCATGTTGAATTTACTGATTCATTTGGAGTCATTGAAGGCAATTTTGGCGAATGGAAAACAAATCAAAACCATTTGCTGAAACCACCTTTTACAAACTACATCAGAATTTTGTTTTTGCAAGGGAGCAACCCCTACACCCCCTAGGCTTATATATACCAACTACAAGGTTGCACAGCAGTGGAGTAAAAAGCAAATTCCACTATCAGTGAAAGTAATTTCGATGTACAGCACTGAATCCTTTTGTGCTCACTGAAATTACATTCAATGGCATGATGTACTCCCAAATTTACATTACTAGTCATATGCATTCAATACCTGTGGTCAAAGAAAAACAGTTAGCATATAGTCACTTCATAAAGAGGAAAAACATAAGTATCACGTAATATATATATTTATTTTAACACAAATGCCATCTGCTTATTTCATAATGGGTAATAGTTCGTTATTTTCTGCTTTCTAAACTAAACTATCCCTATATTTAGTAACTATTCTCAGTTAAATACTGTCAGTAACTGAGGGCAAAGCATTTACATTTCAGTTTTCATGCACTATGCTGAAGTATTGATATTAAAATGTAAAAAAATTGCAAAAATCATTTTTGTGAATATAACATAAAAATACTTCACAAAGTGATTGAGGGTTCTAACACATATAAACTCATTTATATTTAGCCATATTTCCATTACAAATATCAGTAATGGTGTTCTTGTGAAGTCGTATTTAAATTGGAGGCAAATGACACAAAAAGAAAGCATCTGTCCTCAACATCTGCTGTAAATTGTCATTGAATATTTAGAACAGTGAATGCCATACATGTCTTTTTCATAATGATGTTTAATTATTGCACTTTCAATCATAGTTTGATAAGCCAAAGAGTTAAATCAAAGTATAGTTCTTTGGCAGAGTTCTGACTTTTCCCAGTTAGCTTCTAACACAGATTTCCCTCTGATATGAATTTATCTTGTATTTCAAAATATTTGCCTAGATAGTATAAGGCACCTTTAGAATTAGTTTCAGCCTAGTTAAAATGTGTTACTGCTTGTTGGGTCAATATCGGGGGGAGTTAGCTTTTTGTTAAGATATTGACCCAACACATTCAAAATCATAATTCACTATCACATTCCTAAGCACAATGGTCAAGCAGGATTTGAGTGTCCTCAGTTCGTCTTATGAGTTTTAGCCAGGGTATGCTAGACATTCTAGTATGATTTGCATGTATATACAGTTGTAAAGGGATTTGTTAAATTTTGAGAAAGAAGACATTTATGTAGCTCTCAGTTTCCAGCTGAATTCAAAAAGATACTTCGATATATATAAAACTTCATTAACAGAACAAATCCTTCATACACACAGATACTCCGCTTATCTTCTCCAGATTCCACAATACACATTTTTGTAATATTCACTACCAGTTTCAGTTTGCTTCTTTTTCTAAAAAAGATATTTTGATAATGTATGAGATAAGGAGTATATAACAGAGCCATCTTCATACTCAATGTCTCTTCTGAGCATATTTTATTAACAAAATAAGTAATTCAAAAGATACAAAATATGATTAGTATACATATAGAAAAACGTTAGCGCACAATACTCCTTCACTTATCTTTCATGATAACGTTTGTTGACTGGATTATTTACACTACATCAGTGGCCTCTTTTCATGGGTGACCTGATGTGATATTCATATTAAATAAGAGAAATTTAACCAGGGCACAAGAGAACTTCCCCTATTCTTTTCATCTAGGTGGTGGCAGAAAGCTGTAACCGCAGGAAAAAAAAAACAGAGGTGAATGCTGAATGACGGAGAATGTTGCTGGAGAAATGGCAGATCTGCAGTGTGTAGATATGTCAATGAACAGAATTAAAGCTGTGGTGAAAGAGTCTGGAGACTGAAGAAATATTGCAGATGTCAAGGCAAATTGGCCAGATGATGAATAATTGGTTTCCTGGAGTGATATTGTAAAAAATGTGTGCAAGAATCTACTTGTACTGAAACTAGAAATGTTTTTGGAAGTGCTTCTGTGTAAGAATTGGTTGATGTTGAATCTGAGACTGCTTCTGATGATTTTGGCAATTCAGAAACTGCATCAGGTTGTCACAGTAATGGAGAAACTGCCAAAGTGACTGTACCAGGAAACATTGTAGGTTACAGTGATTTAGTTGTTTTTAGAGCAGGAAAGAAGAGGCAAATGAAGAGTACTGAGCAAGTACACGTATCTATGTAGCACAAGGTGCAAGTGCAGTGAATTTAGATAAAGAATACAGCCGATCAAGGGTTCAAATCCAGCTAAAAGATACTTTAGTGGTTGTCATAATGGTTAAGGTGTTTATCTGGCAGACAAGCAGTACAGGGTTTGATTCCCACCAAGGAAAACTGGTTATGCTTAAAATGACCCACTTACCTATGACTCTATGAACATATTCATATCTTCAGGCTATGAGCTCTAGGTAGTGATTTAATCATTCAGCAACAGTGCAAAAGTTAGGAGAAAAGGAGAAATCAGTTGTGAGAATATTTCAACGGAATGCAACATCTATTGAAAGGTATGTTTTTTGATACATTATTGTTGTGCTTTTAGGCTTCATTGTTGAAAACATTAGTGCAATGATGCATTTAAGATGTGAATCCTTTTGACATAACATTTAAAAACTATGTTGTTTGTAAGACTGTGTAATGCTGACGTTTTTTTATGAGCCCTGAGAGACTTATGTTTTTTCATGCAAGATCTTTAATACAAAAAACTGACAATGCAGTTTAGAACTGCTGATATTGAAGACATTTACTTAAGAAAGTACTTTTCAACAATGTCATCATGCATTATATGAAATAAAAAAATGATAACAGAAATGCTTGGAATGGGTCATTGGAGGTAGTGGTTGCATATACTATGAAAAAAATGCAATATCACTATATATTATAGCTAGTATAGTTAATGCAGTTTGCCAAATTGGAAATGGGAAATATTGTAGGCAGTCAAAACATGTTGGGTTTTTTTTTTAGGGGGGGCAATCATTTAGCTCAAGAATGTGAAAGGAAAAGATATGTATAATGCAAGGAAAGATGGCATTCAGTTATAAAATGTGGGACAAAAATGTAGCAAATGTAATGAAACACCAATTTTGTCTTGGCTATCCAATGTTACTAGAGCAGCAAGGAATTTTACAGGAAGAAACAACAATAAATATTGTGATTCAGAGTTATAACAGTGAAGGGGATGATTGAATAATAAGGAGGAGAGACAAGAAATGTTAACTGATAATGATGAAGAAGAAGATGAAGAGGAATTGCCTAAGCAGGAAGGGGGTACAGAAAGGAAATTAAGTGGAGCAGTAGAAAGGTGAGCCTTACATGATATTCCTGCACATTATACATATGAAGTATCACAAAAGGATGCAGATGATGGTGGGGAAAAGGTTTCAGTTTGATAGGAGCTAGAGTTACAAAATTATGTTGAAAGTAAGAGGGTAAAAGCTGCAAAGAAAGACAATGGACAATTTACACTGTGACAGTGGATGTTAGCCATATAAGTAACAAGGGTAGGAGAATATTAGTATGTTAACTGTATAAGGAAATAAATGAAGATTCTATGTGTTTGTATGATGTGAGGTTGGTGTCACAGACACAAAAAGATCAAATTAAGGTCTTGTAGGGGGTAGTGTGGAGTTCAGGTGACAATATCTGCTCAGGGACTATAATGGTGAAAGAAGGAAGCTTAAACTGCTGGATATGACCTGAGTTATTTCAGGTATGGTGATTGTTACAGATGTGGGAGGTATAGGAGGGTTGCTTAGGCTTATTGTAGTATATGGTTATGTGCTCATGAGAAAAGGGAAGGAAAAGAGCTGTTACAATAAATTAAAAAAAAAAAAAATATATATATATATATATATATATATATATATATATATATATATATATATATATATGATGGTAAATGTGGGTGTATTAATAGTAGGATATTTTAACTCTAACTCAAAGGAAAAAGTTGGTGAAATAGTTTAGGATATAATAATGCCTAGGGGTGTAATGAGACAGGGAAGTTAAGATGAGGCAAAGAAAGGCAGTTTACTTATAGAAAGGGAGGTAGTGGTATATAAATTAATTATACATATACTATTAAAATGGTCACAGGAGGTACAAAAAAGGAAAAAATGGGAAGTAGGCTCTTATCATATGGTAGTGTGGTAGTGCAAAATTAGGGATAAGGAAAACAATATTTAAGAAGGCAGAGGGATTAAGGAATTGACAGGACATGTAGTAAGTATAGATGTAATGAAAGAATAAATAAGTATAATGTGGGAAGATCATAAAATACAAGACCATTTTCATGCACTGGACAGAATGGTGGGTCATATTTGAGGGGAAATACAGCAAGATTTAAATGATGTCAGAAAGGAAGGAAAGGGAAATAAAGGAAAGGAAAGGAAGGCAATTAGGAAAATATAGTGTAGGCAAATAACTAAAGAGTATGAGGGATTTTTGAGGAGTTGAGGAGAAAGTTAAAATACAGAAAAAGATATATATATATATATATATAAACAAGAAATGATGAAAAGATAAAGGAATTGATTCGTAAGATGGTATGGACTGTTAAAGGAGAAGGAAAAAAGCGGTAACACCTTTGTTAGAAGTGTGAAATATGAGGAAGAAGAAGCATCAAAAGCATGAGAAATGAAAAGTGAGAAATAACTGAGAATCATGAAGTAGTACAGAGGCATGTCAAGAAATTGTATGAAGGGAGGAAGCAATGAAATGGTGGCAAAAATAACTGATGAGGAACAAAGAAACTGGGAAAGGAGATACTGAAACTAGCTTTCCATGCCCAGGTGGCTTAGGTATGATATTTTAAAATAAATTATGAATAGACGGAAAGTTTTTGTTTGTGAAAGTGTTAAATGAATAGTTAAGAGAAGGGGGTGGATAGTGACGATATATGTGAGGGTGTTATAAACTTTATTTGTAAGAGGAAAAGAGAGAGAGTGAGAGAGAGAGTGAGAAGATATTAACATCTGGAAACACACAACATTAGGAAATATGGAGTATACGATTAGATTAAAGTTCTGTAAGATGATGGGACAAATAGTGCTTAATGGAATGTAAGGGACTAAGGAAAAACACGCTAAATGTTGTTGGGTGGCACTATGCCAGGGTAATCCTATGGCTAGGCTTGTAAAGGCCCCAAGGCCTTTAGCCTAGTACACACCTATGAACCTATGAAGAAAGTGATGGATTCCATAGTGGGAGAATGGGGGAGTGGGGAAGGGAACGTGGTAGTATGTGATGTACAGGAAGCATTTAGCAGTGTGTATAGGAAGCATTTAGTGGTGTAAAGCATGAAGAAATGTGGGCGGTATTAGCAGGGTTATAAGTCACTGACAAAGTGATGAATGTTTTAAAATCCGTATATGGACATACATTATTATTTACTTTAGTAATGGATGCTGAGGTAGTTTAGAGCAGTAGGAAAGTAAGTGAATCAAGTTGGGAGAGAGTGCAAGAAGTAAATGGCATGTGCTGATGATTTGGTGATTATCAGGAAAAATAATGGATAGATTAAGGAAAGTATTTATGTACCGGAAGATATGTTCAGGAAGGTTGGATTAAAGTTAAATAAAAAGAAAAGCAAAGGTTTTAGGGTTTGACAAAAACATATAGGGATATATTTCACTAATCAGAAAAGAAGTGTGTCAGGTGCAAGGTTTAGGCAGCAGGAAGTGATAACTAAGCAGTGGGAAGAGATTGTATTAAAATGAGATTGTGATGTAAAAAGCTTTTAATATGTCCTTAAAAATGTATATATGATTCACGTCTACATGTTAGAGAAGTTCAGTTATATGGGGGAATATATGACCTTCCAGCTTGTAAAGAAAAAGAGTTACTAGAGATAATATCTGGGGTTATATGGGTTTTAAAGCTGAACCCAATAAAGCAAGGTGTGTTATACTATAAAAGAAAAGAGGGTGTGTGTTGGTGGCAATCCGTCTAATCACTCTAACTATTCTTGTTTTTGTTTCTTTTTGGGGTTTTTTTGTATCTTTAAATCTGTCTTGGATGCTAATTAAGATGGAAAAGGGGAACTGAAATATCTAAGGAAACATTTTGTGGAATGGTTATGAGACACACTGGTTAAGTATTAAGACAGGAAAAAAAGTAACATGTTTACTGTAAGCAAAGAAAAGGACATGTGTATAAGTAGAATAAGGTTATAAAGATGGAAAAAGGAGGTTGAAGGGATGAAAAGAAAATGTTGGGATGAAGCATTAATGTAGAAATGTTATAATGTTTATACTTGGGGACATTTAATAGTGAGAAAAAAGGATGCTTATAAAACAGAGGCAGAAAAGGTTTAAACAAGTAGAAGAAATAAATACATTTTCTAGGGAGGACAAATTTCCTGTAAAGAGATGCATGATTTATAATCAGCATAAGTAAAGTTTGTGATAAAGAGGAAGGAATGTGGCATGCTATAAGTGGGATGTAGGAGGATAAAGTGTTTGGGAATTTCAAAAAGAGTATACATAAGTCAATTTTCAGGAAATAAACACAGGCATGTCATTATATGGGGACTATAAGAATGTTACAAAAATGCAAAGAAAAAAATACTGATTGAATTTTGAAGGGTCAACATGGAATGTATGGCAATGCAGATATCAGAAATTATTGTATAACATATCATGGAACTGTATATTTGCATTAAGAAGAATAAGGCTAGGGTTGTGAAGTAAAGTGTCGGGAGAATGAATTGTAGGAAAAAGCATAAATATATTTCGATAGTTTTTAATGCTCCTGTACAAATCCTGGATAAGAAAAGAATTCCAATGCAATGCCCTCTTTACTCTAAACACTCTTTCTCTAGGTAATATTAGTTCCTCACATAAATCAGACCACATCTCACCTTTCAACATACTTCTACCCATTCTTATTACAATCTAAAGCATGCATTCAAAGACTATAGTAAAGCTATTCTCCTTAAGTTGCAATTATGTTTCAATATTTATACTCTGCTGTATCTCCTCCTACTACAGGTTCATAGGTTCATAGGTTCATAGGTTCATAGGTTCATACTAGGCTATCTGCCCGAGGGCATTTACAAGACTAGCCCATAGTTTTGTGGCTTACGCCACCCCTTTAGTATGGGGAACTATACCCATTATTTTGCTGTGCCTCTGTCGAGCAGTGACACTGAGGTAATCCCTGGGGTATATCTGCGATCTCCCATCCATTGGTCAAGATTTCTCTTGAACAAGGCCAGCGAGGTGCTCTGCCTCACATATACCGGGATTTTATTCCACAGCATAGGGAGTCTTTGGGTGATGAATCTATCCCTCCAGCACGTCCTATTAATAGCCATGTCGAGGTTTAAATCTCCCGCCCTTGTGGCTCTGACGGATCTAGATTTTTTGAGGTGCAGCATATTCATCAATTCTGGGTTTGACATGGCCTTGTATGTTAGGCAAAGGTCACCTCTGAGCAAGCAGTAAGCGACTGAATAGAGCTGGAGTTCTTTCAGTCGGGCAGCATAGGACAGATGTTTGAGACCCTTTATCCTTTTGGTGAGGAACTTTTGTGGCCTCTCCAGCTGCTGCAAGTGTCGGGTCAGATACATTCCGAATGGGGCATTGTACTCAATCATTGGTCTGATTAGTGATGAGTATAGGGAGACTATGACCTCCCTTGATCTAGATGAGAATCCCTTCATGATAAGGTGGGCAATGTAGAAGGTCTTCCTAACTACTTTAGCTACATGGGTGTCGAATGACAGACTACTATCAACCTGGGTCCCCAGGTCCCTGATAACTTCTTCTGTGCTCAGTGGATTGCCACCTATTTGGTAGCTAGGGGTAACCTTGTTTTTCCTGAAGGGTATGACTATGCATTTTTGGCATTTAACTTTAGGCCATGGCTCTGGCACCAGTTATCCATTTCTGTGAGACCCTTCTGAAGGATATCTGTGTCAGATGTGTTTTCTACTATGGCGCCCAGTTTGCAGTCATCTGCAAACTTTGTCAGCCATAACCCTCCTGTGTTTGCTTGTACACCGGAAAAGTAGATGCCAAACAAGAGTGGGCCCAGGACTGAGCCCTGTGGTACACCACTTGTGACAGGCTGTGAGTCTGACATGGCGCCAGCAACTCTGACCCTGTGGGTTCTGTCACTCAGCCAGTTTGCAACCCATCTTGTGATGTATGGGTTAACATTTAAGCTGATGAGTTTTTCAATGATACCCGAGTGGGGTATTGTATCGAAGGCCTTCGCCAGATCGAGGTAGGCTGTATGGACTGCCTTTCCCTCATCAATGGCTTTGGTGACTGTTTCGAAAAAGTCAACCAAGTTTAGAAGGCGTGATCTGCCTTTGACAAAGCCAAACTGGGATGGATCCAAAGTCTGCAAATTCCCTATGTCTTTATTTATGAGGTCCATTATGATCCTCTCCATGGCTTTGCAGATAAGGCTTGTCAAGCTAATGGGCGGTAATTTCCAGGGTCGGTGGAGGCACCGCCTTTGTGAAGTGGGACCACAGTTGCAGTGCGCCACTCCTGGAGTGCGTATCCAGAGGTAAGACTTTGATTAAACAGCTGTCCTAGCTGTGGGTTTAATTCCTCATTGAGTTCGTGGAGCACACAGCCGGGGACACCATCAGGTCCCATGGATGCTGTTTTTTGCTTTGGAGAGAGCAGTTCTCACTTGGGCGTTGGAGATGTTTGGGGGGCTGCAATCGCTTGGTATAGATATCTCTCCTTTTGGGGGGGAGGGAAGTTTGCACTGAACCTGTCAGCCAGTATGTTGGCAATGTCTGTAGGATCAGTAATCTTCACATCATTTTGAACTAGTTCTGAGCATATCTGGGAGTTTCCTCCCAGGTTTCTAACATAGCTAAAGAAGGCCTTATGATTGTCTTTTGAGTCTTTAGCTATTTTTCTCTCAAAATTTGCTTTTTACTTATAGTGATCAAGGGTGTCTTACCTTTTAAGGATTTTGCTCTATCTTGTAGTAGCTTCCTCCTTTTGTTGTAGAGTTTGTTTATGGCTGGGGTCCACCAGACTGGACGCTTGCCTTTGGTACAAAGAGTCTTTGTTTTGCTTGGGATTGCCTTATCCATGCAGTCCTGCAGGTGCTGGTAGAAGGCATTTGTAAGTGATTCAGCGGCTTGAGTACTGTTTTCCGCCGGCTCGGGGGCCTTAAAGGAGACCACACTAGTCTTTAGAAGTGTGAAGTCGGCTTTGGAGAAGTTCTTTACTGTGGTCTTTTTTATTTCAGGTGGGGTGGGATGAGGACCTCCAGCGAGATTAGTTTGTGATCTGATCTCACCAGTGAGGGGTATACTTCCGGTGTTGAACATTGTGCTCCCATGTTCGTGATGATGAGATCAAGTATGTTTTCTCCTCTTGTGGGGATGGTGACTAGTTGTTCCATGGCATTTGAGTTTATGAATTCCAGGAACTTTTGGGCTAGGGTGTTTGGGCTTGAGTAGTGTTCCCAGTCTATATTAAGCGTAATTGAAGTCACCTAGTATGATGGTGTTTGGTGATACATTTATCCCTCTAGTGTTTTCAGGAAGGCCATGTGAGGTTCCTGAGTTTGTGAGGGTGGCCTGTAACATGCTACAATTTGCAGAGCAGTCTTGCCTATGGTTAATTGCACCAGGATGGTCTCCGATGCATCGTGCGTTGCCACCAGTCTTGAGGTGTGGGTGTCCTTGATGAATATGGATACCCCCTCCTTTCTTGGTATTGTCCGGATTTTGGGGCGGAACGCATGATAAGAGGTAAAACCTGATAGTGCTGGGGTGCTCTCAGGAGCCTTGAACCAGGTTTCTGTCACTGCACAGACATCGATGTTCTCCATACTGAGAAGGGCCTCGAGTGCGTGCATTTTGAGATTTAGACTTCTGGCATTGAGCAGCATTACCCTTAGTTTTTTCCTTTTTGTGTTCTAGGGTGGTAGGTTTAGAATTTGAGCCTTGCCTAAAAAAGGCACTATGGGGGTGGCAAGAGCCTTTGCCAATATCCGGAATCCCAGGGGTGACAGGTGCAAGCCGTCCCTTGTGAAGCAACGTGGCTTGTCCAGCATGTCATCCCAGGCAGACAGACATTGGATCCCCTTTGAATGACACCAGAGTTTAAGCCAATTGTTAAAGCTGATCATCTTATCTCTGTATTGTGGCATCATTCTTGGTGAAGGTAGGATACTGCTCAAGGTCAGGGTCATACCTGCCTGGGCTACATAATCAGAGAGCTCCTCAATGTCTCTTTTCATGTAGTCCAAGGAGGTACGTCTCAGGTCGTTTACACCAGCGTGGACAATGACTGAGTCGTATTTGTACCTGCTGTTGAGAGACCTGAGTGCTTGCGTTATGTGGCGGATTCTAGCACCCGACAGGCAGCTTACTGTGACCTTCTCCTTACTCAGTCTGGTGAGCGGGACGTCAGTGTGTCTGACTATGGAGTCACCAATGACTAGTGTGTCTGGAATTGTGTTTGGCCTTAAGGGCTGTGACTGTTTGACACTCTGACTGTGAGGTCTATGTGTTGCAGGTGTTGTGTTCTGAGGTGGTGGTTGTTTGGGTGTCTGCTTTGGTGGCCTCTGCTGTTTTGGTAGATTTTGATCAGAGCCGCCGAGTATGTCTTTGTGTGTTTATGTGTATGATTTGAGGTTGTGATGGTACTATGTGAGACTGGGTCTATAGTGTGTGTGGTAACCTTCTCCTCCTGACTGGTCTTGCCAGTCCTATGTTGAGAGAGCTCAGCCTCCAGTTTGGCCGTATAGTTGCATCTCTCGCATGTATTTGTGTTTTGTGGGAGGAGGAGAGGGTTGTCTGTGTACATGAGGCAATTGTAACATTGCCTCAATATTCCCAGGTTCACCAGCTGAGCAGGAGAGGACACTAGCAACTGATCCCTCGACATGCTAGAAGGACTAGACAAAAAAACTTTAAAAGAGATTCCGGGGGAAGTGGGTGACCGAGAAATGGGGGTTTGCCTTTTTGGGGTGCTATCTATAAGAGTGCCGTATCAAGGTAATAAGTACAGTAGGAGCAAGTGCTAGGTTTAACAGATAGAGAAAAGTCTACTTGGAGTCAAGTAGAGATGATCTTTTTAGGTATTAGAGAAAGTGCTAGTAACAGGGATGCTTAAAGGTAAGATTGAAAAGAATGCACTCTGCAGTGTGCACTAGAGAAGTTAGATATGAAAGTAGGTAACTTGAGTTTTACCTGTTTAAAAAGTTAAGGTTTAGTGGAGAGTTACTATTTTTAAAACAGCAAGATGGACTGAAAGGGGTGGTTACTTTTGTATTTTGGTACTATGAAATACTGTAGGATGGCCAATAAATTTAAATAATTGAAGGGGTGGGATTTCAAATGTGATGGTTTTGTAATTACTCACATAAGCCAGTGAAAGTAGAGAGAAATGAGATATATGGTCAGATTAACATAAGAGGCGGGCAACTAGAAAGACAGTGGTATTCTGCCTGACTCAGAACAGAGAGAGCTGTGGTCTCTTTTGAAGTTTTAATATGCTGTTAAAACAGAATGCAAGCAAAACACAAGGTAAAGAAAACAAACTACAGTATTCAAAATATAGAAAGGCAATACAGAAATACAAAAAATAACAGCAAACTAACCTTTCCTTCACAGCAAAGTGTAGCAGAGTCTGGATGAGCCTTTCTGGTATCACTCAATGTAGTATATCTATGAAAATTGCTCACTCGCCGACTGTTATTGATAATAACTGGTTTACATTCTATAAGCATTCATTTTCCTGCTAGGTTTCTTCACTTATTTTTAAAGAATAATTCTCTCTTTTACTGTACTGAACTATGTAACAATGCCATTAATAAGAATATTTACATGAATGTATTTTTATCCAGTGTTATATGTTTAACACAAATGTGAAGACATGTATATATAAACCTTGTATTTGTAATTGTAGTCATTGTTGCACATACAATGTGAAGCTTTTCTCCCTGAGCCTTGGCTGAAAAAGGATTTTTGTCCAGTCAGACTTTCATGGTAATCAAATGTAAAATAAAATTAAAATAAATAAAATAAGAAAAGTGTGTTTTATTCAAAAATCAGACTAAAGTAAAAAAGAAATATTTGATGTATACATACTGAATTATGATATAAAGTTCCCCTACACTTTTCAATAAATGCATCCACCTGAGCTACCACTAACTCAAGCAGATTGGACCTGAGTTTTAACATTTCATCTGAAGGAGTGCAATAACACCTCTTAACATTACACTGTAGTGTCAGTAATGGAAAATTAAATCCAATCACCAGGGGTAGAAAGATAACCCAAAGTCTTCTGCTTTTCTAGCACTATAGGTGACTGCACTACCTGGTAAGCTACTGACACTCTGCTATTGTTCCATCTGTGATCATAGCTTGCATGGATAACCCAGACAATGTGGAGATCGATGCCAGAATCAGTCACTGGATTCCACATAATACCTCTGTTAACCTGCTTGTATTATTCTTTCACTCATTTAATCATTCTTTAATAAAAAAAGTATCCTTTTCACTGCAGCAGAGAAGACAGAATCTGCCCCAGAAAATAATAAAGCAATAGATGGAAGGCAGACAACCGACCCTGGGTAGGACACACACATACCCTCACAAATGCAAACACACATATAACACAAAGCTTAGTGCACAGTCCCCAGTTGGTTTGATGAATTAAAAAACATGTAAATCCACTTCATTAAAATGCTGTACTCAAAACATAAAATTAGTAGATGTCACTTGCTTTTTAATTGTAAATCAGCACCAAAGTAGTACAAATAAACCTGGTTTTGCATAAGTGTCATTAGTGGAATCTGAAAGTAATATGTGGAACTTCTCTTATATAGTGATTTGAAAACATCATGTGATAAGCACAGTAAAAAGCAAGAACCAACTGAAAACAAAGTAATAAGTAACAGCAACATAAACTAGTGACAGCATCAATTAATCATATATTTCACATAAAAATTTCTTAGCACGTAATTTTAACTTACTTAAATGTTTGTCCACATATGTTCGCACTTTATCATAATTTCCATTGGTGAACTCATTAGATATTGGTGACCTGCATCTTTTTTTAATCTACAACCAACTTTAGTTTAATGTGGTACCTTTTTTTCTGAATGGAATGCTTTAAAATACATAGTCTAATTTAAATTGACATCCTTTTATTTACAGCAATGTGCTAAAGTTCTAAATTTGCTCTAAACAGTTAACAAAAGTGTTTAGAATGGTTAATGAAGTAACCAGAATTTAATATATCTGTTCCATTAATATGAGTAGTGTTATGACTTCTATGAACACTGCATAACAAAAACTCTATCATAAGGTATTTATTGGTAACATGAAGACCAGGTAATATGATTTAAAATTTATTTTGGCAACAGTTTTAGCCTTGTTTTTGTTTCCTATTTCTCATTCCTTTGCTATTTTCCTACTTCCCTAGATTTTTTTGTACTCTTGCTTTACACATACCAGTAAAATATAATGCAAAAGAAATTCAGTAACAAGAAGAAGAAACAGAATGAGAAGGATGCATTGCTAAGATGAAAAGTATCTGCTGTACACAATGTCAAGTGTATGTAACAGTGAAATGCACTCACTGAATCACTCACCTGATGAGTTTCAGGATCATATGAGATAGTATGCTTCTGTATCAGGATGAATACTGGCAATCTTAAACATTATGTCCTGTGAGCAAAAGTCTAATTATCTTGATAGCTGACAAAGCTGTTTTACAAAGATTTTAAAGCATTAATTAATGAATTTAAAGGTTTTAGACCCTTATAAGTCTTTCCTTTACATATACATAAATAAATCAACACAAACACACACACACACACACACACACACACACACACACACACACACACACACACACACACACACACACACACACACACACACACACACACACACATTAGGAGATTTTAAACAAGTGATGTAGTATACTAACACTGTTAGTATACCCCTGGGATTCAATAAGAGTTTACAGTTTTGCTTGGTGAGCAGCAGCAGTAATTACATATTCTTGCTGTGCACTGTGCTTAAACATAAATAAGTATGGTTTTGTCTAGGAAAGCCAGGAAAGCATGTAAATCAGTCTGAGTCCTGTCTGCAGGTGTTTGAAGGGTCTGGGTATTGGGGAACCTTGCTGACCACCCTGCAACATCGCTTAGTGGCATTGCATGATAGAAAGCAAAAATTGCAACAATGTATCCTTTTTTACCTTTTCATTCTCTACTCCCTGTTTCCAAGTGTTCTGTCTAGTTCCTGTACAGGTTAGTAGCCCAGAGTTGTTTGCTGCTAGGCAGCATGCAAATGAGATAAGCACAGCTCAACCTGGCATTCATTGTGCTTCTCTCTTTCCCTTGTTTGCACTAAGCTGCTGGAATAAAAATAAAGAAAAAAAAAATGGGGGATTAGTTGAAATAAAGAAAAGCAATCTATGAAATAAACACTACAAAATTTTTCTTGGTACATATGAAATATTTTTATACAGGTTCATATCTGAGCTCTCACTCCAATGAACCTTAAGAACACAGTAAGGATACCTTATTCCTCTTTGCCACACAAACAACTTTGTAGCAGGGAACTGAAATCATACTGCATATAACCAACTACAACATCATCCACAGTACTAACAAAACATATGACAGTTGTTTGTATATGTATTACTTTCAGATGTAGTGCACCAAGTGATCACACAACCATTTATGACTGTTTGCAGAAATGCAGCTCTGTTTTATCTCTCTCTGTGTTTTTTGCTCATATTTGTCTCATCTGAGCAGTAATCTGAGGCATGTAGTCGGTAAGGCATTCTGTATCATTGTCCTGAAAATGTGTGAGGATATTAAATGGCAATAATATACAGTTGTCAACAAATGAAGGTGAGGTTGGATGCTACTAAGAGAAACTGTGAAACGTCTGCTGCTTGCTTACATTTAAAACCTTGATACAATTACTTCTACACTTTGTATACAGGACTGTATGTAAGCTTCTGAGCCCCCCCAAGTGTTTCTGTGCTGGAGGGAAGCCTTCTAGCTTATCAGTGGGAGTGGTAAGCACTAGATAGCCTATCTACCACAAGAGGAGTGGTTTCTGACCCAGAAATTGTAGTTTATGAGCTGCTTGGGCAGTTTTTTAATCTCTTTGAACTTTCTGGTTTAAAAGCTCATGTTTGTGCTTGTTTCCCACCATTCCTGTACATAGTGTAGTCCAGATACAGATTTGCTGTATCCATGACTGTTTGTAAGCTTCTGGGCAGTGCCAAAGTCTGCTCTTCAATTTTTCCCTTAGATCTCCTAGTTCTCTCCTCTCCTGCACTTTTACTAGCTTATTAGTATAGCATTTTACCAGACTTCTTGTAGCAATTATTGTAGCACACAAAAGTGCTACCAACACTAAACATTCTATAAGGAAACAGCTCCAGTACTTATTATTAATGCCCACCCCTCCAGGCATGTCTAAAGGTCATTTCCCTGTGCTTTCTCCTATTAACCTGGTGAACTTGGGCATCCTGAGGCAATGTAGCAACTGCCTGGTGTACACTGATAACCCTCTTCCCTTACCTCCCAACACTCAAACTTGGGAGAGATGCACTTATATATCCAAATTGGAAGTCATGCACTCTCCAGCCAAGACCAGAATAGCTGGTCAAGAGGAGAAGGACAACACTTGCACCACACCACATAGAAAACATAGCCCTCCAAAACACACATCAGCACTAGCTTGAAGCATTCCTTAAAATGAATAACATTGACATTTATGCTGTAACAGAGACCTGGTTCAAGGCAGCAGAAAGCACCCCTGCACTACCAGGCTATAACTTATTCCACACCTTCTGGTCCCAGGACTTGGACCGAAGCTCCAAAGGCAGTGGTGTTTCCATATTCATAAAGGATGCACACATCTCCATACTGGTAGCCCAACATAATGCATCAAAGATACTTCAGGTGCAGCTAACACTGGGTAAGACAGAGATTTAGGTTGTAGCCTGCTATAGGTTCCAACCATGTCCCAAGACTCAAACTCCATGTTTCTAAGCATACTGGAGAATATTAGGGTCCAACATAACACTCTCATACTGGGTGACTTCAACTACCCCTCCATTAACTGGGAAAACTACTCATGTACCAATACACTTGCCCAACATTTTCTGGAATTTATTAATTCCAATGCCCTGGACCAGCTCATTCTTACCCCCACTAGAGGTAGCAACATCCTTGACCTGGTCATTACTAACATGGGCGACCATTGCTCTACACCAATAGTCAACTTCTCCCTGGTTACGTCTGACCACAAACTAATCACCTTGGAAATTCACATCCCTCCCACTCCCCCCCCCTCAAAGGTGACCACCATGAAAAACTTCTCCAAAGCTAACTTTGGGCTCCTAAAAACAGAGGTGATTAACTTCACAGCACCCATGCAAATGGAAAATAGTTGCATGACCGCCGAATCATATGCACTGTACAAACATGTACACAAATGCATGGATCTCGCCATACCCATTAGAACCAAGATGCTCTCCTCCAAAAAAGGAAGCTAATTTGGTAGTCCCCTGCCATAAACAAACTCTACAACAGGAGGAGGAAACTGATGCAGAATAAAGTGAAGTCCCAAGATTGGAAAAACTCCCTTATCAGCCTCAACAAAAAGTTGAGATCCCTTATCAAATCCGCTAAAACTAGCTATGAAAACAGAATTGCAGCAGATAGTAAAGACAACCACAAGGCCTTCTATAGTTATGTAAAGAATCTCCACAGCAATACCCAGATTTGCTCTGAGTTACTGCACAATGGTACCTCCAATACTGAGCCAACAGATATTGCCAATATACTGGCCAACAGATTCAGTGCCAACTTTACCCCTCCCCCCAAAGGACCAATCACAATACCAGTAGATTGCCAGGCACCCAGCATTACTGCTGCACAGATTAAAACAGCACTATCCAAGGCCAAGAATACAGCTTCTATGGGACCTGACAATATCCCTGGCTGTGTTCTACATGAATTACAGAGTGAACTGGCACCTCACGTGTGTGCTCTGTTCAGTCACAGCCTCATCTCAAGCTTTGTCCTTACCAAATGGTGCACTGCTACAGTCATCCCTCTCCAAAAAGGAGGAGCGACTACAGACCCTGGGATCTATCGTCCCATTAGCCTGATGAGTCTGATATGCAAAGCTATGGAATGTATCATCATGGACCTAATAAACAAGGATATAGGGAATCTCTAATCTTTGGATCCCACACAGTTTGGGTTTGTAAAGGCTAGATGATGCCTGCTCAACTTGGTCGACTTCTTTGAGTCAATCACCAGAGCTGTGGATGAAGGCAAGGTGGCTCATACAACCTACCTTGATCTGGCCAAGGCCTATGATACCATTACCCACTCAGAAATCATAGAAAAACACACTAAGCTAGGCATCAACCCCTATATCACTGGGTGGGTTGCAAACTGGCCACAGATAGAACCCACAGTGTGAAAGTAGCTGACTACAAGTCAGACTGCTGACCAGTCATGAGTGGAGTCCCAAAGGGTTCAGTCCTGGGGTCCTCCACTGTTTGGTATCTACTTTTCTGAAGTCCAGGCTAAGACAAAGGGACTCTGGCTGACAAAGTTGGTGGACAATTGCAAGTTGGGAACTATTATTAACTCCACAAGTGATGTTGACATCCTACAGAAAGGCCTCACTGAGACCACCAACAACTGGTGTCACAACCATGGCCTTAAGCTCAATCCCAAAAAACGTGTCATCATCCCCTTTTGGAAAAACTCACTTCCCATGAATTACCACACCAATGGTAGTCAATTGAACACAGAAGACATTATAAAAGATCTGGGAACACAGGTTGACAGCAACTTCTCTTTTGACCACCACATTGCCACTGCGGTCAGAAAGTCCTTCTATGTGGCACATCTCATTACTAAGGGTTTTGCATCCAGGAAGAAAGAGGTCATTGTCTCCCTCTACTCTTCCCTCATTAGGCCAGTCATCGAGTACAATGCCCCATTTGGCATGTACCTCACCAGAGACCTGCAACAACTGGAAAGGCTGCAAAAGTACCTCACAAAGAGGATCCTAGGCCTTAAACACTTGTCCTATATGGACAGACTCAAAAAACTCCAACTATTCTCTGTCTCATATCGCCTACTTAGAGGTGATCTCTGCTTGACTTACAAAGCCATATCTGTCCCAGCTCTGTTAGAAATACTACATCTAAAGAAATCCCATTCCCTCCGCACCACATGCTCCAGAGACCTCAACCTCATTACCACAATCAACAGAACATGCTGGAGGGACAAGTTCATAACCCAGAGACTGCCCATGCTATGGAATAGACTTCCCATACATGTCAAGCAGAGCACCTCACTGGCCCTCTTCAAGAGAAATCTTGATGAGTGGATGGGAAATAAAAAAATTAACCCTGGGGATCACTCTAGTGGCTCTACGTCTCAGAGGCACTGGGAACTAAGGTCAGGTGGCACGATGCCAGGGTAATCCTATGGGTTAGGCTTGTAAAGGCTCCAGGGCAATTAGCCTAGTACACAACTATGAACTTATGAACATGGCTGACACACCGACTAGAGGTAGGACATTCTGAATTGCTGTTGTGTTTTCCTTCTCTCTACTGGTAATCATTCACAGTTCCAATCCATTAACAATAAACACTGAGGGAGTGTCTGCACTATGTTTACATTAGCTACATAGAGCCAAGTAATTGGGTTCAGCAATTTTAATAAGGTCACACTTCATTTGCACGTTCACCTTGCTCACAGCCCTGAATCTACACCATAAAAAGAGAACCATGTAGCTAGGAAACTTGAAGCTGAGACAACTTATTCATGCAGATAACAGAAGACGATATTACTTCGGGATATATTTGCACAGAAGACTACTGACCTAGATAAGGTATGTTTGAGTTTTTCAGCTATATACTGCATATGCTGAAATGTCTTTAAGAAAAATCTGTTTATATTTTATATAGATATATATATATATATATATATATATATATATATATATATATATATATATATATATATATTTAGGTTTACTATGACAATGCTGAGTGACTGTTCAACAAAAATGGGAATTTTGAACCTCATTTGGTTGATTCCCATTTCGTCGACCTACAATACTGCAAGTGTTCAGTGTAGCAAATGTCACTGTCAATTTCCACATTTGTGATCAATGTTATGACTACAGATCATGGTACAGTTGGGATTGGGAAATTATCATTTTCCCCACTGTACTGTGATCTTGGAGTTGGGATGGCCATGGTGGTGCAGCAGTTAGCGTTGCTGCCTCACAGCAAGAGGTTCTCCGGTTTGATCCTCTGCTGGGTTGCCTTCTGTGCGGAGTCTGCATGTCCTCCCTTTAGTTGTGTGGGTTTCCTCTGGGTGCTCCGGTTTCTTTCCACATCCCAAAGACATGCTGTAGGTAGATTGGACACTGTAAATTGGACCTAGGCATGAGTGCGTGCATGTGTGTGCCTTCTGTGGAAGGTTGGGTGCCGGGCTGGCAACTTGACACTGTAAAATTCCACAGCCAATCATGAGCAGACAGGTGATCCTCTGTGGTGACCCCTAACCAGGAAAAGCTGAAAGAAGAAGATGTGTGATTGCAGAGTTGGAATATATAATTTGCAGGGAGTATGGGTGGCACAGCCCCCCACATGGGGGATGCAGGAGGGCTTTCCCCCCTATAAAAATGTTACATTACGTGATTTGCAGTAGTGAACTGCAAAAAGAATGTCGAAAGTGCATATGTGATCATTTTGCTACATGCACTTCAACATTCTGACCTCATTATTATGCATAACATCACACATGTGAATTGCATGGCTGAAAGTATTTTATTCTGACGTTTGATACTTTCATAGTAAACTATATATATATATATATATATATATATATATATATATATATATATATATACACACATGCATTAGCAAATGCTACTTTTATTGGTATGCATCTCCTAGAAGTGTACTGATGGCATGGGCATGTTTGTCAGGGCATTTATTTATTTATTTATTTATTTATTTGCCGTTTGTTAACCGGGGTAGTTCACTGAGCCATAAAGAGCCCGTTTTCAGTGGAGGCCTGTGGAGAAAATCTATACAGTAAAACAAAGATTGCATATTAACATAAGTGTTGTAGTAACAAGAAAAGTAATACAAGTCTTATAAGAGTTATACATACAATGTAATATATACAGAAAATATAACATTAGTAGAGTTTATGCAAACAGGATTAAGAAGAGTTATACAATTTGCAGTAAAGAAGGTTTACACACAATGCTATCTGTACAGAAAGAATAAAACATATCTAGATATGATACACAATATGATTCAAGGATAACATATTAAATAATGAAAAGCTCTGCCATTTAAAGTAAAGTCATTAATTGGAGTAGTTTCATGTGGGGTGGTTAGTAGAGGACTGAGAGCAGGAGCATTTCCAGGAAGAGGAGAGATAACAGTGTAAGGAAGACTTAAAAGTGGCATGGCTGTGTATAGTTCTAAGGGATGGTGGGAGAGGATTCCACTTTTTGGCAAGGGAGAAAGAGAAGGTAAGCTATCCATGTGAATGCATTGGCTTGTACACCAGGAGGAGGTTTGTGTTGTCAGATCTAAAGGGCCTATTTGGATTGTACAGGGTAAAGATGGAACTAAGTGATGGACAGTCAGGGGGTTTAAAGATAAGTTTGTGGGTGGTGGTAAGTTTTAGATAGTCTAGGTAGTTAGGAAGTTCAAGCCAATTTAAAGCATGGAGAGACTTACAGTGGTGGGAGGAGTGTCTTGAATTAGTAGCAAATTTGGATATCATTTCACTTTCTCAGATGCACAGCCTTATTAACTGTCACAAGTGCTAATGTTACAACTTTGCTTCTGTGTATACTCTTGTTATTGTTATTTCCATGAAATGTAAATGTTTTATATTGTCAGCGACATAGTGGTGTTAGCCTTCTAGGATGGACCATACACACTTCTAGGGAAGTGCTGTCCACAGGTAAACATGACTGGCGGTAGCTTAAAATGGAATGGGACAGCTCATTTGATAGCACTTTTAGCATTTTACTGATGGTTTGTTAGCAAAATGTGTCATTTGCCTGTTCATTTGGGGGTGGGGAGCAAAGTTGCATTTCTGTTTTGGTACAAACAAGCTATTTTGCTATTGTTAGTCTCCTTGTTTTGGATCCAACCTTGCTTTGTGTGTGATTGTAATATGTTACAACCACAACCACACAAAATTCCTCTTTTTATATTTCAATATCGTGACTGCTTTATGTTTCTCCAGAGAGTAGTAATGAAATGCTCCCTTTTTATGTGTTATCTGGAAACAGGAGATTTAGTTATGTGATACCAATGTGCATTATCCTTCTGCTGTGTTTTAGGTCACCTAGTATTATGGCACCTATCCTTCCCAATCCCCAACCACCCCCTCCTTCACTGACCCTGAGAATCAGCTCATTATGGAAGCTTTTAGGCAACATGGTGCCTTTCTACTTGGGAGGAGACGTGAATATATGTCAGGCAGAATGCAGATTTGGCAGCATATAGTTGCAGATGTAAATGCAGTAGGCAGCCACAGCAGGACATATGATCAGTTGCACCATAGGGCCTCTGACATGCTTTCATCAGCACGGAGGAGAGCAACTGCAGTGGCCTGTGACAGGATGAGTACCACGGGGGCCCTGCTACAGAACCACCACTAACAGCAAATGAAGAGTTGCTGTTCATTATCAGGGATCCAGACAGCTTGCAGAAAAGTGCAGAACAGCATGTCCTTGACATTGATGCTACTGTTTCAAGGAGAACAACTATGTCCCAGGATGAGATTCCAGGTAGGCTTATGTATCCCAATTGTTAAATACTCTTGTATAGTAAAATATTGACAGTATTATGTAAGTTCTATTTAACAATCAATTCGTTTGGGGGGAAGAGTTGTAGACTGGTACAGTTAACAACACATTCTGATTGATGACACAGGGGCTTAAGTTGCACTTGTTATCCAAGTTCTTGTTAAAGGAATTGTTAATGGACATATAAAGAGCTAAAAGTTTTAACTGCATGAATTACTGTTATTTGTGATGATGTTATCCTTACCTTTTGCTTAACTTCTTCCAGGATCATCATCTATGGGAAGCATAGCATTGTCTGCACATGGTAAGCCAGATATTTATTTGCCAGCAGTAATGAGCAGTTCAAAGAAATATATATTTTATCCATATGTGTGATGTGGGTGTCAGGACTGTTGTGTATACTGCTGTACTGTCTGTAGTAGTGGCACCACTGTTAGTTTGTTAGCATATATTTGACTATAGTAGTGTAGCTATTAATTTCTTTCCTGTGTTTGTTACCTACTATCACAGGTGATCCTGACAGTGGTAGTGTAGGACTCTTACCACCTGATGTCAGAGTATTGGTAGACTCTAATGATGATGGCACAGTCAGGGGATGCAGAGGTTGAATCTGATACTGTGGTTAACATTAAGCCATCCCCTGTAATTCCATTGGACATAGCCAGTAGGCCTATGCCAACCCATTCCAGTGAGCCCTCAGATATTGGACAGGTGGAGGATGAGACACTCAGTCAGGGAAGTGTGGTAACTGTGGCTTCAGTGCCTGAAGACTCTGGCTTTTGCCAAAGTGTGGGTGAGGTGCCATACAGGAGGGTTGTTAGGGGTGCTTGGAGGAAGCCTGCTGTCCATCCTCTACCTGATCCAGGTGTGTCTTTCTGTGCCACTCAAAGTATGTTTAAGGCTGTCGGAGGCAAAGACACATTCCCATAGGTCTGCCAGAGAAATGCTTAGGGTTGTAGATATGGCATAGACTGACATACGTGACTGCCTCCACTGTGTCGCCAATTCAATGGATTGGACGAATGACACATTGGAACATGCAGTGTCTGTCATGGAACATCTGCTGGGAGGGGAACAGCATACACGTGAGTGTAGGTCAGGCACATCACCTGCTGTTAGCCAATGTGTCTGTGCCCGATTACGCTCCCATAGTGGCACTACATCTACTGCTCCATCAGTTGTTGAGGTGTCCACACCCAGATGTGGCAGGTCATGGGTCATGGTCTTGGGTGTCCTGGTGAGGAGAGCTCATCCAGCAGACATCAGTCATGTTCAGGTAGCAGCAGTTTATCTAACCATGGGCGTGGACATGCTAGTGCAACTCCTGGCAGAGCCAGTTATCATGGTCGGGTATGACAATGATGAACTGCCACCTCTGCCATGCACAGCTCACACCAGTCCGACATACCAACACATAGAGCTAGCACAGAGCTTGGCTGTGTTCATACAGACACTCACACACCAATTTCACCTGGAGGACCCATACAGACACACACACACACACACACACACACACACACACACACACACACACACACACACAGACAGACACACAACAATTACATCTTTCAACTGTGAAGCTTAAAGCTCATTTTGTCTCACTCGCCATTTGTTACTTTATCCAGCTGTGTCTGCCTGCTTCTCTTTCTTACTCACACACACTCACCAACCTTTTGTGCCAGACTAGACTTCCTGCCCCCCCCCCCCCCCAATAACACCCTGTGCAAGTGATGATAGCTGTGCCATATCATCAATTTTGGATTTAGGGATACATATCATTTGTGTCTGATGCTCAGGGTGCATAACTGACTTAGTGCTTAATATATCTACATTTGTGATGTTGTTTTGCTAATTGTACCTTTGACATATTTTGGTCTTAGAAAGTTAAGCAGTTAATAGAATCAAACTTTTTTTGCATCAGTATTTTTAATAATCTTATGAGAGTTGTGAAGTCTGAAACTGAAATGTGTGTCATTACTTTCTAACTTCTCTCTGTAATGTTTTTCCAGTACAAAACGATGATGCTAAGTTGAGGACATTCAGTGACCATCAGTACTTTTGAGAGATATGAATGTAGTAATCTTTGATGCCTGAGGCCTACTACTGAATGAATCATAACAGGAGATCTCTGTGTGGCCAATGCAGGCATCTAGCCTCCAGTCAATATGCTCCACTACAATGTCCATAAGTTGCTGTCGATGACAAAGATGCTACCTCCACTTATACAGCTACTGGCTGGTATAAGAGAACCATTGACCAGTGCATGGCTGGCTGAAGTGCCTGGTGCAGGTGCGGTAGAAGGTGTGAAGGTGACTGTGGAAGCCTGGGACCCAATTGTGGATGTTTCTGGTGGTGTTGCTGCCAACTATGGGAGGGTGGGGACAACAACCCTTGCTGGAGGGATGGGTGCAGATACAGATGCTGCAGCATATAATTACAAAATTAATGAAGAGAAACAAAATAATAAGCAAAATAAATGTATATAATAAAAAGGATAGTGAGAAAGAGGGCAAGGAAGAGAGAAGTAGAGATACAATGAAAAAATGCAGCTCACATATATCATTATTATGATAACAATACTGTCATTATACTCAAAAGAGCTACAAACAGCCACCCTAAATGACACATAAAATCAGTGGAGGAATCGAATGCACATCCATCAAGAAATACAGTCCAGAAGGTAAGGACTTAACATGTTCAGCTATTTGCTCAATACAACTCACACCTCCAGCCAAACACACAGTAACTATATAAGCAAGACAAGTGAAGATATATAAAGAAAAATATAGCTCAGACATACATTTATTTTTACAATATTACAGCTACGACATTCAAAAGAACAATAGATACCCACCCAAGCTATCAGTGATGGCATGATCCACAACCAAGTTGGGGGGATCAAACCCACTAACATCTTCATATGCAGTCTGAAAGGCAAAGCCTTAATGTGTTGACCTACTTATACAATAGAAATGATGCCTGCAGTTAAATACCCAGTAATGGCAATATGTGAGACAAATGTACAGATGCAAAGAAACATACAGCCCACATGTTTCCATTAAAATGTTGTAGATAATTTATTCAGAATTGTAATAAAGACCGACACAAAAATGACGAATGAGCTAAAGCGTCTTCTGTGTGGAGACATGCGTGAATGGGCGTACCTTCGTTGAAGGTTGTGCATCAGAGCTGGCAACTCGGCATGTAAAAATCTACTGGCAATCATTAGCGGACCAGAGTTCCGCTGTGGCGACCCCTAACCGGGAAAAGCCGAAAGACACAACAACAACAACAATGACCACTGATGTCACAATGGATGATGAAGGGAGAATTGAATCCACAACTATCATATGTAATATGAAAACAAAGCAATAACGTGTTGAGGTACTTGTGCAATCCCACAAAAGCATCCCTGTAATCACCCCCCCTCCACACACACACACACACACACACACACACACACACACACACACACACACACACACACATACACACACACACCATACCTCTCAACCTCTTAGAGCAAGAAATCTGGACAAAGCCATTTATAAAAGTGGGACACTGGCCCAAAAATATAGACAATTTTAAAATATTGCTCTTACAAACTTAGAAAGTTGATAGAATAACAGGTTTTGTATTAGCATGAATTTTCTGAAGGGTTTGAAGTCTGAAACTCAAATGTCTGTCATTATTATCTAACTTCAGTCTTAAATGTTTTGCCACTAATTTGCCAGAAAACCACAATTGTATGAAAAACAGACGAAATATACAAGGCAAAAATTTGGACATTCTGCACTGCAAAAATCTGTACAGTTGAGAGGTATGCACACACACACACACACACACACAGACACACAGACACACACACACACACACACACACACACACACACACACACACACACACACACACACACACACACACACACACACACACACTAATAGTATCAAAGAGTCATACTGCTAACTTTGAATTATAGAACTTAGCACAGAAATACCAGAACAGGAGGAAACCTATACTGTGACAGACTACAGCTCTACTATCTGAAGGCATTGTTAAAGTTTAAACCTGCACTGTACTGTAAGGTATGAAGCAGGTATGCTCCTCATGACACTTTCTAAAGAGCTCTATCCTCTTCTTGTGCAGCTGCACATTCTCTGTATTAGCTTCATGGAATATGGAAAGAGAAATGGGAATATATAAGAGATGTGGATGACACACTCTGGCAGGTTGTATGTGCAAGTAAGATAAGGCCTAGTTATAGTACATTGCTGTTACATAAGCTCTAACCTCAGTTTCCCACCAGACAAGGAGGTTAGGATGTTAGCATCTCATGTCAATTTAATGGTGACACTACTATTCATCCATGCTCAGGATGCCAGCAGCAAATGTCACTGTGTGTGCCAAACTATTCCAGGTATGACTTTTATACTGAGGACATCAATAGCCTTTCTTTAGCAGCCTACAGCTGCATTATTTGTGTAACATAAGCTGGAAAACTTTACTTTCTTCTGCATGCCACCTTAGTGCCCTAAACAGAGCACTATTGTATTCTTCTGTAGATATGTCTGCAAATGTGGCAAATTGCAGATAAAAATGGAAAACACTTCCTGCCAACATCAGTTCTTTGCGTGCCAACTGATGCTCTACAGCAGGTAGCTCATTTGCATAACTAGTACTGTACTGTATTACAGTGTTTGGACATTACATGTGAAAAATATCAGTCCTCTAGCTGTTAATATGCTGTGAATAAAGCAACTCCATCCATTAGGTTAGATGTGACATTACAGATATATTCCCAAAGAACCATGGGGTGGACCATGGCTGCACAGTACTGCATGCAGATGCCTAGACGTTTGCACAATGATAGGTAGAATTTAGGGCAGAGTTTTGCCAGTTACTGCAATATTGAAATTGAGCTATTTACAAACAGCAATGAGATGAGTCCTCATTTGCATAATCACCATATCCAAGCACTCAGATTTGCATGATATAAATGTGGATGAAGGCACTAAGCCCCATTGTGCTATGGAAGAATTCCTATAACAGCAACATCAAAATTGCAACAGGTGAGGTTTTTAAACTAATTGCTAACAGAAACTGACTGAATGCTTCTTCAAGGTAAGTATTACCTTTTCAGCTTCACTTTCTGAGCTATGAGTAATGTTAACTGCTGTGATACTTATATAATGAACTTGCTTTTACAATAAATTTATAGGTTATTGAACAAGTGAAGTGAAAGGAATACTTCTAGGGGAAGACTATTACTGTGTTAAAGGATTATTAAACCTAATGGGAAACACAGCTATTACCAAATACTCAGAGCACATATAAACACATCCAGGCCAGCTTTCTGCTAGTATTCTATGTAAAACCATTTGCCTGTTCCATAGCATATACATATAAGACATGTGCAAAAGTATTTTAAACAATGAGAATGGGAATGTTAAAGTTGTTTAGTGTGGGGGACATTTGCTCAGTGATATTATTTAGCTGACATTAAGTAAACTGGATAGACACACGACTGTCAGACACACCAGCAGTATCATATATGGGTGAGGGAGAGAAAAGTGTTGCAAGGTGTTTCCAGGCCACTCATGCATGACATGGTAATACCACTGTTCTCCATGCCTACAGATCAATGACTAAGATAAGCAGAAAAATGCTGTGTGCATGCTGTAAAAGCTACACAGAAGACAAAGTTCCCTGACACATAGAATGAGGTACTATTCTAGGCCCTCTGTCTCCATGGCTGACAGCTCTTTGGGCATGTTGCTGCCAACCCAGCCTACCAGGAATGTGCCTAGAAAAAGTGGTAGACTGCACTTATGCTGTAGAACAAGGATCATGGAAATCTAGGAAAATGTGGTAGGCAATCAGTTAAGCTACCTCTCATGGAGATGGTGGAGCTTCTGGCCCCTGTCAGAGGCAGTGACACCTCCACATGGTCCCCAGTGTGCTCCTGGATATTGATGTAGAGCTTTTCCATGCACCAACAGCATCTAATGAATGTATGTAGAACTCTTCTTTGTAACAATAGCTGTAAATCCTCTTGGCCCATTACTCACTGGCCAAGTTATTAAAGCTGCCTGATTTGCGTTATACAGGAACATCAGTGATTCCACCAACATGACCATTTGCATGCAGTGTGCTATTTAATGTTTTGTTTTCAAATGCTACTATACCTGTACCTAGCTTTCACATATATTTCTGGTTGTGGGTCATACCTATATAGGGATTTTGTGCTTTGTCGTGTTCATAGGTGATTCTCTGTCCATCACCATCACTTTTTAAATGCCTCTGCCTGATGTCGGAGGCAATGATCATGGCATGGATTAGCTGGCACACTCAGAGAGTATAATGTGTGTGTGTGTGTGTGTGTGTGTGTGTGTGTGTGTGTGTGTGTGTGTGTGAGAGAGAGAGAGTGTTGGACACAGGGAATGTGTTCATTGCATCCACTACACATACCATGAACATAGCTTTTATAATTGTGCACACTTAGGATACACATTACACAGGGAGCACAGGTTACTAACAATAGCTTTCAGGAATATATTATACCTCCTACCCGATATGTATCAGAATCCACCCCTATCCCCCTTAGGCAGGGTGGTACTCATAGGGCCGGTGGGTACTGGTATTAACTGGAGACACATTTACCACCCTTTCCCTGAAGTTGATGTACCAATGGCCACAAACCAGCGTAGGTACAGGGCAGTACAACCACAGCCAAGGTGGAGTTAGTAAGACTGATGCTGGGTGTGCAGGGTAATCTGTGGCAGTGCACATTCCATATGTGTGATTGTTTTGATAGACTAAATCACACAGCTGAACATACTATGTCCTCTGAAGCTTGACTACCAGGTATGAGGCACAATCCTCAAAGCCTTTCCACTGCTAGCACTTCCACAGCTATACACAGAGATTTGGCAGTGTTCATTTTCACAAGTTTTGCAGCTCTTTGATGCGGTATTTATAAATTTATGAAACACTCTGTCGTATTTTTCTGCCTCATTAGTATTCAGCAAGTCACCCATTTTAATAATGTTTCTCATTATCATCTTATTTTAAGGCCATTAGCATATACTGTGGCCAGCACTGCTGCTCACCATTCCCAACAGTGGTAAGTATGTCTCTGAATTGCACATACCATACATGAGGTCACTCGTGCAAATTCACTCACCTTGATGTGGCAAAGTTTAATGAATCCTAGGCATAGTTATCTCATAGTCTCTCACTCTGAGCCTGTCTAACAGCAGAAAACTCCTTTAGCAGTCCCTTGCCATAAAAACTGTACTGTGGAAAAAATACATGGTGCATTGCTCAGCATGCTACACACACACACACACACACACACACACACACACACACACACACACACACACACACACTCAGTACATTAGTGTTCTGCTATTGATTTGCCAACACGTATACATATTCCTTAACTATTATGAATTTGGTGTTAGCCCATGTAAAAGCACTAGTGTGCAGATGACTTTTTAAGATATTTGTACTTATTACCGTATTCAGAATAGACAGATACACTTTTAGGTATTTATATATATATTCATATGGTTTAATCCTTTTTAATTTCTCCAAGTCTTTTGGGTTTCTAATACCATGATGGGAATGGACCCCATTCCTAAGTCTAAGTATGATTAAAGTTCATGGAATTAATATTGTTTCAATCTTTGATTATATTTATATATTTATATAAAGCTGCAATTTTTACATGAACTAAAAATTATGTAATATTATTTTAGATGCAAGTTTTTAATTTTAATGCAATTTTAATAAATCTACATTATATTTTGTAATTTTACCACATCATATATCATAACTACACCAATATTTTTAATGGAACCACAAATGTTTTTATAGTACACTATCATTATTAATGTTAGCATTCACACTTCAGAGCTAAGCATGCATTTTCTCCAGTTTTGTCTGTGAACACACACACACACACACACACACACACACACACACACACACACACATATATATATATATATATATATATATATATATATATATATATATATATATATATTTTTTTTTTTTTTTTTTTAATAAATCAAGTGCTTGCCTGGATGGTCATCAAAATGCACAGAAAGCAGTGATGGTCAGCATTCACAATCCTTTAACAACTGCCTTATTTGTCTACTCTTCACTGAGAAAATGCAGCTGGGCTTTCTTCATTTACAAAGTTACATGGTGACATGCCCTGCAATTTTACCTCTCAACTGCTATGATTTAGCCATAGTGCTATGATTTTGGCCCTCATATTTAGCTTTGCTCCTCCTAAATTTCTGATTTTCCTCAAAAAGTCAGATCTGTTTTTGGGTGCATACCTTATTAAATAAACTTGACTATGCAAAGACTATCACTAACTATATAGGGGCTAGAATAGTAAGACTTTCTCTTGAGAAGAATAATGGGTTCCTCTTTCTGACCCTCTGGTATGATTTTTGAAGGCATGTGTCAGAATTTTTAATGCCCAGAGGTTGAGACATATGCCTGAAATGTTCAAATACCCAATTATGCAGAGGCATACTGTTCCATTTGAGTTTATAAAGACTGGTAGTTCAATAGCACAAGAACCAAGTACAACAATAAGGTAGGCTCAATGCAGCCCATGTTGTAAAAAGAGAACAATTTTAGCAATTCCCAAAAAAGGTCAATCTAACTGTTAATTAAAAGATAATGTTGGCAATGCAGGGTGGGTGAAAGGAACAGGTGTTTCTTTTTATCAACTAGCCCTGGGCCATATTCAGAAGGGGGGTCTGAGCTGAAGCTCCATCTGTACCCTTGTTAATTCAACAATGTTATGGTAGTGGGAGGTCAGCGCAGAAAGATATGGAACATGGAAGAGGGAGTGGGAGAAGGTAGGCACAGCAATCAGAGATGGTGATTCTAGGCCATTAGGAAATGGGGGGAAGAGGAAGATGTGTCACATTATGGGTGAAGATGGTGGTAAGTCTGACCCTCAAAAGGACTAGCGTGGCACTTAATGACATTACTGACAAAAAAGAAGAGTAGAGAGGAATCCTAAACTGTAGTCCATGTAGGAAATACAAAAACAATCTCTATAGATTGGGAGAGCTGCTGGTAGGTCATTTATAGTGCCAGACACTGAGAAGAAAAAGCATGCAAACATGTAGCTTGGAAGCAATACAATGCTGGGTTATGAAAAAATAAAAGTTAAAACTTTTATTTTGACCTGAATTTTCTTTTAGGAATAACACAGAATGTACAAAAGGAAGCAGATTCTTCAAGGATTTTTTTCATTCTGAGTATGTGCAAGACAGAAAAAGTAAGAATAATGTGATTAAGAAATGTAATACTCAGCTCGAGGATTTGAGGAGAATTAAGGAGGTAAGTCTACTTGTGGATTGTGTAGTAAAAGATCCAAAGCAAATAGTGTCAGTTAAAGACTGTTTGCACCTGAAAGGACGTAAGATTTTTTTTTAAATATACAAGACATGCAGTTGATGATTTTTATGTATAAATAAATAAAAATGATGTTCATACAGCAAATATACAGTTATGACCAGTTTTCTTCATCTCTGTATAAATAAAACCATCTTACCATTTGTGTGCCCTTAGTGTGCTGTATTGTATTGTATTGCATTTGTTCTGCAAAGGGGCAATCCAATCATCTGATACATATCTGATGGCAGATTTTTTGCAGAAGTCAGGTGTTGCCATGGGCTCTCCATGTGGGTGGAGCTTTGCTAATGCTGTCATGGCATATTGGGAACATACTTTTTTGTTCCCTTATCACACCTTCAGTAATATTGTGGTTTGGTATACCCGATACCAAGATGATATATTCATCATCATGAAAGGTTCTAGTAGTGAAGCCAAGCAGTTAGTTGAAGCTATGTCTTCTTCTACATCATTTTTAGAATTTACTTTTCAATACCATGAACATTATATTCATTTTCTTGATATTCAATTACATAAAGATGTGATCCATCATAGATTTAAATCTTTGATACACAGGAAACCTTTCTACAGTAATTCGTTCTTGCATTTTTCAAGCAATCATCCATTCTTTCTAAAAAGAGGGATAGTCAAAGGGCAGTTAGTCAGAGCATCCAGGATGTGTTCAGATGATGATGACTTTGAACAAGAATGTAACAACTTAGAAGCTATGTTCCTTAGTCGTGGATATCCAATTAAGTTGATTCAAGCTCTTAATAAAGAAGTTACTGATAAGAGACGGAATGGTACACTAGGGCCTCTTTTAGCTGGTTGTACCATCGGGACAGACAGAATTACAGATCCAACTAGCCGGGACAATAGTAATTCAGCTATGTCAGTCACAACAAAGAACAGTAGCTATGTGATTAGTTTTTTAACTCAATTTAATGCTATGTCAGGACAATTTAGGGACATTTTGAATTATAATTGGGATATTATATTGCAACAACAAGACCTCAATAAGGTTCTGGGTGTTAAACCAATTATGGTTTTCAAGAAAGGTCCCAATTTGAAGACATTATTAGAACTACCATTAAAAAATAGTAAACCTCAGAAAGGTATGTATAAATGTGGCAGATGCAATTATTGCAAATATATTCAAACAGGCCATGTTTTTTACATCAAAGGTATTAAATATTGTATTCAAGATAAATTTAATTGTGAAAGTCAGGACGTAGTATATGTTGCTCTATGTCAAATTTGTTCCGCATTTTATTTTGGCAAAACTGAACGCCATTTTAAACAGCAGATTTATGAGCATATTTACGCTATATCAAAGGCAAACAATTCTAATGCTTTGGCAAAGCACATATCGGAGCATAATACACACACATTCAAATTTATGGTAGTCCAACAGGGTCATAGAAACCCTAGGGGAGGACCTTGGCACTTGAAACTGGAGGAGCAGGAATTATTATGGTAGTTGAAAACAAATGCCTATGTTTACCCCGGTATTAATGAGGCTTGCTCTATTAAATGTTTGCTTAAATTAAAGGCATTGGATCGTTAGTATTAATATTAATTTGTAACATTATGAGATTTAAACAGGGTGTATATAGTAATGTGTATAGGACATTTTTTCTCAGTTTGATGGTATATATATATATATATATATATATATATATATATATACACACATATATTGTTTTGTTTTTTGATGTGTTATTTATTTCAACATGCATATATTCTGCTTTTTATTATATATATATTTGTAATGTGTTGGTGATGATCCACTTTTTAGGACTCAATTTGCTGGTTTACAAATACAACTTTTGTTTGTAATTGGAGTAATATTTATTTTTTAATTACCCATTAGGGATTTAATTGTTACCAATCATGTTTAATTGTTTGATTATATATGCTGCATTTGTATTGAATATGGTGTCTGAAGAAGTGCACGGATTAATGTGCATGAAAGCGCTTACATAATAAATTTGGTTTTAGTGGACTATACCGTGGTTTTGCCAAGGTTTTTTTTGTTCCCATTGAAGCTTGTGTTTTTTTCTTTGGAGAGGGCTGTTTTAACCTGAGTGTCTGTGATTTCAGGGGCACTACATTTTGGGGGTGAGAGGGGGGTGAAGTTTGCACTGAACCTGTCTGCCAGGATGTTGGCTATATCGGTTGGTTCAGTGTATTTTGTGCCATTCTGCACTAACTCTGAGCAGATCTGAGAATTTTCACTTAGATTCTTGACATAGCTAAAGAATGTCTTGTGGTTATCTTTGGAGTCCATGGCAATTTTTCTTTTGAAGCTAGCCTTGGATGATTTTATGAGGGAACATAGTTTCTTGCTGATACTGATCAGGGATGTCTTCCCTTCTTGGGATTTTACTCTTTTCTGTACTAGTTTCCTCCTTCTATTGTATAGCTTGTTTATGGCATTTGTCCACCAGACTGGTTTCCATTTCAAGGATGAGTGAGTCTTGGTTTTGTTTGGGATAGAACTATCCATGCATTCTTGTAGGTGCCTGTAGAATGCATTAGTAAAGGATTCTGCAGCTTGGACAGCGTTATCCTTTAACATGGGGGCTTTGAAACTTCCCACCTCGGTCTTAAGTAACGCAAAGTTTGCTTTTGAAAAGTTTTTCACTGTGTTTTCTTTGACCAGGGGTGGTGGCGGAATGTGGATATCCAGAGTGATTCATTTATGGTCAGATCTAACCAGCTAAGGGTTGACCTCTGGTGTGGAACACCGGTCGCCCATGTTGGTGATGACCAGGTCCAATATGTTGTCACCTCTGGTGGGGGTTTTGACCAGTTGATCCAGGGTGTTTGAGTTTATAAATTCTAGGAAATGTTGGGCAAGGGAGTTTGTACTTGAGTAGTTCTCCCAGTTAATGTTTGGGTAATTGAAATCACCCAATATCAGGGTGTTTGGTAGGACCTTTATGTTTCCCAGTGTTTCCAGGAATGCTGAGTGGGGGTCCTGGGACATGGTGGGTGATATGTAGCAATCTATAATTTGAATAGCAGTTTTGCCTTTTGTTATTTGCATGGGGATGATCTCTGAAGCATTGTCCTGTGCCACTAACCTGGAGGTGTGGGTATCCTTGATGAATATGGATACTCCTCCCGCCTTTTGTATTTCGGTCCGGGTTTTGTGGCCGAAATGTATGGTACGAGTTGTAGCCTGGTAGTGCTGGGGTGCTCTCTGTAGCCTTAAACCAGGTTTCTGTTACTGCACATATATCAATTTTCTCCATACTGAGGAGTGCCTCTAGTGCATGCATTTTGAGGTTTAGACTTCTGGCATTGAGTAGCATTACCCTCAGTTTTTTGTTACTTGTGCTATTTACGGCAGTGGGTTTGTCTTTTCAGCCTTGCCTAAAAAAGGCACAATGAGGTTGGCAAGAGCCTTGGCCAGTATTCAAAAGCCTAAGGGTGACAGGTGCAAGCTGTCTCTAGCGAAGCAGAGTGGTTTGTCGAGCATGTCATCCCAGACTGACAGACACTGGATCCCCTTTGAATGACACCAGAAGCTTAGCCAATTGTTGAAATTGATATTTTTTTCTCTATAACATGGTATCATTCTTGGTGATGGCAGGATACTATTCAGGGTCAGGGTCATACTGGCCTGGGCTACATGATTAGAGAGCTCCTCCATGTTTCTTTTCATGTAATCCAGGGAGGTATGGCTCAGGTCATTCACACCAACATGGACAATGACAGAGTCATATTTGTACTTGTTCTGGAGTGACCTGAGTGCTTGTGTTATGTGGTGGATCCTGGCACCCGACAGGCAGCTAACAGTAACCTTCTCCTTGTTCAGTCTAGTGAGTGGGACGTCAGTGTGCCTGACTATAGAGTCACCTATTACTAGTGTGTTGGGTATGTTATTTTGCCTTAAGGGCTGTGATTGTGTGGCACACTGGTTTTGTGAAGTATGTGATTCATGGTTTGTGTTGGGGGGTGGAGGTTGCAAGGATGTCTGCTTTGGAGGTCTGCTGCTTTTGCAGATTTTTATTTAGAGCCTCTGAATATGTTTTCATGTATTTATGTGTGTTTTTTGCCAGTGCTGGTTTCATAGGTCTATGTGAGACTGGTGGTGTGATGCAAGTAATTCCCTTCTCCTCTTGACTGCCTGGTCCAGTCTTGGATTGAGTGAGCTTAGCCTCCAGTTTGGCTGTATAACTGCATCTCTCGCATGTATTAGTGTTTGGTGGAAAGAGTAGAGGGTAACATTGCCTTAAAATGCCCAGGTTCACCAGTTGGACCAGAGATTACACCTGAAACTGCCCTTTGTACATGCCTGGATAGGTACAGTGAACTGTTTTACTGATTGGTTAGTAAGGTCGAATAGAGAGCCTTGTCCTTCTCTACAGTATAGGTGGGTCTACTGCTAAGGTTTATTAGTGCTTGCTATGAGTTTTGAGCAAGTGCCAGGATGAGAATTGAATGGTTTGAGTGCTTAAGTTGAAAGTATGTCTAGTTCCAAGGGAAAAATTGAAGAGTAGATTTTGTGGAGTCCGGAATAGTTATACCCTAGCTAACCAGCGCTGCCCGGTGCACAAAACCGCCCAAATGTGGGTTTTATATCAGGGAAATGAAAGAGATAGAAATTGGCCAATAAACTACTAATTTCTGGGCTGAAACCAATCCTCCAGGGACAGAGAGGCTGCTCAAAGCTCCCTCTCTCACAGTGAACAGAGAAACTTCCTTCTATCCAAGTAAGGTATGGGCAAACACAGAAACTTGTAACACAGTCCTGAATTCAGCACTAACCTAAAAACTGGACTATACTAGCTTAGAAAGGTGGGAAAACAAGTATATTTTAATTTAGGTAGTTTATATCTCACAGAAATTAAAGGTCCTGGGAGACTTCATGAATTACAGATTGATCCCCTTTCTGTGGCTTCAATTTTTCATTATCAGTGCTCAGGCCATCTATAAAAGATGAATTACACATTAGTTTGACATGTTGGTCATCCATAACAGCACAGAGTTATTCAACTTCTACTCCCATTAGCAGGGTAGAGAAGTAAACAGTAGTTACTTTTTGATACAATGGAGTTGGAGCAAGGTTTATATACTCATACCCACCCCCACTTTTTGTAATATGAAAAATATTAGTTCTTATCTCCTCTCGTTGTCCTGATTAGCCTGGTTGTAGGCCTTTTAAATAATGATCTCTTCAGAGGCAACTCTAGCCCACATAAATGGGGCTTTATTACTACTGCAAAAAGTGGAATTCTGTCTGAATGAAAGGGCACTGCAAAACTGCATTTTTAGTCAATGGATCTCCTCAGAGAGATTTCTGAGGTCTTGGTATATACAAGCAAGTCTTATATTTTGGCCATATATAAAACTAAGAGGAAATTGTTCTCACTTTGAAATTAGGTGAAATCATTTTCCTCAGTTTGCAACTATCCAAGCTTGTCTTGACTTTTTTCACATATATTCTTGAGATAGATCTTAGCTACTCCATCATCATGTTACATATGTCAGTCATCACATCCTACATACATACATACATAAAAATATTTCAAGCATGGGCATTAATGCCCTCTCAGCCTGCCAATATATCAAAATACTTATTCCCATAAGAAGTGTCTAGGCTGTTCTTAAAAATATCTAAACTAGTACTTGCTTTAATGTAATTTGGTAGTCTGTTCCATGCATCAGCAGCTCTCTCAGAGAAGCAATTAGTACACTTCTCATTCCTATAGAATCTTTTGCATAGGTTGTCTGATGATTCCCTACTAGTTTTTGATAACCCCAAAGATTCCAATAAGCAGTTGTGTCTAAATGTTTTATACACCTGAATAAGATCTCTTCTTATATATCTTTAAGAGACACTGTACAAGTTAAGATATTTTAGACTTTCATAAGAACTTAAATTTTCACATCCATGGATTCCCTTGGTATATTTCTGCTATATTCTTTCCAGTTTACGCATGCTTGTTTCTTATAAGGTTTCCATATTGTTATTCCATACTTAAGTTTGGGTCTAATGTAACTAATAAACAATAACTTCATTTCTGATTTCCTAGACTTTATAAATCTTTTTCAGAATCTATAGTTCTATAGCTATCATTAAAGAATCGGTTGATATGCTCCAGCACATACAATAAAAACTAGACCAAATACAGCACCATAGCTCACAAAAGATACCAAAGCTAAAATCAAAAGTAGAAACAGAGCCTGGGCCAGCTGGAGAACAACTAAAGCCCCACTTGACCATCTAAAATATCGTCAACTCAGGAATAATACAAAAAAATCTATTTTACTGGATAAAAAAGCTTCTACCAAAATCTCCTACAAAAACACCATAACAACCCTCAAAAGTTCTGGGCAGGTTTAAATCAACTACTTTGTCCAGGTCATTCCACCACCCCAACGCTGGCTAACTACACTCATAGTTCCCCAGAGACCATAGCTAGCGCCTTTAATAACTTTTTCACTGAAACAATCCAATCCCTAGCAAATCAACTAACCCCCTCTAACTTAAACCACATGCCTAATCTACCCAATAATCACCCCGAATTTAGCTTCCAACCAATATCCACTAGTTTTATCAAAACACTTCTAAAAAAATTAAAACCTACCACCCTCACTGCTGATCTCCTCCCTGAAGAGCACCTACAAATAGCTGCAGATGCCATTGCATATCCCATATCTATCATCATCAACAGAACCTTATCTGAAAATGCTATCCCCTCCCTCTGGAAAATATCTCAGGTGATCCCACTCCATAAAGGTGGTAGCTCCTCAGACATATCCAACTAAAGACCCATTGCCATTCTTTCCCCACTAGCCAAAATAATGGAGAAATGTGTACACAAGCAACTAATGCAATACCTTACACAGAATAACTTACTATCCAACTCCCAGCATGGTTTCAGGCCATACCATAGCACCACCTCAGCCCTCCTTTCCATTACTACTGCCATAAACCAATACAGGAATGACAATAGGCTAACCTCCACCCTCTTTCTTGACCTATCAAAAGCCTTTGACATGGTCAATCATGAACTTCTCATTCTTTCACTAAATTTCCCTCAACAAGCCTGTTATCCAGTCGTTCCAGTCCTACCTGACTGGTAGACAACAGGCAGTACTATGGCAGGGCAAACTCTCCAGCCAGCTACCTTTCACACTTGGTGTCCCTCAAGGGACCATACTAGGTCCACTACTCTTCTCTATTTTTATCAACAACCTTCACACTGCTATCCATAAAGCTACCTGCATTCAATATGCAGATGATTCCACTCTAATCTGCTCAGCCACCTCCCCATCCGAACTGCAAACCTTAACCCAAAATACATTTAACACTATTGAGAACTGGCTCACCAATCAACACCTACTTCTGAACCCCAATAAAACTAAACTTCTACTCTTCTCTCCCACTAGTAGATCCACCATACTTTCATTCTCTATCACATCTAACAATGGTACCACTATTTCCCCAGATAATCACACCAAACTGCTAAGGGTTATTATAGACAATCTCAAATTTGACCTACAGGTCAACAAAACCATACAGACCATCAATAAGAAGCTTGGATCACTGTATAGAAACAAGACATTTTTAACCCCACTGGCTAGGACTGCAATCGCCTATTCACACTTACTCTCTACTCTTTTATATGCCTCGCCTGTACTCTCAAACCTCAACAAATCCGAACTAGGTAAGCTGTCCCATAGCTACAATCATATTGCCAAATTCACCACTGGCTCCACCTATAGAACCTACCACTGCCAGAACCTTAAAAGAGTGGCTAGAACTGCCCAGCTTAATTCAATTCAATCAACTTTTAATAGAGCACAACATTTTGTACCACCCTGAGGATACCCCCTCACTTAAAAATATTATTAAGCCATATAACAACCTAAGATCCCTACGGTCAGCTGATAAACTACTGGTCCAAACTCTCAAAGCTAACAACTCTGCTAGTGAATCCCTGTTTACCAACTTCATTGGCAAAACCAGGAATTCGTTGCCAAACTATATAACCCAACAATCCTCCAAAAGTCTCTTCAAAAAAAACCTCAAAAAAAACTCAAACAGTATCTCAAAGTGAATTGGCTATGCCCATGTACCAACCCTGATTAAGTTATAAACTAAAAGCATATTCTGTAATTATGTTGTCCCTACTAGGGAACACTACTAAGCCATTGTATATAATCACTTTGTTTTTATAGTTGTTTGCTAACGTCTGTGTAATCTATGTAAGTTTGTCTATGTGGAGCTTTTCTCCCCGGGCCTCCGCTGACAATGGACATGTATCCAGTCAGACTATCCCGGTAAACAAATGTAAAATAAAAATAAAAAAAATAAAATAAAAATCATATGATTAGAAAAACTCAGAGCTGGATCTACCCATATACTCAGGTCCTTAAATGAATCTACAGTTTCAATCACTGCATGCTATATTAAATACTCACCTTTCAATTTATGTCTCCCAAATTTGACATACTTAGTTTTTGATGTGTTTATCAACATATCATTCTCCTGTTCCCAAATGGTCAATTTAGTCAAGTAATTTTGCAGACATGCCTTATCTGTAACACATGTAACCATTTTACCCCAATTTCAGGTCAAGTGCATTTCGACTGTAGAACACCTCAGATGATAAAGTTAGGTATGAAAGATACAGTCTAAACAAGTAAGGGCCTAAGACAGAGCCCTGTTGGACACTCTGAATGTAACCAATAATTTCACCTGTCCACTTGCTGTATGATACCTGCTATGCCCCATTTGTAAGCCATGCAGCTATCCATCTTATCAAGAACACATCGATACCTAGTTGTTCCAATTTATTGATCAGGATTTTGTGTATGGCCCTTTCAAATGCTGAAGTTACTTTTCAGGTCATTATTATAAATTCCATCTCCTCCCTGTGATTTGTTTGGATCCAATTTGAATAGTTCTTTTTCAATATAATCTAATTTGATTCCCGTATTTGAGTTATCTGGATGTCACTAGGATGACTTATCACCCCCTTTGTGGAGCCAAACAGTTTTGCATAAGACTTTGCAAATATATCTATAAACTGTTATGTTTGAGAATGAATTTCAGAATCTACACACAGTTTATTAATTTGCATATCTTTACTCCTTCCACATGTTATGTATCTATAAAAAGATTTCCTATTATGCTCAATATCTTTATATAAATGTTCTCCTAATTTTTCTTGATTGTGTCTCACACTATGCTTAATTTGTTTGTCCAACTTGTTTATTTCACCTTTTAAAGTTGTAGTTTGACCTCTCTTTCATTTCTTATATTTTATGTCTCTCACCTTAATCAGGTATCTTGTCTTATGTAAATATATCTCCCAGACATTGTATGCCTAGGTCCTGATGTTAAACTTTTTTTTTTTGATTTTTTTGTACTCAAACAATTTCTCTTTCAAAACTTTCCACATTGCATCTGCAATTCTTCCACTGAACACGTCACTCTCATTTGTTTTACATAGTGACTGTTTTGCTTCCATATAATCTGTAATTAATCTTCTGTGCATTGGTTTAGATTTCAATTTGGCAGAATTATCTAACAACAAATTAACCTTTATAACCTCATTATCACTGCACATCAACAGTGGTAAAACTTGACGTGAAGTGACAGTCATTTCTTTAAGAACACAATCATCATCACCATAACCATGATCTTGAAGTGGATGCGACTCTGGACCTGCATAGAATGATGAAACCATTTCCAAAGGAGATGTCCTACAGTGAAAACTCTGACATACTTGGGAACTTGAGCTTTATCATCAGCATGCTGTTATGACTTTTCTGGCCTCCTTCTTATACTTGCTATTTTAATAAATGAAGTTTATGTGTTGAAATAAGTCATTTTTGGTGGCTATAAACTATGACTAGTGAATCTTCTAGTCACACACTATTAGATTCATACATATATGTATTTTTATAACTATATATATATATATATATATATATATATATATATATATATATATATAAATACCTGTACAGCATATTTCACAAGGGCTTGGTTTCTTTCAGGAGCTGGTTTTTATAGGTTCATAGGTGTTTACTAGGCTAACAACTACAAGGGTCTTTTTAAGCCTAGACATGCATCCTAAATCTCTGGCAAGTTCTGATACCCTTGATAAGTGTAAACATGTGCCTGGGAGATGAATCATTTACAGGTTACCTCTGTCCATTAGACATAGGTGCCAAACCAGGGATGACTTTCCGGTTTCCTGTCCAAATGTCCAAGTTGCATTTGAATTGGGTTAGGGAGGAACTCTGCTTCACATGGATGGGGAGCCTGTTCCATAGATGGGATAGTCTCTTGGATACATACCTATCTCTCCAGCAGGTCCTATTTATATCACAGGCAAGGTTTAAGTCTTTAGAATAGGTAATTCTGGTGCTGTTTATTTTGTGGATATGCAGGAGATCCATCAGACTGGGGTCTGACAATGCCCTGTATGCCAAGTATAGATATCCCCTCAAAAACCTGTAGGAAACAGAATACATGGATAGGGCTTTGAAGCGGCCTGAATAGGACATATTACTTATGCCCTGTATTCTTTTAGTGAGGAACCTCTGTGGACATTCCAATTGTTGGATATGCCTGGTTAGGTACATACCAAGGGTGGCATTGTACTCAATGATAGGTCTGATGAATTCCGAATACAGTGGAACAATGACTTCTTTGGACTTAGATGCCATACCTTTGTTTATAAGTTGCACAACATAGAATGATTTCCTCACCACTGTAGACACATGATGATCAAAGGCTAGATTACTATCTATGTGCGTCCCTGAGTCCCTGACTACTGAGTCAACTCTAAGGGGTGTGTTGTCATTATAATAGTTACCAGGGACTATTGACTTCCCAAAGGATACTGTTATGCATTTTTTGGCATTTAGTTTTAGTCCATGGCTCTGATACCAGTTGTTTGTCTGTGTCAGCCCCTCGTGGAGAACATTTGTTTCAGTGTGAGATTCAGTGACAGCTCCTAATTTGCAGTCATCTGCAAATTTAGTCAGCCAGAGACCACTGACATAGGCATTGACTTCTGAGAAGTAAATGCCAAAAAATGGGCAGTCCAAGGACTGATCCCTGAGGGAGTCCACTTCTGACTGGTCTCTTTGTAGAGGCGAACTCCCCAATTTTAACTTCCTGGGTCCTATCTGTGAGTCATTTGGCTATCCACCGGGTGACATACATGTTTGTACCTAACCTCTTGAGTTTGTCAACAATACTTTACTGGGGTATTGTGTTAAATGCCTTGGCCAGGTCAAGTTAGGCAGTGTGAACAACTTTGCCATCATCCATTGCTTTGGTGACCTTCTCGAGAAGTCCACCAGGTTGACTAGGCATGATCTGCCCTTGACAAACAAACTGGGTTGGGTCCAGTGTCTGGAGGTTTATTATATCTCTCTTGATCATCTCCATGATAATTCTTTCCATGACTTATATATAACACTAGTGAGACTTATGGGTCTGTAGTTTCCAGGGTCTGTAGATGGCCCAGCTTTGTGCAGAGGGATGATTGTTGCCTTTCGAAGCCTGTTTGGAGGCTATAGTTAAATAGTAATTCCAGAGGCCCTGTGAGATCATGCTTCATGCCATTTAGAAGGCATCTTAGGATATTGCCTGGGCTCATTGATACAGTGCTCTTGGTCTTAGAGAGAGCATTAAGGGCCTGTTCCCTAGTGATAGTAAGGAGAGTTATATTTGATGATATTTCCTGGGGAAGTTTGAAGGGGAGAGAGGGGTAAAGTTGGAGCTGAATTTATCAGCCAGGAGGTTTACAATATGTTCTGGCTCAGTATAGGTGGCTCCATTTACAATTAGCTCTGCACACAATTGTGCATTGTCTTTGAGGCTGTGGACATAACTAAATAATGCTTTGTGTTTGTCCTTGGCCTGGGAGTTTTAACTTACCTCAAATTTTGCAAATCAACGTAGACGTCCCACTAGAGAGCGCGTTCCTGCTGTAAAAATACGTAAATACAAAAACCAACCTCCGTGCAGGAACGCTGACTCTCTGGGTCGACAGCCACACACTGATGCAGTTAGTACTTAAGAACAAGCTGCTTCGGCTCAACGGAAAGTTACAAAACACAAACACCAAGCTCCCAGAAATTAAGGAAGCAAACACTGCTTCAGCTTACAAAACACAATGGTGACCATGGTTGTAGTACAAATGTTATGGGGATTGTAAACACCATAAATACAAAGAATGGTCAGATGTCAGGAGTTAAGAAGAAAATAGTCTCTATTGAGAATAGTAAAGAGAAGGACACTAACACCATTACACGTGAGGTCCCTTTCCCCATACAGACATACAAACTCAGAGGGAGATCACGATCATTGAGCAGGGGGAGACAAAAAAGAAAACTAGGAGAAACAAGTCAGGTGGGACCCACCTTGAAAAAGATGTGGACAATGAAAATGAATCCTTAATCTTGAATATGTCACATAAAATGTTAAGTCCCTTTGAGGAACAAGTATTAAACAAAGGTCTATCCTTCATACCTAGTAAGTTAAGTGACAGCACTGAAACTATTATTGATGTGAAAATGTTTGTCAGAAATATACAACTTAAATTAGATTTTGGATTAACTGACAAAGATAGAGTGGTCAATAAGTTTAAACCTCCAAGTACCTATGTTCCCTTGTTACACCCAGTGTTAGACACATTTTCCAGACTAGTAGAAAATGACTTACACGTTTACAACTCAGAAAGAAATGTGAGGAAATATAAGAATAACTTAACATGGATGCAAAGAAAAGCATTACAAGAACTTAAGAATGATAGTAGTATTATTATAGTACCTGCAGATAAAGGAGGACCAATAGTGATTATGGACTATGAACACTACTCAAGTAATATGAAAACTATGTTAAATAGTGAAGGGTGTTATACAAGATTAGACATCAATGAAGTAATAAGTAAAATATTTAGGGTCTATGATACAATTGATGATTTACTTAGAAGTAAACTGATAAAGAAAGACTTCTTTAAGTTTCTCAAAGTTAACAATCCACTGCTCCCAATTTTAAAAGGACTACCTAAAGTGCACAAAGGACTTAAAAATCCCCCTATGAGACCAATAGTCTCCGGACAAGGGTGGCTGATGGAACCTTTTTCACTTTTTGTTGAACACCATTTAAGGACAGTAGTAGAACAAAACCTAAATATTTTAAAAGACAGTAAACAGTTTTTATTAGACCTATATGAATATTTGTCTAAAACAGATGAAGCATTTGAATATTTACTGGTCACCCTGGACGTGAAGAGCCTGTTCACAGTGATACCGAATTCTGTAGGTATTGAAAGTACACAAAATTATTTGAAAAAGTACACAGATATGGACCCCCAATTTATTGATTTATTAACATTATTTCTAGAAATCACCCTAGAAAACAATATTTTCCTCTTTGAAGAAGATATTTACCTGCAAAATGATGGCGTAGCTATGGGCACTTCTTGTGCCAATAGCTACGCCAACATAGTTATGGCTGAATGGGAGAAAGAATGTTTGTTCCCACTACAAAGCTTTAGACAAAATGTCTCATTTTATAAAAGATTTGTAGATTACCTTTTCTTGGTGTGGAAAGGGAGTGAAGACACATTATTAGAGTTTGAGATAGAAATAAATAACCTTACTAGTTTCTTGAAATTTACTATGAATTATTCAAAGGAATACATTCCTTATTTAGATGTAAATGTTATAAAACTTCCTAGTAGGATAGTAAATACATCTATTCATAGGAAAAAATGTTATAAGAATACCCTTCTACACAGAAAGAGTATGCATCCTAAACACATTTTCGATAACATAATAAAGGGACAAATTATGAGAGCGTCCAGGCTAAACCCGACATTAATAGGGTTTAAAGAAGAATTAGTAGGGTTGAAACAGAAATTCATAGATAGATTTTATAAAGAAGAAGATATAGCTAATACAATAAAAGAAGTATATGAAATGAGGGGAACTAGAGCACGTCCATATTTTATGGACAGGGAAAATATAGAAAAAGAAGATAGTAACAATAAGTTAGAATTTGATAATCTCCCTGTTGCTATTTATTACACTAAAGATGTTAAAGAAGTGAAAGACATTATAAGCAAACATTGGCATGTATTAGAGTTAGAGAAAGAGATAAGCATGTTAGTTGGGGAGGTACCAAAATTTTGCTACAGGAATAAACCAAATATAAAAAGAACACTGTGTCATAGGAGCTATAATACCCATGTGACATATACAGCCAATACAATTCCCTGTAATAGTTGCAAACAATGCTGTTTTATTAATACGGACACATCCTTTAAATCACCAGTCACCGGAAAAGAATACAATTTTCAGACTGGCACCACTTGCAGGACAGAAAATGTGATATATTTAGCCCAGTGTTGTTCCTGCGAAGCGTTCTACATAAGTAAAACCAATAGACAACTAAGAGAACGAATAAGAGAACATACATATGGTATAAGAATAGGAGATGAGAAAAATGCATTGGCTAAGCACAATAAAATAAAGGGAAGTACACATACATTGAGTTTCTTTGTAATGCAAACTATAACTAAAACCATGAGAGGAGGGGATCTTGAGAATTATACACTAGAACAAGAAACTAAATGGATTATAAGATGTAGGTCAGATCACCCTCCTGGCCTAAATGATAAAGTGAGCATACAACCTTTTTTGAAAAAAAAGAAGGTTAAAGCACTGAGACACTTTAGATAATATATGATGAGACATATGTCTTATGCTATTATAGTTATGATATAAGTACATGTTTAGAAAGGTAATATAGTTTATGAGGAAATTCTATTGAAAGAAAACAAGATCAAAGCACTGAGACATTTTAGTCAATACACGATGAGTTTTCAGTTTCATACTAGACTAAATTGTGAATAATACTCATGACACAAGCTTATATTTAGTAATATAGTACAAACTGTAAGACAAATTTACACTGTTTGATCATATATTATGAATATTGTATCATTCCAGACATTTGTTTAAATATTTTAAAGTTGAACTCACAAATTATCTATTCATCTAATCCATTTTTGTATATATGTGGGTACATTATAGGTTATATATAAGTGGTTTTATCTATAGTGTGTTTTAGAGAAGTTAATGGAATGAATATATAAAATGGTGTATTAGCACCATCTAATGGTATGTTAGTGAACTACCAGAAGTAAAGAATAATGTTATTATTGGTAGGAATAGAAGTTTAAATGTTTTTAATGTTTTAATAAGTATATAAGTAATACATAAAACATTAGAAAAATCCTCAAGAGTTATAAAGTCAAGATTAATGAAGCATATAAGTTATTTAAGTGTTTTTAATTCAAATAAGATAGATTATTAGATTAATCATGTAAATTGATTTATGCAAATGAGATGACTAATAGTGATGATTTACTCAAGCACATAAGATATATAAAGGCTGTGCCTTTCAAAGTTTAATGTACAGTCTGAGGAAGCCCTTCTTAGGGTGAAAGCGCTAACTGATATTAAATTGTTGTGAATAAAGAACGTTCCTTTTTATACTGAGAGTTGGAGCCATTGTTTTTTATTCAACACGTTGGATGTCCTGAGAGTTTCGTTGTCAAACTGAAGCTGAAGCAGTGTTTGCTTCCTTAATTTCTGGGAGCTTGGTGTTTGTGTTTTGTAACTTTCCGTTGAGCCGAAGCAGCTTGTTCTTAAGTACTAACTGCATCAGTGTGTGGCTGTCGACCCAGACAGTCAGCGTTCCTGCACGGAGGTTGGTTTTTGTATTTACCTCAAATTTTGCTTTGGTAGACTTTATTTGTCCTCTGAGTTGTTTGTTTAGTTTGATGAGAGTGCTTTTATCCTGCTAGGTGCTGTATCTCCTAATTTTTCACAAAACCAAAATATAAGTGTTCACTGTTGCTGGCTATGAATGGAACACTGGACAATAAAGACTCCCTTAGAAACAGACTTAAAATCAGGATGTCAAATAATTCTTTGTTGTGATTAAGCGCTTTTGTCCGTAGAAACAGGACTTCATCAGAATCTAAGAACTTTACAACTAAAACCTTTTTACACCCATAAGGCTATACTCAATCAATTGAACAATAAACATGTGTATAAAGGGCAAGCAACACTTAAATGAACCTGAATAAATTTAAGACAATCTTTGCACTTCGTTGTTTAAAAATCATGTGTACTTAAACATAAAAGTTGACTGTCATACAATATGCAACCTAATATTTCACTAAAAAATAAGTCATTAAAAAATAAATTATATACATTACTTGCTAAGAAGAGTGAATAAAAAACACACATAGAACACTTTAAGAATCCCACATAACAAATGTTTAAATCCTATTAATCCCTAAACTCTAAAACAGGTTGTATGGGAATATAATCCTTAATTCCTGGGTGGCAGGTGGCATTAAGCAACAACTGCCACCTCATGTCTCTTTCATCTAAAAGTGTTTTGAAATTACCACCCTTTGGATTATTGTTTAACTTCTCTAATATAGCAAATTTAAAGGGGTGACATTCCGGACTTACAACTGAATGTCTAAATAAAGCATTATTACTATTCTGCTTCCTTATTTGATATAAATGCTCGGATATTCTGTTTTTAGGGCTCTATCTGTTTTTCCGACATAAAAAAGCAGAACAGGAAACACATTTAGCCAAACAAATAATACGCCTCATACCAGATTTACTACCAGAAACTATGGGGTGAAAAGGTGGTTTTAAAACATTTTTATGAACCTTTGGAACATTTAGAAATGTCTGTGGATATCCTTTGGTCTAATAAATATTCTTCTAAAAATCAATCCATTCTGTGTTGGGCTATATTAATCTCATTTATGGAAACTGATTCATAAGTCTCTGCATCATTTAATATTTCATATATAATTTTGAGATACTTGAACTTATCAAATAAACAATACCCCTTCCTGTATCTGGCTTCATTACCCGAATAGAGTAATCATTGCATAACGTTTGAAACATGTCCCATTCATTCTTAGTTAAATTATATACATTCTTCTTCTTTCTTTCATTGAATTTTTCTTGAATTTTATGTAAGTCCTTTGTTATAACTTTCTCTAATGCTGACAATGAGGAATGTAGAGGGGGATTAAAATGACTTGTTTTCTTGATGCTCGAGGTATTCGCTTCATATTTTTTATCTTAAAATGAACAGCTAAATTCAATTTCCGGAAATATAATTTAGCCTCCAGCAAGATGTCCACTAACTTAAAATCTGTATTAGGGACAAATTTCATCCCTTTGGACAACAACGAAAAGTGTTCTTTACATACTTCAATGTTTGTATAATTATATGTGTTAATTTTTTTGTAAGAAAAACTACCTGCTGGTAATTAACTATGTCCCCTGAATTCCCCTCCCGTATCTGTTCATTTTTTCCCCATTCCATCTCATTTGAGTTCTTTTTTACCCTGAATCCCAAAAATGTCATCTGTTGTTCCATACTCAATGCTTTTTCCCCTTGAGAACATTTTTAAAATTACCACCTTCACTATAATACGCTATTCTAGCTTGCCCTTCACATTTCTCTTGCATCTTCTCTTGCATCTTGTGCCTCCATTTTGTGAATTTAGTTTTAGTAGAATGGGTAACTAGTCAAGTTTTTAATAGTAATTTCTCTGGAAATGTAAAGTTGTACATCCATTTTTTGGATGACATCTTTGTCTTATGGAAAGAAACTGCTATGGAAATAGAGAAGTTTGTTAAATATTTGAACAGTACTTGTTCATTTTTAAAGTTTACACACAATTATAATCAACAAGGTATTTATTATCTAGATACTTTCATTTTGCATTCCAATAATGGGTTTAAACTGAACACATATTGAAAACTACCTTTCAGTAACTCCTATTTGGAACACTCTAGCTGCTACCCCCAGTCAGAAAAAAAGTATACTTAAGGGGCAGTGTATTAGGGCAGCAAGAATGAGAGATAGATATAGTGGGAGGCATGTTTTTGGAAAGGGGATACCCCTATAAGTTGGTTAAAGAAGTTACAGACTACGTATTGTCCCAATGGAGTAATACTTATAAACCTTTATTAGGATTAGGATTGGAACCTCCCTTAGATGCACTTAAAGATAACAGTTTCTGCAGGGCCTGAAGTTAAACATTAATACAAAAGGTAGTGATTTTAAAACACTTTTACAAGAAAGAGCAGTGAGGTGGCAGTTGTTGCTTAATGCCACCCACCCAGGAATTAATGACTATATTCCCCTACAACCTATTTTAGAGCTGAGGGATTAATAAGATTTAAACATTTGTTATGTGGGATTCCTTTTTTTTCCAAAATCTCTTTATTTCAATTTTCCTTTTTTTCCAAATAATAACAACAATACAATAACTCAAAAACACAAATAAACAATACAAATGCATATCTAAAGAAAACAGACAACAATCCTGTTTTGAGAAAATTATACATATATGTGTGTGTATATATATATATATATATATATATATATATATATATATATATATATATACACACACACACACACAATATATGCACTAGAAGTCACTACATCGTCTAGTAGAGTACGAGAATTCTTATGTTCATTTGGTCTCATAAGGGATAGTAGAATGGGGATAGTCTATATAGAAAGTAAAGAGAGAAATTCAACCATTTATTGTATGGTTAGGGAAAATATCTAGATACACATATACTAAGAGAAGGGGGAAGATGCAAGAAAACTGATTATACTACATTCATTTCTTATTAAAAGGTTAGCTTTTCATGTCAATTTGTGGGCGAATTTTATTTGTCAAGAATTATATCTAGTAAGTAACCCCAATATTTTTGGTAATAGCATTTGTTTTTTGTTTTTTGTTTTTGAATAAACTAATTTCTGAGATGAGATATATTTGATAGCAAGATTGCTAAAATTTTCATATGTAATTGGTGACATGACATTCCAATTCTTTGTAATAAAGAATTTAATAAGGGCACACATCGTAATAAAGACATGTTTTTATATTTTTGGACGTTGATTGATGTTAATGTGCAATATAGCTGTCTCCCATGTAAGGGTTGATTTTTCATATCCCATCTTCTCTAATCTTACTCTCAAGGAACACCATAAGTTGTGTATCTTAGTACAGTTCCACATGACATGCAAAATATAAGCTGTTTGATCCAGACAATGGGGACATATAGGCAAAAAGTTAGGATTGAATTTATTTAATTTAGATAAGGTATAATATAGATTGTTATTTACCATAATTTGTGTATATAACAGCTTCTTGAAAGGAATGAATTTGATTGTATTTTCAATGGCTAGTTTCTTATTTTCTTCAGTCAGTGATTGATTTTTCATTTGCCAATAGTTTGAAAATAATAAAGAATTCTGATGTTTTGCGCTCATTACAATTTTATAAGTCCTAGAAATTGTTTTCCCTTTAATCGCAAGATTTTCAAGTATTAATTTAACTAAATTTATGTTCTGTAAGTCAGTGTGTATTTGTTAGAATTTAGCATTTATAAGATGGTGAAGTTGGTTAAGGATAATACTATATTTCTTAGCAAGTTTGAGTTCAAGTCTCATTTACCTCATGTTAGAGTCTTTCCATTGGTATATATCCCATATTGTGTAGTCTTTTATCAGGGGGCAGTTTGTTAGATTTTTGGGTTTATTATTTATTAGTAGATCAGAATTTAGGTGTAATGGTTGTATAAGGGTAAAAGCATCAGCTAATTGCAATGATTTAAATAGTTTCTGTGTTGTAAGAATCATGTTTATAATTAGTGGGTGTAGATTATTCGTGTATATGCTAGTCTGTTCTAAATTCAAGAATGGTAGAGATTTTATATTATAGCCAATGGATTTCAACTGTTCATCCCAGATTTTGGTCCACTGGGGTGTCCAACTATTTATATATGAGTCATAGTTATTAGTCTGTAGACAGTAATTATACTATAGTAAAGCTTAAAATCAGGCAACCTCAATCCCCCCTTATCTTCGGCGAGTACAAGTTTTCCATATTTAATTCTGGTAGATTTGGGATACCATAAGAATCTTGATATAGCTTTTTCCATGGCAAGGAAGAAGTTTTGGGGAATATTTGAAAAAGTAGCATTTAATTGAAAGAGTATTCTTGGTAGAAAATTCATCTTGACAACACTAGCTTTTGACAGTAGAGACATATTGATATTCTTCCATCTATCAATATCATTTTGAATACTAGTCCATGTACTTAGTAAGTTATTGTTTATAATATCTTTGAAGTCCAAAGTAAATAGTATTCATAGATATTTTATCTGATAGTTTATTTTGATCTCACTCATGGGAAAGTACAATTCTTTATGACCTATAGGATTGAGGGGAAATATGTGTGACTTGTTTAAATTTAAGTTATAGTTTGAAACTACAGAAAACTCATCAATAGCTTTAAGTATTTTTGGGAGGTCAGTAGTGGGGATTTGGAAGTATATATTTTAGTCATTGGTAAAGGCCAAGTATATAAGATTTGTATTGTGGATTCTGGGAATATGATGAAAGGTTTTATGTGAAATAAACAGAAGGAGGGGTTCTAGATAAAGATTAAATAGGTATGGCAAAAGAGGACATCCTTGTCTTGTACCATTGATAAGAGTATAGGGTTAGTTATAAGTTTGTTTACCTGTATAGTGGTAGAAGCTTTCTGATACAGAACCTGGCTCATTTTAATGAATTCTTGAGGAAAACCATATAAAGGCAGTATATTAAAGAGAAAGTGTAAGTTTACTCTATCAAAAGCTTTGGTTGCATCTACTGTAAGGGCATATCTGGGGCATTTATCACTATTAAGTAGTCTTACAATGGTATCTAAGAGGAGGGTGTTGTCACTTGTTTGTCTGTTTGTCATAAAGCCCATTTTTTGTTGGGAAATAATAGAGGGGAGTATATTCTTAAGTCCATTTGCTATAATGTGGGCTAATATCTTAAGATCAGTGTTTATGAGGGCTATTGGTCTACAATTTGCTGGATCTGTTGGGTCAGAATGCGGTTTAGAAATCAATACTGTCTTGGAGTTATTTAAGTATTTGTCTGTTATACCATATTGTATTATATAGTTGAAAACTTTTAATAAAACTGTGGAGATAGGTCCCATGAATAACTTATAAAAATCAGATGTGTATCCATCAGGCCCAGGGGATTTACCTAGATTTAGTTTGTTTATTGCAGCTTTTATCTCTTTTAATTGTAACTATGATTTTAAGAGTTTCCTTTGATCTTCTGTAATTTGTGGAAAGTGTATATTATGTATAAAATCCTCAAATCTGTCTGCAGATGGTGATAAGGGTATATTGTATAATTTCTTATAAATATCTTCAAAAGCGTCCACTATATCTTGGTCTTTATATTTCACCTGTCCTTCATATTTTATTTCTTTGATCCTAGGAGGTCCACTTTTTATGTTAATTAGTCTAGCTAGGAATTTTGATGGTGTTTGAGCCCATTCTGAGTATTGATATATCGAGCTTAAGTCTAAGAAGGAGATATTTTCTAAATAGTGTTTGTGTAATTGTTTTTGCCAATCAATTATTTTTTCCTCAAGTTCTTTAGAATATTTTTCCTGAAGTTCTAGTTCAGTAGTGTTTATTTGATACTCTAGTTCATTCTTAAGATTGTTATATTTTTTTGAGCCATGCAGATTTTTGAATAATAATACCCCTGATGACCGCCTTGGTAGCCACCCACTTTATGTCATATGGAATTTGAGTGGATATAAAATCCTTTTGGAGTTGGGCTAGGACATTCTGAATTTCTTGTGTTGTTTCTTGGTTTTGTATAATTTTAGGATTTAACGTCCAGGTATTGAGATAGGAAATATTTTGTTTATGGGCTTGAAAGTTTATTAAAAGTCTAATTTTGGAATGATCTGAAAGCGTTCTAGGTGATAAAACATAATTTAATTTGTTAGAAAAGAAATGAAGGGAAATTAGAAAAGCATCTATCCTGGACCAAGTTTTATGAGTGGCTGAAAAGAAAGTGAATCTTGATATTGTTTTATCATACTGAAATTTAGCATAAGGGTCAACTAGTTCAAATGTATTTTGTAATTCTTCAAGTGCTGTAGTGGTAGATTGTGACTGTCTGTTTTTATTATGCGATCTATAATTATCTAGATTTAGTAAAGCATTCCAGTCCCCACCTACAATAAACAGATGATTTGGGTATTTGGTTAATATATTAAATATTTCATAAATGAAGAGCTGTTTATTTGAGCAGGGGCTTTATATATTAAGAAAGAGTAATGGTTTGTTCAAAGTATGATATTCAGTACTAAATAATACCCATCTTCCCTTTGAGTCAGCTTCGTAGGAAGTAATCTCTCGTTGGAAGGATTTATTTACTATAATGGCCACTCCCCTGGACAAAGAACTATAATTTGCAGCAACTATTGTTTTAACCCATTTTCTTTTCCTTTCCCTAACCCAAAGTTGATCATCTAAGTGAGTATCTTGCAAGAAAGTTATATCAGCCTTAGTTTGGTATGTGAGGTACATGATTACATTTCTTTTCTTTTTATCTACCATCCCTTTAACATTCCAAGAGTCTATGGTTATCATTTTGTATTAATATTGTTGAAGTTTCTCATTAGTTGATACTCAAAGATGCAGTTATAAACTTTGTCTGTTAGTGTATTTATCTTAAGAATAAATGTTGTGACTTCTATACTCCTAAACTCTAAATATGTGCCTAACCACCCATCCCTCTGTATTAGTAAATGTGAATAAGTTAAGAAACTAAAAGAGACTATTATTTTTAGCAACAAGGAGTAAATATTTATCAGAGGGATGTCAATAATACCCATACTGTTCCAAATGTGAACAGTCATCAGCTATCAGACTGTGCCCATCCCGCTCCTTTTGTTATTTATGTACTGCATATTCATTTTCAGACTTCTTAAAATATTATGTTAATTGTACCCTTAGATGTTATATAGAGAGAAACAGAAAAGTAGCTTTTTTAAAAAGTTTTGTAGTAACAACAACATATTATAATTCTTAACATTTCAAGAGTTATTAAAGAGTTTACAAAACAATATTTTCAAAAACAAATACAATATATGAACATTTAAAGAAGGCAGCACTTTAAAATTCAACATTTGCATTATTCTTGCTAACAGCAACTAACTGCGGTTCTTTAAAATGTATTGGAAACTTTGTTTAACACTGCACTGGCAAAAGCCATTCAAGCACATCATTGTGAACTCATATATTATTAATTAACCAGTGCCATCTACTGGACAAACAGGGGGAAAAAAGAGAAAAATGTTTTTGCACCTTGCTCATAGACACATTTAAAAGTAACTCAATGGTTATGCCAGTATAATAATGATTATACATTTTAAACATTTAAAGAAGGCAGCACTAATTCAACAACATTTGCCTTATTCTTGCTAATAGCAACTAACTGTGGTTCTTTAAAATGTATTGGAAACTTCATTTAACACGGCACTGACAAAAGCCATATAAGCACATCATTGTGAACTCATATATTAATAATTAACTAGTACCATCTACTGGACAACAGAGAGAAAAAAAAGAGAAATGTTTTTGGACCTTGCTCAGAGACACATTTAAAAGTAACTGAATAGTTATGCCAGTAGAATAATGATTATATATTTTAAACATTTAAAGAAGGCAGCACTTTAAAATTCAACAACATTTGCATTATTTTTGCTAACAACAACTAACTGTGGTTCTTTAAAATGTATTGGAAACTTCATTTAACAATGCACTGACACAAGCCATACAAGCACATCATTGTGAACTCATATATTATTAATTAACCTGTGCCATCTACTGAACAAACAGGGAGGAAAAAAAAGGAGATATGTTTTTGTACCTTGCTCATAGACACACTTAAAAGCAACTCAATGATTATGCCAGTAGAATAATGATTATACATTTTAACTGAAACTACTAATGTCTAGTATTTACACTACTTAAACTATTATATCAAAGGTTATATCCCATTATTTTAAATGTAGTTTAACACTCCTTTTTTGTAAGCTGTAAATGCACTTTAAAGTCATTTCTCTATGCAGTCAGTGTTAGGTAGCGTTCCAGCTTTTAAATGTAGAAGGCAGTTATTAAAAGCCAGTACCTTAAGTATTACAGTGCAGCAGAAACTTTTTCTTTACAGGCAGGTAAGCAGAGTTATTTAGAACACATTCCACATCCTTTTGCTTGAAGTTTCCCATAAGAGTGGTATATTCCTCTGTCCTGTAGTTCTTTGGAGCTGTAGCACTTGTTTAGCCTTCCAAATGTTGTTTTTGGATCAAAAGATATGAAAAGAGTTGTCTCAGGCAGGATTTACTTTGAATAGACGCAGAAAGGTGGATTTTGCCTAGTCAGGTGTTTCCAGGGATATTTTTTCTTCTTTGTAATAAAATGTTAATGTTGCAGGATATTTCATTTCGAAACTAATCTTATTTTCAATGAGGTAAGTGCAGTATTTTCTGAGTTTCTGTCGATTTTGTTTAATTTCTAAAGGAAGATCTTGAGTAATCATAATTTTATGTGCTCTCCATATAACATTCTTTTTAACTTTATAAGCTGACAGTATCTGTTGAACATGTGCTGAATTAAGCAGTCTGATGTAGATTTGTCTTGAAAGATCACTTGTTTGTGTATGCTTTATAGCTCTGTGGGCTCTTTCAATCACTATCTCATCCAGGAGATCTTTATTAGTCAGAAGAGAGCTTAGTATTTCTTTTATTATTGGAATAAGTTGTGGATTATCAAAGCTCTCTGGAATACCTCTTATGATAAAATTATTTCTCCGGCTTCTAGCTTCCAAGTCTAGCATTTTTTGCTGTAATTCTTTAATTATGGTGTCAGTGGTTTGTGCTTTTTATTGCAGTTCATTTATTTTTAGCTCATTGCCCGTAACTTTAGCTTCATTTTTTTCTAGCCTAAGCATAAGTTGGTCCAGAGTAGAGCCAAATGTAGTTAGCTTATGAGAGAAACCCTGCACTTCTGCTTGTAAAGGTAGTAAAGCAGTTTTCAGATCCTCCAGTGTTAAAGGTTGTTCCTTTTTTAATCTTTGACACATTTTACCATCTTCTTGTTGTTGCTTGTTAATTTTTTGCCTTTTCGAAGTGGTTTCTTTCTCAGGAGTAGTAATTGCAGGCAGTTTGTTTTTTGTGATTACAGTTTCCATCCGATCTGGCTGATTCTCCATTAATCTTGTATAGTTAGATTCCTAGTAGTATTGCAGAATTTTAAATGATAAGTCTTGTTATGAAAGTTGTTTTTCTTCTTACTTCCCTCTTATTAGGCCTGTTGGTCTTGAAGAATTCATACCATGCGGTTCAGGGCTCTGTTTCCAACAAGTAATTATTTTTCCTTCCGAATGAGAGAATGTTTGAAAAATAAAGATGAAACAAGTAAGTACTCGTATTTCTGCTTTAATCCATTGATGTTTGGTATACTTTTCCCAAGTGATGCGCTGATTTGAAGTCAGATTATAGTATAGGAATGCAGGAGCTGCACTGTCAGTGTGCTTAGAGGCTGTCCACCATTTTGGAATCCCATTATGTGGGATTCTTAAAGTGTTCTATGTGTGATTTTTATTCAGTCTTCTTAGCAAATAATTTATATAATTTATTTTTTAGTGACGTGTATTTTTTTAGTGAATTATTAGGTTGCACATTGTATGACAGTCAACTTAGTTTTGGGTAGTATCTGTGGGCTGGGGTGATCAGATTTAGGCATGATGACATTTCACTTTGGCAGAAAGACTGTGTCAACCAGGAAGAAATGCAGTTTTTCACAGATGCTATGGGGGAAAGGGATGGGGCATATTTTAATGAGGAATGATTTGCAGTTCATTGGTTGGATAATTGTGAGGATGAGTGGAAGAAGGATGTGGCTTTTTTGTAATTGATGCCAATTTGGGTGGCTTATGTGGTTTGGCAAGAGGGATTACATGACAGGAAGGTGTTTTTTAATTATGACAGTTTGGCAGTGATGTGGGTGTTAAAGTAAAAAATGGCCAAATCTAGGTTACATTTGTTAGTTTTATGGAAGTTGGTGTTGTAGAGTTTATGATAAATTTGTCTTTTTCAAGTGTATATTTGCCAGGTACAAGGAATTTGATTAGTGACAGCCTTTCTTGCCTTCAGTTTCACAGGTTGTGGTAGTTGGCCCTGGTGATTGGCACAAGTCTTTTTGCCGGAGGAGATGTGTCAAGTTGGGCTGAATTGATGGGATGGATAATTCAGCAATTGTAGGTGGATTCGATGAGGAGATTTATGATAGGGCATTATCTGCATATGATGAGTTTGTATTGCAGTTATCTGATGAGGAGAGAGTTTGGTCGGTGAAGTTGTTGTTGCTGCAGTATTTAGCTAAGGCTTGGATGAATGAAAGGCTGGGCCAGCATTTAAGGTGTATTTGGCTGCTATTAGCATATTTGCAGATTTAGAGGATTTGACAAAGTCATGGGGAATAGCCTGGATGTTGAAAGGATGAGTTCAGATTAATGGTAGGAAGACTGATTGCTGATGCCGAGGCAGGCCCTTAAGGTGTTGTTGATAGGCATACATGCTTGGAAAGAGAATTCAATGGATTATACACTGAGGGTTACCTTGTTGGTATGGATGTATAGTGGAGCATTCAGGGTGAATGAGCTGCTGGGTTCATTGTTGTGGTGACGATATGGTTGCATCGATCAAAAACTGATCAGGTGGGCAAGGGTGCACAGATTGTGTTGTGGGCATGTAGGGATGAATCCATGTGTCCAGTGTCATGGGCCAGGAGGTTGCAGATATTGCGGTGGTAGACTGCTAGTTTTTCATTCCTGCAGTGGAAGGGTGATATGAGACAATCAGTTTTTGTGTTTGATAAAGAAGGTTTTCAATGTTTAGGTTTCTGGGATGAGAGGTTATCTACCCATTATTTTCATACTGGGAGATCATTGGATTTGCTGAGGTAAGGTAGGTCACTGGAGGTTATAAAGAGGATGGGGCAGTGGTCATTGGGGGCCTTTTTGTCTTGTATTGGATAATTAGATTTCTGTTGTCAGCTGTGTTTCAATTATTGTTTTTTTATGTAGGAAGGTGGTTATATTGGGCCATTCCTATGTTTATTGGGTGGCGAAACAAGCTGTGATTAGGACAGATGGAAGCGAGCTGGGGTTGCGGCAATGTGGGTGGACAGTGTTTTGGCATGATGTTAGTGGAACAAGAAAACCAAGCCAGCAGACAATGGCAAACTGCAAATTTTTAATAGGAATCTCATAGAAAACATAGGTAATCCATAAAAACAGACCGGTTTCAGATGAAATTTCAGTTAGCCTTCTTCAGTGTTGAACAAATGAATGGTAATTAGCACATTTAAATACTAAGCACATTGAAACATATTGAGCAACCACTGGTCCCTCACAAATGCTCATTTAATCCAGGTGAAAATAGTGCATCTAATTTAATAATCATTTTTTTTTATTATTTTACATTTGTTGACCGGGCTAGTCTAACTGGATATATGTCCATTTTCAGTAGAGGCCCGGGGAGATAAGCTCCAAGACATGAATAAAATACAAATACAAACAAATTACAAACTACAAAATCAAAAAAAAAATGTAAGAAAAAAAATAGCAAAAATAATAAAACAAATATAATAAAAATAACCAAGCAATGGTAATATGTGCAGTAAGGCATAAAGGTTAGCACTGGGTTTGTAAAGAGGACAAGAGTCTTAAACAGTGCAAAAAGAAGGTACAGGGACTAATTACAGGTAACGACAATAGTGGAGAAAGGAAGTTAGTTGTGAAGTGATTTTACAAGCATTTATTAGAAAAAAAGGTATATAAGGAGAAGTGGAATGATGCCTAATAGGGAGACATGAGAGATGTATAGTAAGAAGGAAGATATAACAGTTGATAGTAAGCACAAGATATGCAAGGTCAAGTATAGAGAGATAGATGGCTAGTCTGATTTGGTACAGGGGCATAGCCAGCATGATTTGAGGTAAAGTTTAAGTCTATTTTTGATGAGTGATAAGGAAGTAAGTGAGGAGAGGTCATTAGGGAGAAGAGTCCAGGATTTACCTACAGTATAAGAGAAGAGAGAATCCCCAGCCCTGTTATTAGATTTGGAGGTGTGTACAAGAAGTTTGTGTGAGGAGCGTAGAGACTTCAGATTTTTATAGGGGGTAATGAGGCTAGATAAACTAGGAGTATTAGAAGGTTTGTAAAGAATGTTGTGGGCAATGGTTAGTTGGTGAAATTTAATCAGGTGTTGTAGTTCTAACCATCCTAGCTGAATTAGATTTATGCAATAGTGTGTTCTAAATGGGTTTCCTGTTGCAAATCTTGCAATGTTATTATAGGATGATTCCAATTTGCTGAAGATAGTCTTGGATAGATTAGTAAAAATAGGAGAAGCATAAAGGAGTGTAGAGATCAAATGAGTGTGAGCTATAGTAATTTTGGCAGTAGAAGAAAGGAAGGGTTTAATCCTATAGAGAGTGCTGATTTTTTTGTTGATAGTCTTTATAGAATTGTTGATATGGATGTCGAAGTTCAGATTATTGTTGATGGTGACACCTAGAAGTTTAGTGGTAAAGTCTGGAGATATTATGGTACCATTGGTGGATGTCACAGAGAAATGAAGAGGAGAGGACTTTTGAGTAGGAGTGAAGAGGAGGAGTTTGGTTTTCTTTGGATTCAGAAGAAGGCAACGCTGAGCGAACCATTGTTCTACTATGTTGAATACCTTCTGGGTGAGAGAGTGACAGTCTTGGGAGGATGCGGCTGAGCATAGTAGTGTGGAGTTGTCAGCATATTGTATGCAAGTGGCTTGGGTGATAGCTAGATGAAGGTGATTTATAAATATGGAGAAGAGAAGAGGTCCTAGTATGGACCCCTGGGGGATGCCTATGGTAATGGGTAGATGGGTGGATAGAGTGTTATGCCATAGTACTGCTTGCTGCCATTTGTCAAGGTAGGAGTGGAACCATTTTATGGAAAGTGGGTCTAATGACAGAGATTTTAGTATGTTTATGAGAATCTCATGGTTTACCATGTCAAATGCTTAGACAGGTCGATAAATAGAGCAGAAGAAAGATTATTTAGGTTTCATTGTTTGTTGATGTAATCAGTAAAGGAAAGGAGGGCAGTGGTAGTGCTGTGTAAGGGTCTGAAACCATGTTGACAGTTGGAAAGTAAATTGTTTTCAATTAAGTGGTGGAGTAATTGCCTGTGGATACATTTCTCCATAATCTTAGCTAATGGAGAGAGTAGGGCAATAGGGCAATAGTTTGATAGCTCAATGGAGTGTCCTCTTTTATGCAGAAGGATAACATGGGAGACTTTCCATAAGGTGGGGATGTGACCTTCGCTTATAGTTCTATTTATCAATATGGAAATAGGGTAGGCAATAGCATTGGAGGATAACTGTAGAAATTCAGAAGGCAGTTGGTCTGCTGAAGGAGAGCATGGTTTCAGTTTATTCAAAAGATTTTGAATAAGTTTGGTTTGGACTGGTTGGAACTGAAAAGGAGGGGGTGGGGTTGAGGTGTAAGAAGGTAGTGTGAAGGTATTAGGTGATAGTTGACTAGCTAATGTTTGGATAGCATCTGTAAAGAAGGTGTTGCAGGTATTAGCTGTATGGATAGGGTTTTTTTGGTCTGTATTTTGGGGGTTAGGCATAGTGGATTGACCTGGGTGGAGTAACTGCTTAATGCTAGCCCAGAATTTTTGTGGTTTGTTGTGATTAGGTTGTTGGAATTGTAAGTGATTTTTTTTATCATTAAGTATGGCCTTCTTAGTGTCATTTCTAAGCTGTCTAAAGGTTTGTTGATCAACAGGGTTTTTGGTCATTCTCCATTTGGCCCAATATTTATTTCTGAGTTGAATTTTATGTTTGGTTTCATTGGATAGCCATGGAGCAGAGTTGGCCTTTGAATTTAAGAGATTATGCTATCCTACTTTATTAGCCCTATTGCCCATGATTCTGTCAATAACTGTAAACCTAAATACAGCATTTGGATGTCTATTGGTATGTTTGAATAAAGCATTACTAGGTTTTTTATTCATAATGTCACTTAAATGTTTTGAAATTCGAATCCTCAGTGATCTGGAGGTCTGACCTACATAGAAGGCAGAGCAGGTACAGGTGGCTAGACAAACCAGCCAGTCTGTCCCACAGTCGGCAAAAAGCAAATATTATAAACATTACCCGTATTGTAGCTGGAAAAATCCTTTATTTTACTAACAATCCTACAATGGGTACAATGACTACAGGGTACACAACCTACTAGCAAGTCCCCAGTCAATGTCCTTTGGTTTAAGTCATCTGGGCTGCTAGAAATATGCCTGTAATGACTCAACTGGGAACCAATGTTTCTGCCCCTATGAAATGTAAATAAGCACCTGTCCCCCAAAATGGTTGAAAAATAATCATCAGCTTATAGTATATTCCAATGTCTCTGCACATTATTCAGCAGAAGATCTGTCTTTCTGCCATAAGTGGTCACCAAACGAATAACTGTTTGGTTGTCCACTCGTTTGTGTTTATACTGTAAAGTATCCTGCCTGTCCATTGCAGATATGGTTTTGCTGGCACTCAGGACGTGCCCCATTGCATAAACCCTATCTTTGAACCCAGAAATGAGATCATCCCTTTAGTGTTCATAGGTGTCTGACTTTGAGCAAATGCATTTAATTCTAAGAAATTGGGACTTAGGTATGTTACTGCAGATGTGGGGTGGATGAAAGCTGGAGGCATGGAGAAGGGAATTATATTGGGGATACTCTCGGTATACCTGTCTCCAAAGTATGATCATCGTTCCTCATAATTAGTACATCCAAAAAGGTAATACTCTGGGAATGATAATTAGCTGTAAATTTAATGCCCCACTTGTTATCATTTAGGTAACTTACAAATTCCCTTAGATATATCTCATCTGATCTCCAAGCCATCCAGCAATCATCCAAAAATCTTCTCCAGATGTCGATTTTGCCCAAATATATATTGTGTGCATTGTCATAGATCAAAAACTCCTCCACATATGCCATAAATAAATCAGCATAGATAGGGGCAAATGATGCCCCCCATGGACATCCCTTGAGCTTGCCAATAACATTTGTCCTGATAGAAAAAAACATTCTTAGTCAATACATGTTCAGCAAGCCCAATAATGAAAGTATTAAATCCTGGGGGATAGAATTCAGACCTATGTAGCCAATATTCTAGGGCATCCAAACTTGTCCAGTGTGGAATATTGGTATATACAGCCAAGACATCCAGAGTGCAGAGTAACCATCCTGGCTCTAATTGGGTGTCAGCAATTATTTGGAGAAATTCTGTGGTGTCCTGAAGTCTGGAACGTACCCACCTCAGTAAAGGTTGTAAGTGTCGAGTTAGAATTTGGGATAAGGGTTCTGCTGAAGAGCCCCTACCAGAGACAATAGGTCTACCTGGTGTGTGGTTCAGGTCCTTATGTATTTTGGGGAGAAAGTATATATTTATATATATATATATATATATATATATATATATATATATATATATATTGATTTTTAGGATCTGTAACCGTTAAATCATGTAAGTCATGATCAGAAATAATGCCTTCTTCCCTAGCTAAGTTCAAAAACTGATCAATTTCTTTGCTGAACCTAAAGTTGGGAACTAGGGGCATACAGGTATAATGATGTCTATCCCTCAGTTGTCTGATGGCTTCATCATTATACTGTGTCCAGTTCATGACCACAGCTCCCCCCTTATCTGCAGGTAAAATTATCAAATCCTTATTCTCAATCAATTCTTATAAAGCTGCTGTTTCAGTCTTTGAGAAGTTGTTAGCTTTGCACATATGTTCCCTAAAGTTATAATATAGGTCTTTCAAAACAGAAGTTTGAAACATGAGCACATTGGGGTGCATAGGGGGGTGTAGATTTGGGCCTGTGATACTGAAATCTATCACCAGGTACAGCATTATCAGAATCCTTAAAAAACATTCTTAAGTTTAACAATCTACAAAAGGCAGTAACATTCTGAGCAAGCTTATCTTCTGAAACAAAGAAACCAGGAATAAAACTTTATCCTTTACTTAGTACGTTTATTTGCATATCAGACAATTATACATTTGAGATGTTAAGAACATTGTTCTGGTTGGTTATTTCCGAGTCATTAATTCAAGTAGGCCATCCATATTTTCTATTCTTTACACGTTTTCTACCCCCCGACCTGCCGCTGTCTAAAGGGTTGGCTCTTTTAGATACAGGGAAATCTCTGTAGTGCTGAGTGTCAGAGTTTGTTGCAGATGATGATTCGTCACCAGAGGTTTCATAATTTGAACTAGAAGATGTAGTTCTTTTCAAAATTGATCTGAGTTTCTTGCGTTTACCCCCTTTTTTGACCATATCATTAAACCTGACCTGTTTGCTCATATTACTAAACTGTGTTCCTTTGTCATAATCCGCTAGATCCCTCTGATATTTTCTCATATTTTTGGACTTGAGATATTGCTCTAAGTTGACCAAGTTCTTGCTTAATTTGTCAAGACAAGTTTGGTGCACTGGTAGTCCCTCATATGTGTTGGTAATGTCACATAACCTGGTTAGCTTTACCATGTCTGTTTCAATATTCCTATCATAATAAGCTAATAGGACTTTAACAAAGCCCATTGATGCTTGTTGTTGGACCACTGCCCATTGTTCAGTTAATTCTGCATCAATCTTGCCCACCAAAGGCTGAAGGCGAACCCTCAAACCCCATGGAGCCATGTCCTTGGCCAAATAGGCCTTAAATAATTTTGCATGCCAGACATTAGTTCTTAAGGACCTCATTTGTTTAGTTAAATTCTGAAAATGTGCCTCACAAGTAGCCTCCAAAGTTATAGGAATAGACTTATTGTGTATATTGGTGCCCATGCCCAGGCCAAAACCCCCCAAGTCATCCTTATCGGCTGACAATCCCTTCAAGATGCTAGTCAGATCTATGGCAATGGGTGTTGCAAAAGGAATTTCCTATAAATTAAATCAATATATCAATTTATCAATAAAAAACAGAATTCCAGATCTACTGCCCCTGGTGGGAGAAAGGATTGAATCACCCCAAAGAAAGAGGATATGAATTTTAGTGTTAAGACCTGCAGTGCATACAAATATTGTTTAGTGACTACTCACTAAAATTTTTTTCAAAGTCCCCAACTGGAACCTGAGGCTCAACTGGAATATCCATTAACCTTCACATCAATGCTATGTATGGAATAATACATTAATCCAACAATCTAATTATTCATGAACAAAAGAGGATAATAATAACTCTTGCTCTCAATTCTCAAATTACAACAATAATATTTGGATCATTGCGATCTCAGTATTTATGAAGCAATGCTATGTCCACTTGTTCTTGTCAGTAATAAAAACTGAATAATAGCCCTTGCTGTGATTAATAAGTAGAACTGAAAGTAACCACACTGCCAGACCACACTATTATGATTGCTGCAAAACCAAATAATATCTAATATAACTGTTGATTCAAACTGAACCCCCCCAGAAGTTACAGATGAATGGATGAATACAAGATGGTACAAATTCATAGAAAGTTCATAATGCACACCCAAACCAGAATTAGTCAGCTCTAACAATGAGGGTGAAACCACCCTGCAGTAAAACCATAAATGAAACTAGTTTTACCTATTTAAATAGTTGTTTTACCACAAAAAAGAAGAGATACCCAAACAAATATTTATCTGGGCAATAATCCTTTGAATCATAAATGCTAGTCTCCTATTTTCCTACTAAAACCTCACAGTGTAAAGATTTCTAGGATAAATGACTTATTCAAATTTGGTCTTGGGTGTACCTGAGCATGTCGAATATGAGATATACGACTGAGTCCAACTGGTGAAAAGGAATTTATGATGGTCCCAAAACGCAAATATATTGTGCAAATGGGCTAATCTTAAAGTAAAGTGCTTGAGTTAATACTAATACTTACTGTTAAGGCTACAAAAATCCAGAGCACTCATTAAACACCCCTCTTTGATAGTGCCAACCTGACCTGCCCTAAGCAAAAAAAAATTCACATAAAACAATACCTATGATTATTCACAATCATAAGGTATGTTCTTGCAAAAAATGATGTACATTAGTTATCCAAAGGTCAACGGAGTATGTCTGTTGTAATACAGAAAGAAACATCCAACTGTTCAGTAGTAATTTGTCCCTTCAGTTAACAAAAATGGCGAAAATCAACAGACCAGAACTGATCTAGTGATAAAAAGCAAGCAATAGTCCCCGGAGTCTTATATATTGCAACCCCATATGGGGACACGTGTCCTGTGTATAGCAGCAGCATCTAATACCAAATGCTTTCCACCTTTGCAACACTCCTAAATGTGGTAGTACATTCGTGGTCAACACGACTAGAAAGTCTGCTCAGTGTCCAAATGCTGATACGACCAAAGACCTAGATACCAATGGGCAAATAGTTATGTAAAAAGCCAAACACTTCATTAAGCAAGATATCATTTTTATCATCAGAAGTGATGGCTAAAATGGCCACCACATAACCCAATTATGCAAAGAGCACAAATGAAATAACAATAGCTTAATTATTTGTTATAAGAATAAAAATGAATGGACCCAAAGTCAATAGTAAATATCTTACACTGGTCCCCATTAGGTACTTCAATAGCAATGTCCCTGGCCATTGAAAAATAAATCAATTTAGTCCATGGAACATTGAGTTAGTGTCGGCAGTCCCATAAGCTGATTCCAATGCTGCAAGGACAAATGATGACTCCAAAGGGATATCTTAAACAAAAAATCAGTCCCAACCTGAAGTCAACCTGGTACGCCCTTCAAATGGAGACCAGACACATAATTAGAAGGACTGACATTGCGTTTTGCCAGTCCTCATTCAAATTCTCCAAACCATGTGTTGAACTAAATCCCAATCACAAAGTCACACCAAATACTGTTATTGTACACATAAAGATAAAAAATCTAGGAACAGTTATATTAAGGGCACCCAGAATCATGGGCTGGAAAAGATCAAATGCTGAAAAGCATAGGAAGCAGGTCGCTCGCATCCAACAATAACCCTGACACACAGCACGCCAAAGGCCAACAGCAGGAAAAGGAAATCCAAATAGCAAAGTGTTCCCTGCATGTATGGCAACTGAAAGGCTCCAAACCACTAATATCACAAGAAAACCAAGCCAGCAGTCAATGGCAAACTGCAAGTCTTTAATAGGAATCCCATAGAAAACATAGGTAATCCATAAAAACAGACAGGTTTCGGCTGAAATTTCACTTAGCCTTCTTCAGTGTTGAACAGATGAATGATAATTAGCACATTTAAATACTATGCACATTGAAACATATTGAGCAACCATTGGTCCCTCACAAATGCTCATTTAATCCAGGTGAAAATAGTGCACCTAATTTAATAATCCATTTCTTTTCCTTTGAATTTAGGAGGCTATGCCATCCAGCTTTATTAGCCCTATTACCCATGATTATGTCAACAACTGTAAACCTAAATACAGCATTTGGATGTCTATTGGTATGTTTGAATAAAGCATTACTAGGTTTTTTATTCCTAATTTCACTTAAATATTCTGAAATTCGAATCCTCAGTGGTCTGGAGGTCTGACCTACATAGAAGGCAGAGCAGGTACAGGTGGCTAGATAAACCAGCCAGTCTGTCCCACAGTTGGCAAAAAACTCAGGAAGCACCAGATCGAGGATGAGTTCAAAGAGATATGCTTTTGGATTGGGATCCCATGTATTTTAATTGCCCACTTAGCAGGTAATAACTTAGGGGCTATTCCAAAATGTCAGTTCGTGTTTAAGGTGATGAGGGAGTTGGCAACCTTAAGGAGTAGGTTTACTTCCATTCTTATCATGTGGTCAAAAATTGTGCCATGTTTGGTTTAGAGAAATGTGAGCAATTTTATGGGTACTGAGCATGCCTGGCATTTCATTAATTTCTGGCTTTCCAGGTAGTTGTGTAATTTTGGTATTCGTACTATTGATCATAGGGATTTTGATGATAGGGATCCAGTGTGGTTTAGGAATTTGGATTACAACTGAGTCACTTGGACTTGGACCTGTTCATTGTTTTTGGAAAATCTGTTTAAAATTTTATAGTAATTTTGAGGAGAAACAGCCTGTGTTCAGACTGGTGGGCAAAGAAGAGGGTTTGTGATGTCCCATTGCTGTTCTCCCCCTCTGGTGTTTATGTTTTAATTCTTGCAAGGTGGTTAATTGTGCATTTTGTTATGTTTGAAGTTTATGTTTTATTAGATAAATTTATGTTTGTGATTAATAAATTGTGATTAATAAAGGGTCATCAAATGCCAAAATGGTGTAGTGTTGTTTCTTGGGGAATCTGGACAAATGCAATTTGGACCCAATCTAATTTGTCCAGAGACACCTGTTGGGTGGGGGTAGGTGGCAGAGATGTAGGTGGGCTGAGGAATTTTTATGGGTAAGTGGGGGTAAGGAAGTTGTTGCGGTGTTGCAGGCATGGAAGAGTTAAGGTTAAGGAGAAGGGGTGGGTGGACAGAAAGTGCAGTAATGCTAAAGAGGAGTTAACTTAGCTTTGTGCAGTAGCTGTGGGGTGAGAAAATCAGATTTAGGCATGAACTTGCTGCTCACCTTCCCTGCCCCTTTTTTGTTATCTGTTAGGTTGCTTAATTTTTACATGTGAGTGTGGGATGGCAAGGCAGAGAAGAGGGTCTGTGCTGTCCCTCTTCTGTTCCCCGTCTGGTGCTTATACCATGTGGGTTGGGGGTGAGCAGGTGGTACTGCCAATTGTATTTTGCTATGTTTGAAGTGTATGTATTATTTTCAATTAGATACATTTATGTTTGTGATTTATACATTGTGATTAATACAGGGTCATCTTATGCCAAAATGGTGTAGTGTTGTTTCTTATGGGAACTGGACAGTCATCAAAAAGCCAATGTCTAAACTGAATGTCAGATGCATTATTTGTTCTTATTTGAATGGTAACAGACCCTTGACTGTGGGAGATCAGTGGTGAGAGAACATATTTGCATAATAGATAACTCTGCCATAACCAGGTTGGGAGACATACCTTTGTAGGGCGTTGAACCTGGTAGCCCCTCTTCTACCTTCCAAATGACTGTTTCCATAAGGAATTGAGACAAATCATTATATGAATTTGCAGCAGTCCTTACATAACAGGTACTAATAAACATTTATCTAATAGCATAGAAAGTGTCTCTTAAAATACTCTATAACAAGTATTCGTATGACGTTTTAAACACAGTCATGGGGTTTGACATATCTAAAACCTAACCATTCCTCATTACTCTGGATTTTATTATTAATCACAAAATAATGTATAAACTAAGACAATCTCATTCCCTGATTTACTGCAGTAGTTATATTATTCATATTCTGGGATATATTCTTCAAAACTACATGTGCCTTCTGTGCCAGATTATGATCAAATACTTAGGGTTTGTGCAAATAAACTTTAAAAATCATTTTCACAGCTAACTACAAATGTAGTAACAGCTTTATTTAACTATAGCACATAAGTGGAGTTATACCTCACCACTCTGGGGCAGGCTATATTCAAAATACTCAACTCAGAAAATAAATTTGTTCATTATGATATACATGAAAAAAATATGTCAGCAATAACCTTCTGCACTTGACCAGAATATATGAATATAAAACTCATATCACATTCTAGAATAGCTCTTCTTGCAACATTCAAATCATAACTAAATAACCACATTTGAAATGAACAAAACTATGTGATATGTCACTTACATTACTAAATGATCACACTCAGCATATGCAAAATTAAAGCCATCTATTTTCAAATAAGCATCACTGAATCATTTTGTAGCTGAGTGTCAGTTTATCAGTGATGACTAGTCCATAATAAGGTATGACAGATATTTCACTAGAATACACTTAATACAGATTCTGAAAAAACACCCTGCTCCAAAACCACCTAGTCTGTGCATTTTTAGTCATAGCATTTGAACCACTCCTACAACAAAATTCCTGATTATTCAGCATTTCTTCATTGATTCATTATAGGATGCTCCTGACAATACAACAATCCCCCTGACTGATCCAACGGTCTAGTAACAATGCTCAAATTTTTGGAATGAATTCTGCAAAATTGTACACTTCTTTGTCAAGGTATAAAGTCAGAACACTTTGTGCAAATTAATTTCAAATCTCATTTTTGCAATTAATTTCAAATATAGCTTTGATTTGTTGAGCCACATAGGTGCCACTAGGTTTAATCTCACAGTAACAGTCAGTTTTAGTAATATTATTTTTTAAAAAAACATACATTTTTAACATGACATTATGCATGAATAAATGGGAATTAACAACAACTTTCTGTATGTGACCAAAATATATGGATTCACAAATGCATGCCACATTTGAGAACTGCTTTTTTTCTGCACTCTTGGCTCAGAAATAAATTGAAAATGATCTCAGAATAGCACAGCTTTTGTTTGACAGAGAGAGAGAGAGAAATTGTATAAGAATAGAAGGGGATATTATATGACATGGATAGCAACTTTTACAGAAAGCTAAATAGTAGTCTGCATGATTAAAGCACAGCCATTTGTAGGGTTAGGTGAGCTACTCAGCTTTGCTCCTTTATTGATGATAAGGAGACCAATAGAAGTAACTTCCAAATTATATGTGTCATAGCTTGACTGATGAAGCTATAATGAATTCATCAAGAAAAGCAGAGGCTGAATTTATTGCAATTACATATGCTTGTGTAATCAAGGGTGTAGCCAGGCATACATTTTTTTACTCAGCTGAGTACAGCTTTCTTCTGAATAGGTCTTTGAAACACTACAGCTTACCAAGTCCAGAACATTTATACAACTGTCTTGACTGATGTGTGCCACACAGATATGGCACAACTTGCTCAGAAAGAGGAATATGTCTGTTGAAACAATTTTTTATTATAACTGTAGAAGACAGCTGCATATTATGTATGCATTTCTTAGGCACATAGGGAGCAACATCTGTGTAAATGTATATGTGTTAAAATATAAAACATGTTGGTGGGCAATAATATGAGACTGTGAGTACAAAACATTTTCTGGCTACACTCCTGTGTCTAATACCTGATTACCAGACACTAATAAAGGATTAAAAATAGTAAGATGTCTTTTTTAAAGCTTTATTATTTTAATAAAAGTTTGCATGGTACTTTAAAATGTGTCCCACTCATTTTATTTTAGCTATGCCTTCAGTGGTAGAAACAATTTTACAGCATTTTACAGGGTTTTATTGCTATGCATTGCTCAGCTCATAAAAAAACACCTCTACTATCTATGATATTAAAATATAACTGTCATTTGAAATGCCAGAATAACCTAATTGGTCACTTATTGGTGGTATCCACATGGACTCTGACTGTTACTTTTCAAGTGAGTGGGTTCCTGTGGCAGCTGATAACTTCAAAGCAGGGTAGTTCTTCAGGGAGTGACTAAATGGATGGGGCTGATTTAAAGGGGTGGGTCTATATTGGAGTGAGGATCACCTTTTATGCATTTTCATATTAAATAAATAATCAATAGTACACCACTGCATAATGTAAATAGCTATCATGCTCCCAGGAATAACAGACACAGGCATGACCCCCCCACCATGCTGCATTGGGTACAGCATAGATGTTTAACTGACCAAAAGCAAAAAGTACTGAGCTTAGCAACTTTTCCCTTGTCCTTGTATTTACAATGGCATGAGAACTGAAGAAATGTTTGATCAACCAAAAGCAAGAAATAATGCACCAAGGTAATATACCTTGCTACCAAGAGCAAAATGGCAAGAACCCATACAGTGACCACAGATGTATAGCCAAAGTAAGGAATTTTATTTTTTTTCTACAAAAATGCTTAAAGATTGTATTCAGTGCTTGAAATCACCCATTAATCACAATGGCACTCAGACTATTAAATATGTTTTGACTAATTAAATACCCAGAAGTTCTGTCCATGCATTTTAGCTTATACTACAGAACAAATCTTGAGCTCACCACCACGGATAATCCAATTAAAAACATGTTTATTATAAAAACTGAAATAAAACTCTAAAATGAAATCCAAAAAGTCAACCATATAAGGCCTTAACAACGATAAGTGTTTTCTGCCATAGCTTTCATCAGATTGTAATTAGCAAGGCCTCCATTTCCTGGTATAAAATCAAAAATCCACCAATCAATGTTGATTTCTCAGCCAATGCATTTTAGGTTGGTCCAAACAATAACACTCAAAGGTACCAATGTAGCACACAAAGGTACCAAGTAGAGGTAGTCAAACCCAAAGCACAAAACACAATCTGAAGTGGAAGCACCAGGTTTGACTACCTCTACTTGGTACCTTTGTGTGCTGCATTGGTTTCTTTGTCTTTTTGGGTACCTGGCCTCTTGTGTTTTATAACGCTCAAAGGTCTTACCATCGCATGGTCTATAACCTAAACTACATGGGTGAACGCGGACATATCTGAATGAGCAAATACAAGAAACAATGAAAATAGCATACTAATGTATTTCAATCTTGTGTATAACAATAATGAAGAAAGGTAGCACCAACCCTGACAAAAAAAAAATATATATAGAGAAATGCATTGCTAACAGCAGGCATGTCTGACTGACCATGGGCTGAAAAGTAATGTGCACAGTTAGGTATTCCATCGTCTAATAATAAGATGCTGTGGCAAAAATCCTTTTGACCCCCCATACTAAAGAAGAACTCGGTGAAACAGATATGTTTGGCTCAACAAATGCAGAAACTCCATCATCAGTACTGCATTTTATTTTTTTTTTCCAAATATGACATACAAAAGTTACAACTCCCCAAAAATAAAGAATCAGAAAAGGGACAGCTGCCTTTTAAGTAACCACCTTACAGACTGGATAAAGACCCATTGCATAAAGGTATGTCTATTTGCACCATTTTGGTTTTGACTAGTTTTGCCTGTAGTGCTCAAAAATGCGTTTCAGAATACAAAAATGATACTGGCTCTTAGTATGCAAGCATATCTGAATATATTTCATTTTGTTTTTAAAGATGAAGCATTTGCAAATTCTATTATTTTCAAAGAACCACAAAGGTAAGTAATTCAAGAAGTAATGTTACATTCAAATGCTGATATTTCAGTAGATGGTCAAATTAATACTTCTACTGATATCTTCAAGAGCCCCCAGAATTATCAATCCTGTATACTGAACTGCAAGTGTGTGTGTTTGTGTATTTGTATATGTGTGTGTGTGTGTGTGTGTGTGTGTGTGTGTGTGTGTGTGTGTGTGTGTGTGTGTGTGTGTGTGTGTGTGTGTGTGTGTGTGTGTGTGTGTGTGTGTCTGTGCACTCTGCAATTGCCTGGTATCCTATCCAGGATTACTTTTTTGCTTCATGCCTCTTGTTTATCATGCTTATACAATTCAAAGAAGTGAGTAAACAAAAGGTACAAACTGCCAGGAACTTATGTCACAGACAACTGACTGACATGAAGAAAGTACAGTTGTGTAAGTAAACTTACCATAACAGTAGATGTTCAGATGATCACTGCTGCAGTAGCCTTAACTATATGGGTTATTTCCTACCAATGATTATAACAGCTGGCCAGCTTCCAAAGCTTCAGGGCACCTTCCATGCACCCAAACTGTCTGGTAGCTTGAGCTGAGCTAACTAAAAGACAAGCTAGGACAACAAAACCTTCAGAGCTTTCTTGCCAACAGAGAGAGGGAGGGAGGCCAATCCCTGAAAGGGCAATGCAAACAAAAATAAATAAATAAAAAATAAAAATAAATAAATTAATAAAATTACCACATCCTGGCATAACAACACAGCAAAAAACAAGGGGGGGGTGGATGGATGGGAGCGAGTGCCTACTGCAGCAGTGATCTTTTAAACTTGTACTGTTATGGTAAGTTTATTTACACAACTATACTATGCTCATCATATTGATCACTACTGCAGTAGCCTTAGCTATATGAGTAGATTACCCTAGCATACTACATTTGGGAGGTAGAAGGAGAAGAGTCCTGGAGCCTCTGAAGAATGGTCTTTGCAAAGGTTGATTTAGACCTAGAGAAGGAATCAAGTTTATAGTGTAAAAGTATATACAGAGGACCGAGTAGCAGCTTCTAGAATACTTCTAGAATTAACCCTTTCTAAAAATCCATAGATGATGGCAAGGCCCTGGCAGAGTGGGCCTTGACCCTGCCTGGAATAGTTTTGTTGTGGTGTATATAACAAAAAGTACTAGCCTGAAACAAACATTTGGAAATAGTCTGTTTTGACACAAGTTGTCCCTTCTTCTTATCTTCACAAGAAATTAATAATTGATCCAAAATCCAAAAGATTTAGTTGTCAAAATATTACCAGAATTATCTGTGGATATCCAAGGTATGGAGTGTCCTGTTTCTCTCATTTTTTTGGATCAGGAAAGAAAATGAGAAGACGAAGAGTTTGGCTTAAGGTAGATTTGCATACTGCTTTAGGTATGAGAGAAAGATTAGTTCTCAAAGAAACATTGTCCCTGTGGAAAATGAGATAGGGCTGACTGAACATAAGATCTTGCAACTCAAGTACTGCTCATGCAGACATCATAGCAAGCTGTAAAACTATTTCCATATTAAGAACATCAAGTCAGCCATGTTGGGTGTTTCAAATGGAGCAAATGTTAGCTTCTCTAACATAAAATTAAGATACCAAGTCTTATTATGAAAAACCTGTTTCAAAAACATGAGCATGCATTGTTCAGGAGGATCCATGAGCAGACCTGCTGAAATGGCACACAAATTAACCTTGTTAGAGGAATAAGAAAACAACAGGATAGTAACTCATACAGTTATTGTAAAACCACATAACAACTATCCCTGAATGGATGCTGGTTATGTTTTTGGCAGCAACTAGAAAAACTGTTCCATTTGCTGATGTATGATTCCTGTGGAAGAAAAGTTCTTTGAACTCTGGTGTTTAGCTGACATCCCAGAGATACAATCCTCTAAGAAAGAGTAAAGACACACTTTTGAATGTACTCTTGAAATTCTAGCTTGTGTAGGAGACCTCTCACTCAAGAGAGATATTTCTGACACTTTGATAAAGACTTTGCAAAGATAAGCAAGTCATCTAAATATTGAAAAATGTAGATTCTATGTAGCCGACAATGAGCTATAACTGGGGCTAGACACTTTGTGAACACTCTTGATGCAGTGGAAACCTCAGATGTGACATCAGAAATAAGTTCCAGGGGATATGGTTTGTCAACAGATAGTTTTAAAAAAAATTCATTGTCAAAAATACATCCTTGGATAGTAATTGAGACAAACGTATGAGCTATCCTTTGAAAATATTTTTCTTCCACTCATAGGGGTGGTTGCTCTAAAAGTGCAAGTAAGAATTACTAAAAGCTGTATTTGTAATCTAAGATTCAGAAAACTATTTTCATAACACTTATAGATTGTTACATCAAGAAAACCAGTTCTGGAAATGGAAGAATGTTATGCGAACCTTAATAAAATCTGTAATTTTCTCCAAAAAGTCAAAGAATATCCCCAATTCACATAAGAAGCTAGCCCATAATAAAAATGTCATCTAAAAGTGTGTATGCAATTTGACATGTTGGAAATAAGAATTTTGAAAAAAACAGGTGCTTCCTTCAATTAACCAAGAAAGATTAGATAAAATGGGTGCAGAAGCAGCACACATAGCAACTCCAGAACACTGCGTCCTCATTTTCAGATATAGAAAAAAAAATGACAGGACCAACTCCATTAAAACACAAACCAAATCAGTGTCAGTACCACTAATACATTTAGAATCAAGAAGAATGCCACATAAGTATTCCAATCCCAAACCCTAAAGAATGACTATAAATAAGTTCCTTATCAGCTGTGACCAATATTGTATTTAGGGAAACATCCATGTTACCTAAAGTATCAAGCAGGTGCCAATAATCTCTCAGCACCTGAGGAAACAAATCCACAATGCCCTTCAGTTTTCTATCAATACAAACAGCTAGTGGTTCAGACTTACTCCCACCGGTGCAAATTATTCATCTTAAAGGAGGGTCAAAGGGATGCTTGTGAACTTTGAGTATACCACGTATGTATGGTATAATAGCATGTCTGACCTGTAAAAAATTAATAGAAATGTTTTGAGGGACACATGGCTTTTGTTAGAATTATTAAGATATAATAAATGTAAACCTGATGTCATTTTAGTAGCAGATGATATTAGAGACCTAGTAATAATAATTCCATGAGCTATCAGTCTCCAGAGGTTTAGAGGTATTTTAATAGATATATGCTGTATTCCTCAAATGAAAATTGATTTGGTATGTGAGTTTATGAAGATGGTTTTCAGCAATCATTTTTTTTCATATTTCATGAAGAATACTTCCATCAAAAACTGTGTTCGCTGTAGGAACTTTGGGCACCCCCTTTTTTGTGAATTTATTACTTTATTATTGGGAAAAGTATGTTTTTAATAGTGTTTTTCAAACATGTTGTATTCTATGCTAGATATCTGGATGATTTATTCCTAGTGTAGGAACGTGATTTAATTACAATAGGAACATTTTTTGTTGTTTTTAGTGAAGAGCAGTGATTTTTTTAAAGTTTGACTATGAATATGTAAGTAAGTGTATGAATATATGAGTAAGATTAATTATCTGGATATTTTTATTATCAAAAATGACTAAGAAGTTGGTTTTGAGTCTAGTATATATCGAAAATCTACGTTTAGTAGTTCACATTTATTCTATATTAGCAATCATCCAAGTAAAATGAAATAGAATATTGTCATGGGGCAAATCATTAGAATTTCATGGCAGACTTCCAATGAACAAATGTTTGAAGAAGAGGTAATAATTTTAAAGAAATTATTTTTTTTACAAAGAAGATATCCCAGTCAGTTGATAGATGATGTCATAAGGGAGGTATGTAGAAAAAGGGTGGAATTGTTTGTACCCATTTTGAAATAAATCAAGTATGGGAAAAGGTAAAGACTAGAAATACAATATTTATAGGCATGCTATGTGTCTACCATTTACAACAGACAAAGCAAAACATCAAAAAGACACACTGAGTATATTTCAACACTGTGAAGGTATCATGGGAAATAGGATGTTTATTTTCAGTAATAATATTATTAAAAAGATGTTAGCAGTTATAAAAATGGTCAGAAAAGGGCATGTTTTACAAGTATATTCAAACTGGTAAGTTTATTATGGTCAGTGACACTACAGTTAATATTAAGGGTATGCAGAACTAACAACAAAGGGACAATTTACATTGTGATATGCTTGTCTTTTCCCACTTTTTACATGGGCAAGACTAAGAAAAAATAAAAGAAAGAATTTATTAGCAGATTTATTGCATTAACAAAAAGAATTTCAATAATTTCTAAATAACACATGCAGAACATTGTTTTGCATTTCATAAGTTTACATTTTTGTATTTGATAAAGTGGATTGATTACATGATTTACATGATTTTATAAACACAAACTCCCTGGACCAGATGGTCAATACACCAACCAGGGGTGCAACCATCGGGTCCTTACTAAAATGGGAGAATGCTGCACATCCCCTACTGCAGTGGCTTCCCTGGTAAGGTCAGACCACAAAATGGTCTTCTTTGAAGTAAAAATAAAACACGGACCTCCAGCTAAACTGGGAATATTCAGATAACTATTCTAAGGCTAACCTCCTGCTATTAAGTGAGAACTTGGCAAAATTTCAAGCCCCTATAAACCCTGAGAACACTTCTGCCTATGCAGAAATGTTCATAGAAACCCTGCACAGGCATGTTAATAGCTGCACAGAGGCAGCTGTACCCACCAGGAGGAAATACAGAACTAACTCAATAAAACAAGCCACCCTGGTGGAATCACAAAATCATCTGGATGTATAACAGGAAGAAGAAAATCATGGCAAAAATTAGGAGGTGCAACACCCAGCAGGATAAAAGTACTCTCATTAAACTAAACAAACAACTCAGAGAACAACTAAAGTCTACAAAAAAACAAATTTGAGGTAAGTTTGGCCTCCCAGGCCAAGGACAACCACAAAGCATTCTTTAGTTATGTCCACAACCTCAATGGTAATACACAGTTGTGTGCAGAGCTCATTGTAAATGGAGCCACCTATACTGAGCCAGAAGATATAGCAACCCTACTGGCTGATAAATTCAGATCCAACTTTACTCCTCTCTTCCCCCAACCTTCTCTCAGGAAATATCATCAAATATAACTCCCCCTACTATCACTAGGGAACAGGCCCTTAATACTTTCTCTCTAAGACCAAGAATACTGCATCAATGGATCCAGACAATATCCCAGGATGCCTTCTAAATAGCATGAAACATGACCTAACAGGGCCACTAGAATTACTATTTAACTGTAGCCTCCAAACTGGCATCATGCCTCATGAATGGAGAAAGGCAACAGTCATCCCTCTGCACAAAGGTGGGCCATCTACCGACCCTGGAAACTACACACCCATAAGTCTCACTAGTCTTATATTTAAAGCCATGGAAAGAATTGTTATGGAGATGATCAACAGAGAAATAGTAAACCTCCAGACACTGGACCCAACCCAGTTTGGTTTTGTAAAGGGCAGATCATGCCTACTTAACCTGGTGGACTTCTTTGAGAAGGTTACCAAAGCAATGGATGAGGGCAAAATTGTTCATACTGCCTAACTTGACCTGGCCAAGGCATTTGACACAATACCCCACTTGGGCATTGTTGACAAACTCAAGAGGTTAGGTACAAACCCATATGTCACCCGGTGGATAGCCAACTGGCTCACAGACAGGACCCAGAAAGTTAGAATTGGGGAGTCTACCTCTACAAAGAAGCCAGTCACAAGTGGAGTCCTTCAGGGAACAGTCCTTGGACTGCTCCTTTTTGGCATTTACTTCTCAGAAGTCAAGGCCAATGTCAGCGGTCTCTGGTTGACTAATTTTGCAGATGATTGCAAATTAGGAGCTGTCATTGAATCTCACGCTGGCACAAATGTTCTCCATGAGGGGCTGCCACAGACAAACAACTGGTGTCAGAGCCATGGACTAAAACTAAATGCCAAGAAATGCATAATAGTATCCTTTGGGAAGTCATCCATCCCTGGTAACTATCATATCAACAACACATCCATTAGAGCTGACCCAGTAGTCAGGGACTTAGGGACACATGTAGATAGTAATCTAGCCTTTGATCATCACGTGTCTACAGTGATGAGGAAATCATTCTATGTTGCACAACTTATTAACAAAGGTATGGCATCTAAGTCCAAGGAAGTCATTGTTCCACTGTATTCAGCATTCATCAGACCTGTCATTGAGTACAATGCCCCCTTTGGTATGTACCTAACCAGGCATATCCAATAACTGGAATGTCCACAGAGGTTCCTCACTAAAAGAATACAGGGATGAAGTAATATGTCCTATACAGACCGCCTGAAGGACCTATCCCTGTATTCTGTCTCCTACAGGCTTTTGAGGGGAGATCTATGTCTGGCATGCATAGCGTAGTCAGGCCCCACTCTGATGGACCTCCTGCATATCCACAAAACAAACAGTACCAGAATTACCCATTCTAAAGACTTTAACCTTGCCTGTGATATAAATAGGACCTGCTGGAGAGATAGGCATGCATCCCAGAGACTATCCCATCTATGGAATAGGCTCCCCACCTATGTGAAGTAGAGTTCCTTCCCTAATCCAATTCAAGTGCAACTTAGACAATTTGATGGGAAACGGGAAATTCATCCTTGGTTCAGCACCTATTTCTTTAATGCAAACAGGTAACCTGTAAATGGTTCTTCTCCCAGGCCCATGCTTACACTTATCAAGGGTATCAGAACTCATCAAAGATTTGGGATGCAAGGCTAATCTTAAAATGGCCCTTGTGGTCATTAGCCTAGTAAACACCTATGAACCTGTGGAGAAAAATGAAAGAGGGGTGACTGGGATATTTTTTTTTACTGAATAGGGAACTTTACTGGCATCTCAAGTTTGTTGCCGACTTAGCTCCTGCCATTTTTTAAACACCTTTATTGAATTATCGCTTAAGACATAGACAAATATACCAAATAAATCGCTTTAGGAGCCAGTGAACATAAACCAACTAATAACAAAAATAGTTCACTTTGCAACAAAGGACCCCAAGCTCTGTTGCAAAGCGAACTATTTTTGTACATAGACAGATATATTTATATAAAAGAAAACAAAGCATGTTAAAATGTTGACGCTTACAGACATTATACACTACACACATGCTTTTATACAATTATCAACAATCCAGTGTTACATAAAATTGCTTAATTTCTGTCTTCCCTTAAACCTCATTCCTCCTGGTCCAAACATTATTCTGCATGTATTGTTCCAACAATTTCAATTTTTCTGTGCAGTTTGCTCCTACCCTTTTCTAAAGATCCCAATTCCAATTCTTTAACACTGTTACAATATTCACTACTTCAGTTCTGGGCAGTATTTGTTTTTATTTATATTAAAATGTTTTAATAGGAAGTACAGTACTATATAATTTATTCTGATGATGTCTGTAACCATTACGGATAAAAGCACTTAGCTATATTAACTGTATTCTTAATTTTTAATTGCAGACGTATTCGGTAAATAGTTTTAGTAAATATTATCCAATGGTAATATTTTGATGTAGATAAGTTTCTTGTGAAAGCAATCAACTTGCTTAAGCAACAGCTGACCCACATAGTTATTAGAACTGCTAGTGCAACCAGATTCAATATCATTAGTTAATAGTAAAATAAGTGAATTTTTTACTGGCATCAGTGGAATCAGATCTTACTGCACACACACAGTGTGAAACACAGGCTTCCTTCCTCAAATTGTTGCCGGAACCACTAGCTACAGACTTGGGTGAAAGATTCACTTTACTACTAGGAACCACATAATGGGATAACTGTAGTAAAAGCTTGACCAAACCACAGTGAATTGCACAGTTCTGTTCAGAGTCCCCAGGCATAGCTGTAAGATCCACAACCACTGGTGTAGCCTGCTAAGGCATCAGAATACATGATAGCAAGCAGCAATACTCTGGCAAAATACAGTCTTTCTTTGTCTGAATTTCAATATGTTTCTCATTTTCTGTTAAAGAAGATTTGATATCATGGTGGGGGATGATTGACAAAATAATTTAGTTAAACAAGAACTATTTGGGGAACTGGAATAGGCTACTGACAGACTGCCAGGGTTAGATGATTATGTGTCCATCAACTGCATTTTGAAAGAGAAACACAACAGAGTGAAATAATCTTTATTGGTGTTATTTGACCACATCACTTGGAGTGTATTCTGTAAATGTTTCACTTCCTGCTTGTTTTGTCATTCTGGTGAAGACTTTCCATTTAGATGAAAGCACTCAATAAATTGTATAGTAAATTGGTCCTGGGTGGTCAGACTGTTGTTTGTAATGTGTTTTCCATGTTTAAGTCTGGCTGGCTATATTGCTCTTTCATTGTTTTTCAATGTACCATTAGTCTGATATGTGCTTTACCAATGCCTGCCCTGTGACTGATTCTGTAGTATATCCTGGTAATACACAAAAGTGGATTTGGCATAATCGCTAAGGTTGCCACCTCAGAGGTTTGGAGAATGTGAGTAAAATATGGATGATTTCAAAGTCATGCTGATATAATTATCTTGGCTTGCTAGTCAGGGATTCCACTTCCCTAAAATGAAACATTCTTATCATCAGTGTTTACATTCTGTCATAGAGTTTGGCACTGCTGGACGCAACTGTAAGCATGGAACTATCCAGCATTGTTAAGTTAGAAAGTTGAGTGATATGCTGATTACTCAACTCCTTCTAGTTCATTCTTTCTTAGCTCACGTGGTGTGTTACTCCCTGTGTTCTTCATCTTTTAATCTTGGTTTTATATTCCCTTTTCCAATCTCCTAGCTGGCTCAAAAACAAGCACAGCACACACATAACCAAAATACAATTAATTAAATGACTGTCATACACTGTTTGATATCAAATCTACAAATGTGCTACATATTCCAGATATGTGTCTTCTTAATGACTCTTACAGTCAAACAGCTTCAGTAGTTACTCTTGGTAATGCACTGCTACATGTTGCATCAATGTGAAAGCTATGGGTTTATAGCCATTAATGTGTATGTCTTCTTCACCCACCTCCACCCTGTTCAGTCCTCCTCTCCTCACATTTTGCCATCACATGTGCTGCTGCTCTTCTCATGTCTGTTCTATACCACTTATAGCTATTAACCATACCAAAAAAGACATTATCACACTGCACACATGGCCAAAAATGTGCTTGTAAAATAAGAAAAAAAATCTGTGGCATACATTATGCAACAGTCAAAAAATCAACTTTGTTGTCTATAAGAACAGAGAAATGGCCCTTCTTGCCCTATGGCAAAAACTGAGAAAAATTCTGTGAACATTCTAATACCTAGCCAGCCCTTAAAATGTGTGCTTTCTGAAGTATGGCCTTGTAGCAGTCTTCATGACAATGTATATTAAGTACTAATCACTTACAATACATATAAGACATAAGCCTAAACATAGTATGTGCATGTAACAGTTTATCACTGTAAACATTATCGATACAGTACAGAATGACTTTTATCCCCTGTTTATCATGTATGGGCTATTGGTGCTCAGTTTTTCAGTCTTACATATATGTTCCTATATTCCCTTGAAATTTATGCTTTCTGACATACTTCTGTGGTGCCATTTGATAATGTATTGCTTTACAGAGTATCAGTCAGGTAGGCAGGGGGTCAGATGCAGGAAGGCCTACCTTGCAGCAATTTCAAAAAAAATGTATTAAATAATGTATATAAGACATTCATGAAACAGTTTGCCGTTTTATGTACATTGTCAGTACAGTAGGGGGTGGGGTGTGATCCCCTGCATGTTGTATGCTGGCTAACAATGTTCATTTTTCAGTGTTCCACAGTGTTCTTACATTCCTTTAAAATGTGTGTCTCCAGACATTTTGATTATAAGATATTTTATGGCATCACTTGATAATATACTGGTGTAGAAAGTGCCAATTAGGCAGGAAGAGGTTCAAATCCATGGTCATGTATGTTGCATCAATATACTAAACAATCCATGCTATGCACTAATAATGTAACATGAAAATGTGATGTAAAGCATAATACATTTATTTGACAGCTTCCATGCTTCAATGTACTCATGCAATGATGTGCACATTGTGAGTAAACTGGTAAACTGATTTTACTTTGCTCAGGGTTAGTATGCTGTTTTCCAATGTTTATTTTTAATGTTTCAACATAGGTTCATAGGTTCATAGGTTCATAGGTTCATACTAGGCTATCTGCCCAAGGCCATTTATAAGCCTAGCCCATAGTTATTTGGCTTTAGTTTGAATAAAACTATGGCTATTATTTTGCTGTGCCTCTGTCAAGCAGTGACACTGAAGTAATCCCTGGGGTATATCCCCCATCCATTGGTCAAGATTCCTCTTGAACAAGGCCAGCGAGGTGCTCTGCCTCACATGTACCGGGATTTTGTTCCACAGCATAGGGAGTCTCTGGGTGATGAATCTGTCCCTCCAGCACATCCTAGGAATAACCGTGTCAAGGTTTAAGTCTCCTGCCCTTGTGGTTCTGAGGGATCTAGATTTTTGAGGTGAAGCATATTCATCAAATCAGGGTTTGACATGGCCTTATATGTCAGGCACAGGTCACCTCTGAGCAAGCGGTATGAGACTGAATAGAGCTGGAGTTCTTTCAGTCGGGCAGCATAAGACATATTTTTGAGACCCTTTATCCTTTTGGTCACTTTTGGGGCCTTTCCAGCTGCAGCCGGGTGGTGCCGGGTCAGATACATTCGAATGGGGCATTGTACTCAATCATAGGTCTAATGAGTGATGAGTACAGGGGGACGATGACCTCCCTTGATCTAGATGTGAATCCCTTCATGATTAGGTGGGCAATGTAGAAGGTTTTCCTAACTACTTTAGCAACATGAGTGTCAAACGAAAGGCTACTGTCAACCTGGGTCCCCAGATCCCTAATGACTTCTTCTGTGCTCAGTGGATTGCCACCTATATGGTAGCTAGGGGTAACCTTGTTTTTCCGAAGGGTATGACTATGCATTTCTTGGCATTTAACTTTAGGCCATGGCTCTGGCACCAGTTATCCATTTCTGTGAGGCCCTTCTGAAGGATATCTGTGTCAGATGTGTTTTCGACTATGCGCCTAGTTTGCAGTCATCTGCAAACTTTGTCAGCCATAACCCTCCTGTGTTTGCTTGTACTTCAGAAAAGTAGATGCCGAAAAGAGTGGACCCAGGACTGAGCCCTGTGGGACACCACTTGTGACAGGCTTTGAGTCTGACATGGCTCCAGCAACTCTGACCCTGTGGGTTCTGTCACTTAGCCAGTTTGCAACCCATCTTGTGATGTATGGGTTTACATTCAAGCTGATGAGTTTTTCGATTGTACCTGAGTGGGTGTTGTGGCCTTTGTGTGTCGAAGGCCTTTGCCAGGTCAAGGTAGGCTGTATGAACTGCCTTTCCTCATCAATGGCCTTGGTGACTGTCTCAAAAGTCAACCAAGTTTAAAAGGCATGATCTGCCTTTGACAAAGCCAAACTGGGTTGGATCCAAAGTCTGCAAGTTCCCTATGTCTTTATTTATGAGTTCCATTATGATCCTCTCCATGGCTTTGCAGATAAGGCTTGTCAAGCTAATGGGGACGGTAATTTCAGTCGGTGGAGGGCACCGCCCTTGTGAAGTGGGACCACAGTCGCCACTCTTTGGGGCAGTATCCTGAGGTGAGGCTAAGATTAAACAGCTGTCCTAACTGCGGTTTAATTCCTCATTGAGTTCGTGGAGCACACAGCCGGGACACCATCCGTCCCATGGATGCTGTGTTTTTGCTTTGGAGAGAGCAGTTCTCACCTGTGGAGATGTTTGGGGCTAAACCCTCTGGTATAGATATCTCTCCTTAGAAGTTTGCACTGAACCTGTCAGCCAGTATGTTGGCAATGTGTGTAGGTTCAGTAATCTTCACATCATTTTGAACTAATTCTGAGCATATCTGGGAGTTTCCTCCTAGGTTTCTAACATAGCTAAAGAAGGCCTTATGATTGTCTTTTGAGTCCTTGGCGATTTTTCTCTCAAAATTTGCCTTGGATGATTTTATGAGAGCTCTTAGTTTGTTACTTATAATGATCAAAGGTGTCTTACCTTTCAGGGATTTTGCTCTATCTTGTAGTAGCTTCCTCCTTTTGTTGTAGAGCTTGTTTATGGCGGGGGTCCACCAGACTGGACGCTTGCCTTTGGTACAAAGAGTCTTAGTTTTGTTTGGGATTGCCTGATCCATGCAGTCCTGTAGGTGCTGGTAGAAGGCATTTGTAAGTGATTCAGCGGTTTGAGTAATGTTTACCACTGGCTCAGTGGCCTTAAAGGAGACCACACTAGTTTTTAGAAGTGTGAAGTCTTTTTAACATGGTTTTAACATGGTTTTAACATTTTGCTGAAATGTGCTTTCCAGTCATCTTTTCAATTAATAACTAGAGCCAAAAATGTAGAACAAAAAACTAAGTAAATAAAAACATACATGTAATACCCATGGGTTAATGTATTGAAAAGTTTTAATTAAAACACCACTAAGTGCTTTTGTCTTCAGCAAGACTTCTTCAGAGGATCTTTTCAATGAGTACTACTGTGACATACCTTGCTAATATCACTAACAAAGGCAGAGGTTCAAATCCATTTAGGTGTGCTTTTATCATCTTGCCATCCCGTCTTTTCTTACCCTGAAATGTGCTTTCCAGTCACCTTTTTTATGAGTGTAACCATAGCATTCCTTCCTAATATCATGTTCTAAAGTATATCACTGATAAAGGCAGAGGGTTAAGTCCATTTAGGTGTGTTATTGTTGTCTTGCCATCATGTATTCCATTCCCTTGAAATCTGTTTTACAGTCACCGTTTTCAGAGAGTGCTTCCAAGGCATGCCTTGCTAATACTCTGGTCTAAAGAATATCAATGTCAAAGATAGGGGTTCATTTCCATTAATATGTGTGTGTTTCCCCTTACTTCCTAAAATGTTTTCAATCCCACTGAAAGAAAGTATTGCTATCATCAATGTATAAATTATGTAGGAGATTATGGCACTTTCCAACCTAATTTATTTCTGGATTCATCTTCTATTGCTGAGCTAGGAAGTTGTTATATATGAGCTCCTATCCCACCTCCATTCTGTTCATTCTGTATTTGAACAACATGTATTGTATCCTCTGCTTGCTTCCTTTATTTTTATCTCTGTCTGCCCTAAATTACCAGATACTGTCATTATTTGAGCTCCTGCAATGACTGAGTGTATTCAAGTAGTTATTCTTTCCATATCACTTCACTAGCTGAGGTTTTCAAATTCTTTGTGGGTTGCATGGTGTTTTTCAACTCTTATCTGTTATATGTATTTACGACCCTCTGAATTCTGACTTCTGCACTTGCTCCCCTTGCTAATGCAATGTATGAAGACATTCAGTGGGATAATCATGGGTTCGGTTTCTTTGAGGATTATCTTTTGATTTGTCATCCATCTGCATATGTGCTATATTAACCTGACATCTGTGACTTATGAGATTATTTAGAAAGACCGGTAGGCATAATGGTTAAGATCTTCACCTCACATGCACAAGGTACAAGGTTCAATCCTGATCTCCTACCAATGCCTGTTTGGAGTTTGCATGTTCTCCCTTTGGGGTTCCCTCCCACCTCTGAAAAACATGCTGAGTTTTTCCATCTCAAACTCACCAATGAATGGAGCTGTGGGCAGCAGCACAGGCTGTGCATGGTGTCTTATAGGGGAAAGAGTTATACAGACCAACTGCTTTGAGCATCTACTGTGGTGCACAGTATCCTCAAGATAGGAGAACATGGATCACATATTACATGCCGTGACAGGGCTAGCCACTCAATGATATAAAATATGGCTCTAGATGATTAGGTCGTGTTGACTAATGTTGTCAAAATGGGCATGGGAAGTTACTGGTGATAAGTGGGTTGAGGACCTGGCCTACTTCGACCTATGCCAGGAACCTGTGCTAATGGTGGGAGGGGTGTATGTGCCCCTATTGGCCAGTATGTGCCTGCCATAAAGGCCAGCAACCCTGGGTCCATAAGCTACTGGCCAGATGGTGTCTAGTTGCCCAGCCTGAGCTACCTGGGATAGCTCTGTTGAGTGAAAGCTGGACGTAAAGCCAATCAACCTGCAAAACATGAACTGAGAATTACAACACTTAATGTAGGTTCACTGACAGGATGCAGCTTGGAAGTGGATGACATGATGATATGGAGGAGGCTGGACATTCTATGTATCCAAGAGACAAGATGGAAGGGCAGTACAGCAAAGCCACTTGGCTTGGGATCTAGAGTCTACTACTCAGGAGGTGGACTGGATAGAAATAGTGTGGGGATTGTGGTGAGAGAGAGCCTTCAGAAGGTAGTAAGGGATATCATCAGAATTACTGACAAACTCATGGCAATCATACTACAGTGTAATGATAGAATAGTATTCATAACCTCAGCCTATGCACCACAGCAGTTGCAAGGTCTACTAGATAAAGCAGGACAACATGAATTGGTGTTGATAATGGGTGACTTGAATGCACATATCGGGACAGACAGAACAGGATATGAGGACTGCCTGGGCCCACATGGGGGGGCTACAGGAATAAAGAAGGAGAAGCCACTTTAGACTTCTGTCTGGCAAATGGCTTGATAGTAGCCAACACATGGTTCAGAAGGACAGACAATCACAAGATCACATACAAGAGTAGCCAACATGCAACTCAGGTAGACTTCCTCCTAGTAAGGAAATGGCAATGAGGTAGAATCCATGATTGCAAAGTCATCCCCAGTGAAATAGTTGGCCCACAGCATAAACCACTGGTTGCCACAATCAGTTGCAAGCAGTGGTCAGAGAAGGCTCTAAGGTCAACAGAGACCAGGCTGAAGACCTGGAAGTTGACTGGAGAGAATGCATAGCAGTTCAAGGAATTACTCAGGGCTCTAGCAACCCAAGAAGAGGAGGAAATAGGTGGAGTTTAAGAAGAATGGCAGCATCTCAAAAAAGCATCTGTTAGGACTACAGAACAGATATGTGGCCGAGCCAGGTATGTAAGTAAGGTATACAAGGAAAGCTGGTGGTGGAATGCAGAAGTCCAGGAAGTGATCAAAAAAAAGGAAGGAGTGTAGGAAAAAATGGGAGATAGAAAAGTCCAACCAGGCTAGGAAGGAATACTGGTTGGTTAACAAAAAAGCTAAGAAAGGAATTGCAATAACAAAGAATAGGGCATCGGAGGCACTCTACCAACTTCTGCAAAGTGACTCAGTAGGTGGTACAAAGAAACTATATCAGGTTATTAGTCAAAGACATAAAGATAAAAAAGACAGTCAGATACCCATCATAAGGGATGCCAGCAACAACCTGCTCACCAGTCCACAGGACATCAAAGGCAGATAGAAGGAGTATTTCCAGCAACTTCTGAATGAAGAAAACCCCACAGAAGCTGTACTGCCCCAGAAACAGCTTAGGATGAGAGAAGAAGAGGATCCCACCCTAGAAGAAGTAAGAACAGCACTAAGGAAAATGAAGACAGGAAAAGCAGCAGGGTCAGATGAGGTCACAGCAGATATGATAAAGATGCTGGGTGATATAGGGGAGAAGTGGCTCCTGAGGGTACTCATAGCAGTGTGGAAAGAAAGATGTATTCCAGATGACTGGAGAATAAGTATATTCGTGCCAGTGTACAAGAACAAAGGGGACATCCACAACTATGGGCAGTACAGAGGCATCAAACTCCTATCACATTGCATGAAAGTTCTGGACAGGGTGATTCATAAATGGATACACAGAGTAGCAGAACATAAAATAGGAAATGAGCAGTTCAGATTCAGATCAGGATGCAGCACAACTGACCCCATGTTTACAGTGAGGCAGATAGTTGAGAAGAAGCTAGAGATGAGGAAAGAGTCCAGCTGGGCATTCCTAGTCTTGGAGAAAGCATATGACAAGGTCCTAAGAAAGCTGATCTGGGCAGTACTGAGGTTATTTGAATTCCCAGAAACATAGGTAGAATTAGGGCAAGCTATGTACAATGACCCAATGACTCAAGTACAAACATTATTTGGCCTCACAGAGGGTTTCCCAGTGGAAGTGGGTGTACTCCAGGGTTCAGCTCTGAGCCCACTGCCTTTCATACTGGTGATGGACTACATTAGCTGGTGATGGACTGGTGATGGACTACATTAGCAAACAAGTTGGGGGGGACAGATCAATAAAGTTACTGTATGCAGATGATGTGGCATTACAGGCAGACTCTGAGCAAGAACTCCAGCAAAGGATAGGGGAATGGAATGCGTAACTGAAGGCACATGTGATGAAACTAAGTACAGATAAGACAGTGGTAATGGCAGCAAATTGGGTAAATCAGAAGAAGCTGAGAATTGAGATACAAGGGAAGATAGTTGAACAGGTAAATAGTTTCAAGTATCTGGGAGGGGTAGTTGAGAAGAAGGGAAGTCTGAATAAAGTTAGAATCAGAGGGGCTGCAGCCAACTGGCATAGAGTCTCAGGTGTAGCCTATGACAGAAGAATGCCAAAGAAGCTGAAAAGTAAGGTGTACAAAACAGTGGTGTGAGTAGTACTGCTGTATGGTACAGACACCTGGGCAGTAAATGCAGAGCAGATGAAAAAGCTAGAGGTGATGGCAATGAAACATTGTGGGACAGATGAAGAAATCAGGACATAAGAGCAGAAGAAAAAGTACTTCCAATTGCAGAAAAGATCAAAGAGGACAGACTACAGTGGTTTGAGCACATGTGCAGGAAAGCAGAAGACAATCCGGTGAAGAAGATTTGGGACAGACAGGAAGAAGGTAAGAAGAAATGAGGATGTCCAGCAAAGAGGTGGATGGATTGTGTGAAAGAAGATCTGCGGCAGTCAGGCATGAGTGTTGAAGAAGGCAGGACTGCAGCAATGAATCGAGAGGGATGACAGTTAACACGATACTCTGACCCCATATAGAAAATGGGAAAAAAGGGGGCTGATGATGATGATGGTGATGATGTGTGATTTATGACCCCTTGTACTCTGACTATTGCAGTGTCTCCCTTTGTTAGAAACTGTTAATATACTTGCATGAAGACTGCATTGATGTATTGACAGTCCTCAGGATAACATATATTCATTTTTTAAAGATATTTGCAGTAGAGTACAGGCTGAATACTGACTCTCTGATGTTATCAGGACCAGTGTAAGTTGGTATTATTGTATTTCACTTGTCCTTTGTATGTTTCACATTCTTCAAAAGTCATGTATAGGCCATAGCACCTTCTTTGCTTTGCTTTTCTAAGAATTGTTTTGTTCCACAACTTCACAACTCCATTAGCACTTCATGTTGTCTATCTCTGTGGATTCTATACCTATAGTGTAGCCTCTACTGTACCATCCGCTTTCAGCGTTTTTCTCATTTCCACTGTACATTTCTCCTAGATATATATATTTATATATATATTTTTTGCCATTGATTACACCAACATGCAACTGTGCTCTCATACTTGCCTACTGAGAGTGCTTGTGCACAGCCATTGTTTACTTCAGCTGCTTGTACATCAATGTGGCATTACATTGATTTAACATGATCTAGCCATGGGGTCTGTGCTGTGGCCATGATGAGAAGCTCCTCATTATGCAAGCTGGCCTAACACATGCATATATGATTAGCATTGTTGCGCATACATTGTGAATAGTGTTGACTTGGCCATGACTGTAGAGGTGACATTTATGAATCCCAAGGGTGTCTAATGCTATATCCCTACTGGAATCATTACTGTTATAACACATGTTTAAAGATATAAGGAAGGTTAGAGGCAAATTGCTGGGTGAAAATTAGGGGCATTCTTGAAAAACAGGGACAACTGAGAAATATGGTAGTAAATAACCTAGACGGGAAAGCAAAACAACATTGTGCAGTATTTTTAAGAAATGGGGAGTGACCTTAGACACCTAGTATACACAGTGGTAATTGAGAAGGGCTATTTGTCCATGAGACGGTTAATGACAGGAAGCTTTTCATCACAGAGTTAAACAAGGATTGAGAAACTTATGCAGTTTGTAGGCCTTGACATCACTGTAGGCATGGGATCCATTCAGGGGGATGCAGGGTTGTGCTGATATGATGATGATTCCTCTTAGGATTATTTGAGCTGGAGTATAAGGTCCCCTTTCAGATACAACCAGCGGAAATTTCTCCACTATAAACACTTTAACTAAACATGAAAACATGAAGAACAAGTCACAACACTAATACAATAATCACCAGTAATTTTTTACACTATTTTAGTAGAAGTACATATTACCAGTAAAGTCAAAATAAAAGGATAAAACTTTGTGTAACCCAAGAGAAACATTGGCATTTGACTTAGTAAAAAGTAAGACTCTATTTGTGAGGAAAATATTTATATGGGAGGTGTTTTATTTGAGTGATATTGAGTTCCAGGCTTTGAACCCTTAGAAGGAAAATGCATGCCTGGTGCAAGTTGAAGATATACAGAGGGATCTAAGTATGGATGAATGTATGGATAGCATAAAAGAGGAAAGTAAGGTTCATAGGTTCATAGGATGATACTAGCCTATTGGCTCGGAGGTCCTTATAAGCCTAGCTAAGAATTTCACACATGTTCCCTCAAAGTCACCACCTGTTTCCCCTGTCCAGCAGGGACACAGGTTGGATCCCAGGGGTGTATTTTCTGTTTCCCATCCAGTCATCCAGGTTCTTCTTAAAAAGGGCTAGAGAGGTACTCTGCTTGACATGGAGAGGGAGTCTATTCCACAGATGGGGGAGTCTTCAATACACAAATCTATCTCACCAATAAGTTCTATTAATTTTATAGACCAGGTTAAGGCCTTACATGTAGTTTACGTGAGTGGAATTTGTCTTACAGATATGCAGCAAGTCCGTCAAGGCTGGGTCTGAAATGGCCTTGTATGCCAGATGCAGGTCACCTCTGAGCAGTCTGTATGAGACTGAGTAGAGGGACAGGGCTTTTAGCCTATCTGTATAAGATAGGTGTTTGAGACCCTGGATTTTCCTGGTTAGGAACTTCTGTGGTCTGTCCAACTGCTGCATGTGCTTGGCAAGGTACATGCCAAAGGGGGAATTGTAATCGATAATGGGTCTGATAGTGAGGAGTGCAGGGATGATATGACCTCCTTTTTCCTGGAAGAAATACCCTTATTTATAAAGTGGGCCATGTAGAAAGCCTTCCGTACAACGGAGGCAAAGTGGTGGTCAAAAGTTAGGTTGCTATCAACCTGGGTGCCCAAGTCCCTCATGACTGATTATATGCTTAGTACATTGTTATTAATGTCATAATTAGTGGGGATAACATTTTCCCCAAAGGGGATAATGATGCATTTCTTGGCATTCAGTTTGAGGCCATGCTTCTGGCACCAGTCATTAGTTTGGGTAAGGCCCTCTTGGAGGATGTTCACATCACTAGGGGAATTTAAGACAGCACCCAGCTTGCAGTCATCTGCAAACCTGGTCAGCCACAGACCACTGGTTTTGGCTTGCACATCAGAAAGGTTTTCAAAGGTCTTGAAATATGCTTTAACTATTATAGCTGAGTGACATCATTGCTTGTTCATATTTGCATTTATAATTCCAAAAACATCTTAAAGCTTACAAAATGGCAAACGCAACTGAATTGATATTTCATAGGTTCATAGGTTCATACTAGGCTATCTGCCTAGGGCATTTAGAAGCCTAGCCAGAGTATGTTTGGCTTTCGCCACCCATTTTAAATTAATTTTGCTATGCCCTTTTTCGAGGTTAGTATACTGTGCCTCTGTCTAACAGTGACACAGAAGTGATACCCGGGGTAAACCTACAATCTCCCATCTACTCATCAAGATTCCTCTTGAAGAGAGTCAATGAGGGACTCTGCCTAACCTGGACTGGGATTTTATTCCAGAGTGAAGGTAGCCTCTGGGTTATGAATCTGTCCCTCCAGCATGTCCTATTTATTTCAGTGCTGAGGTTCAAGTCTCTCGAGCGTGTAGCGCGATGGGATTTGGATTTTTTGAGGTGCAGCATGTCCCTTAATTCCGGGTTGGACATGGCTTTATATGTCAGGCACAGGTCACCTCTGAGCAGGCGGTATGCCGCTGAGTAAAGCTGGAGTTTCTTTAACCAGGCAGCATATGGCAACTGTTTGAGCCCTTTGATCCTCTTGGTGAGGTACTTTTGGGGTCTTTCCAGTTGCTGCAGGTGTTTGGTAAGGTACATCCCAAAAGGGGCATTGTACTCGATTATGGGCCTGATGAGGGATGAGTAAAGAGGCACGATGACCTCCCCTAATCTAGATGTGAATCCCTTCATGATTAGGTGGGCTATATAAAATGTTTTTCTAACCACTTTGGCCAAGTGGTTGCCAAATGAGAGATTGCTATCAACTTGGCTCCCCAGGTCCCTAATTACTTCTTCTGTACTTAATGGATTACCACCTATGTGGTAATTTGTGGGCACTTTGTTTTTGCCAAAGGGGATGACTATACACTTTTTGGCATTTAGCTTGAGCCCATGGCTCTGGCACCAGTTGTCTGTTTCTATGAGGCCCTTTTGGAGGATGCTTGTGTCGGCTGGAGAGTCGATTATGGCGCCCAGTTTGCAGTCATCTGCAAACTTGGTCAGTCACAGTCCTTCTGTGTTGGCCTGTACCTCCGAGAAATATATACCAAACAAGAGAGGCCCCAGGACTGAGCCTTGTGGGACACCACTTGTAACTGGTTTGGAGTCTGACATGGCTCCAGCAATTCTAACCATGTGGGTTCTGTCCTTGAGCCAGTTTGCAACCCATCTAGTGACATAGTAGTTTATATTTAAGCTGGTGAGCTTATCTATAATGCCCGAGTGGGGTATTGTATCAAAGGCTTTTGCGAGGTCCAGGTAGGCTGTGTGGACCACCTTCCCTTCGTCAATGGCCTTGGTGACTGTTTCAAAGAAGTAGACCAGGTTTAAGAGGCAGGATCTGCCCTTAACAATGCTGAACTGGGTAGGATCCAGTGTCTGTAGGTCCCCAATATCTTTATTTATGAGGTCCATGATGATCCTTTCCATAGCTTTGCAGACCAAGCTAGTCAGGCTTATGGCGCGATAGTTTCCAGGGTCCGTTGAGGCACCACCTTTGTGGAGAGGGACCACTGTTGCTGTACGCCACTCTTTGGGAACATATCCTGTAGTAAGGCTGAGATTGAACAGTAGTTTTATGTTTGCATTTAGCTCTTCTTGGAGTTCATGTAAGACGCAGCCCAGGACACCGTCTGGTCCCATTGATGCTGTGTTTTTTGCTTTGGAGAGGGCGGCTCTTACCTGAGCATCTGAGATGTCAGGGGGGCAGCACTCTGTTGGGATAGATATTTGCCCTTTTGGTGGGGAGAAGTTTGCGCTGAACCTGTCAGCTAGGATGTTGGCAATGTCTGTGGGTTTGGTGTATTTTTTGTCATTTTGGACTAATTATGAGCATATCAGGGAATTCCCACCCAGGTTCCTAACATAACTAAAGAAAGCCTTTTGATTATCCTTAGTGTCCTGTGCAATATTTCTCTCGAAGCTGGCCTTAGACGATTTTATGAGTGTCCTTAGTTTTTTGCTAATACTGATCAGAGATGCCTTCCCTTTTTGGGATTTTGCTCTATCATGTAGTAGCTTTCTCCTTCTATTGTATAGTTTGTTTATGGCTGGGGTCCACCAGACAGGACGTCTGCCTTTGGAGGATTGGGTCTTGGTTTTATTTGGGATTGCATTGACCTCTGTCTAGTACAGATAAAGAGATATTAATTGTTGTTCATATAATATTTATATTGTCATAAACTTCATATTTTTCTAAATAGCTCAACAACCAAGCAACACAGACAGAACTATTTTACCTCATACAAAAACCCTTACACATGTAACTTGAGTAGAGGCTAAGATATTGCAAGCTGTTTACAAAATATTACAAACTTAATAGTTAGTCCTGGGGATTCAATAAACTGCGTGTAGGCTTCTTGTGAAGTCTGGACAGAGTTCACATGTTTGCACAGTGAGCAGCAGCACTATTTACATATTCATGTTATGCATCACGATTAAATGGAAATAAGCATGGTTTTGTGGCCAGCACAGACAGCAGCAGACAAGTAGACCTGTATAGCTATGGGCAAATTAGGTCTGCGTCATTGCATGGAATGCCACAATGATTACTGGGACTAATAATAAAACAATCTGTATAGTCCAACCACACAGAGTATTGTGGAATCCCATTTCAGGCATACTGAACAAAAGTTGTGTAAATGATCCATAACAGCACATGGACTGACATTTAAAATAAACAATTAGTGGAAGTGTGAGTATTGAATAGGGACACAGAGATGAACTGTAGGCCCTAACACAGTCAGAGGACGGGTGAAACATCTTAATGTCCAGCAGAGGAGGGCATGTAAATGAAGATAGTTGTAGCAAGAACACTAATCATTTATCAACATGATACAGTACAGACTGCACAGTAAAAATGTATGTTATGTGACTATCACACAAGGTGACATAACAGTGGAGAAGATGTCTTTGTGATATAAGCATTCTGACATGAACAATGGAGAGCACATCTATCAGGGATGTTATTTACAATAGGGGTTAGGTGCATATTGTGAAGTTGTGCAAAATTAGTTGGCTCTGTATGACTGTAATGTCAACAGAGATCTCCACTAAGTGGAACACATAGTTACAGACTTATAGACAACCGTAAACAGAAGCACGCATAATCATAGACAATATCAGATTAATACTGTGTACTATGTGCATCACTGGAACAGGTATCACACATGCATCTGGCATAAGACCTTTATGGGGGTTCTGCATCATCAGACAGTAATGTTTATGCGACAAGCAAATACATAGGTATGGCCAATAAGATGTGTAGGAACTCACTGTGGCAAAGGTGGTACACTTGAGTTACGCATCCCTGGAAGATGTGTAGAGAAGTACATGAAGAAGGGTGCATTGTACACAGTTATTGGTGTGATAATGGCTATGAACTGTGGAAGTATTATGGTCTTTAATGTGGATGTCCTACACATACTCAGGAGTTGTATTACATACAAGGGAGTAATCATCACTGTGGGCACATGCTGGTGAATGTTCCTCATACAATCTATCTCAGTAAACAGGTTACATAACACTTGGTCTGCTCATAGGGGTGTGATGTCTACTGTGACACCCTTGCAATGACTCAGTAATTAAGGAGCCTCAATCCTCACCACTAACACCAGTGAGGGGCGTGCACATTGGGAAGAATAACAAGTACACACACACAGTAAAGTACAATTTCCCTTAAGAGCACACAGAGATCACAGTCAGTCTGAGGCTGGTTTCTCCCTTTCTATCCAGATTCCCAATAAGACTCCCCATTGTCACAGCTATAGGATCCAGATCCCACCCTAGTGGTCAAGCTAAAACCTCCAGCACCCTCTCTGTCCGACCAGTGTGTTGTGTCCCTGCCCAAGTAGCTGACACACACACTTTAAGATTTGATTTAGATACAAAGACACAGACACTTCTGGGGAAGGTTGGCACAGGCTCTCCAGCTGCGCCCCCTTTTGGCCCAGACCATAAGGTTTAATTACTGCCACCAACTACTAATATCAGCTACTAATAAGGCCCTTCCCAAAGGGTGACTGATCTCAGTGTGTAATAATACCGTTATCCAATTAGTAAGTGTGACCAGAACTTTTAAGGCTATTAGAGTGGCTTAGTACAGTATCATTAAATACATGCAAGTACTCTAGAGCTTAAATTATCTCTACACAAAACAACCACAGATGAAATGTTTAAAAATATTTAATAATAAATAATAAAAACACAAGACAAATCTCCTCAATTCAACACAGTGCTAGTCAAGAGTTCAGAAATCACAGGAACTTTAAAACAATACTGTAGGATAGTCTGGCATAAATATAGAAAACAGCTAGTCTAACGCTGACTAAATTCCTATCTAACTTTAAGAACATAGAGCAAAGGCAGAATGCTGATGATGTTATCAGTTCTGAAGACAAATGCAAAATGCTCTTTCTTTCTCGCTGATATCTCTTAAACTGATAATACACTATTGCTGACTCATTTTAGATTACATCATTCTTGACACTTCTCTGGATCTCAGGCTACTAGAAACTCTAAATTTACATTTCTTAGTAAGCTTGCACCTGGTCAGGAAGCCTCAACAATAAAAGACATTATACATGTAAAACCTTGCAATTAACTCTGGTCTCAAAACAATAAAAGCAATTACTTCATCCAGACATTCTGTCTCCTAGCTTTGAGATCAAACAGTTGTAAGATGCTTTACGTTATCAGCTTTCTTCCAGGAGGGTGCACTGTGGTTACATGTTTGAAGTTCAGAACATATAACACAATTTTTCTTACATGTAGTTTTCTTACATTTGTAAAACAGCCTGTTGATTATAATAATATTTGCAATTCCATAGAATTATCTACAAAATTCTATCTATCTGGGCTGAAAGCCTTTCAGTTTTTCACATTTACATTATCATTGAATTGTGCATTTGTTTTCATTATGTACCTCTCTGGAAACACATGACTGAATTGTCAGATTTTGCATCACAGGCAGGTATGACCCTAGCCCTAAGCAGAATTCTACTTTCACCTAGGATGATACCACAATATAAATAACATTGATGGACTTCAGCAATTGGCCTAGCTTCTGGTGTCAGTCCAGGGGGATCCAGTATCTCTCAGCCTGGGCTTACATGGTTGACAAGCCACACTGCTTTGACAGAGGTGGTCTGAACCTGTGTCCTCTAGGCTGTCGTATACTGGAAAAGGGGCATGCTGCCCCCATAATGCCTTTTTTAGGCAATGTAAAAGCAACAAATGTTCCAACATAACATCTACTGGAGAGAAACTCAAAGTTCTCCTGCTTAATGCTAGGAGTCTAAACACGAAGCTTCACCAGAGGAAATGGCCAGCCTACTAGCTGACAGATTTAGTGTAAACTTCAAGCCCTTGGCAGCACCAGCTATACCCCAATGTATACATGACACCAGTCCCCTGCTTAGTATCTCTAGAAATCAGGACATATCTGCATTCTACAAGGCTAAAAACCTTGATGGTTCCAGATAATATCCCAGGTTGCTTACTAAGCAATCTGAAACAGGACCTAGTGGACCAAATTAGCATCCTCTAACTATTGCCTGAGAACAGGCTTTCTTCCAGCAAAGTGAGAAAGCAGCAGTAATCCCCTTGCACAAAGGGGAGCCCATCAACCAACCCTGGGAACTTTAGACCTATAGGTCTAATGAGTCTCATCTGCAAAGCCATGGAAGGAATCAACATGGACCTTATCAACAAGGACATAGGTGACCTTCAAACTCTAGACTCAACCCAGTTTGGCTTCATTAAGGGTAAATCATGCTAATTAAACCTAGTAGACTTATTTGAGAAAGTCACCAAATCCCTGAATGAAAGTAAAACAGTGCATACTGCCTATCTTGATCTTGCCAAGGGTTTTGACACAATACCCCACTCAGGTACCATTGAGAAACTCTCACAGCTGGGGTTTAACCCTTACATCACTAGATGGTTAGCCAACTGGCTCACCAACAGAACACATACTCTTAAAGTCAGTGAGTCAACCTCTACCAGTACAGCCATTGCCAGTGGCATACCACAAGGGTCTGTGCTGGACCCTTTACTGTTTGGAATCTATTTCTCGTACATCCAGGCTAAAGTATACAGCTTTTGCCTTACCAAGTTTGCTGATGATTGCAAACTGGGTGCAATATTTGAGTCCACCAATGCTTAAACGTATTACAGGAGGGGCTAACAAAGAAAAATGATTGGTACCAAAGCCACATGGTCTGAAAATAAATGCTAAAATGCCATTATTTCTGCCATTTTCCAAGTAGAATTCCCTTCTAATTATAGCATTGGTAACACTCCCCTTAGCTTAAACCCAGTGGTGCAAGACCTGGGAACACAAGTAGATAGCAACCTGAACTTCAACCAGCAAGTTTCCACAGTTGTATGTAAAGCCTTCTATGTCATGCACCTCATGAGTCAGGCCACTATATCAATGTCTGAAGATGTTACACCACTGTACTCAACCCTCATCAGAACACTAATAGAGTGCAATGATCCCTTTTGTGTGTACCTCACCAAACACCTGCAGCAGCTGGTGACACAACAGGGTTTTCTGAACAATAATATACAGGGCCTACAAACCATGCAATGACATATGTGGATAGACTGAAAGCCCTGTCACAGTACTCTGTATCGTATAGGATGAGGTTACCTGTACCTGGCCTACAGGCCAGTCTCTTACCCTGACTTGATGGAAATGCTGCACATCTTCAAATATAATGGCACAAGAGTCACTCATTCTAGAGCTCTTAACCTAGCCTATGACACTAACTTGAGAGACAGCTATAGCTGATGACATCAGCAAAGTCTAGTGAGAGGAAGATGGTGATAGCAGTGTCTGATATACTGGTATAAAATGCTTTCATTAATGTCAAGCAAATGCACAAACACACACACACACACACACACACACACACACACACACACACACACACACACACACACACACACACACACACACACACACACACACACACACACACACACACACACACACACACACACACACACACACAAGTTGACTGCAGTGAGAACAGAATCCTTACCTAGGGATACTGACTAGAGACCTCTGTATTTAATGTAAGCACCACAACACAAGTCTGACTCAAGAGTGTAAGACAACATTTTATAAATTTTTTATTTGATATTTTACATCAGCAGTATCTGTTGAGAGGAAGATGGTAATTGCCTTTATGCTCTCTAAGCTATTCCTCTGTCTGCAAAATGTTCTTGAACCCCATCTCAGCCATGTCAGTAAGCAACTGATTAATGCCCTAACAACAAACTTGCCTCAGCTTCCTCTACTACACAAGTAGAAATGCGACCATTTACTCTATAGCTGCCAACACATAGGACTCAAAAGTGGGTAGAATCTCCATCTCCAATTACTCTGTTGCCTTCTTCCAGTGTAAATTTCCCTAACCTTATTCCATTTTCTCTTCCAGTCAAATGTCATGCAAACTTTGTTTCTTAATAATCTGTATCTTAATAATTCCATTATTACTGCAGACCAGTGCACATTGGGTAAGAAGAATTTGAAGAAGAATATTTATTTTTCTCATCACAGCTGCTCTATCTGGGAAAGAATTAATATACCCTAGCCAAACATATAACAGCCTGACTACTCTTGCATTTATCTCTACCCATTTTTTTCTAACAGTTTCCATCAAGGTATGGGACACTTAAACCCCTAAACATTTAGCAACTCTGTCTATTAAAGTGAACAATCCTTATGTTAGTTGGTAAAGTTAGCATCATTAAAATTATAACAGTTCATTTTTTCATGATAGAAGAAAAGCCTAGTTGGTCACAAATATTCCTTAAAAACTTCAGAATGATTGGCATTCCAAACGTCCAAACTTTTAGTCCATTATAACACTATATAGCTGTCTGTGAATAGATGGACACTAACAAAATATAGAGGATTATGACCAAGTCTTCAGTCATAACTTATTTGTTATGTGTTAAAGACATGGATGCCAAGAAATTCACCTTGAGTGTGGAGTGAAGTGAAGCTCAAGTGTTAAATCTTGACATCCATATGATGATTACATATTAGATGAGTAGCTCATTGAGCTTTATCTGAGCCATTTACTACCAGTTACAGAAAAAAAGTGAAGACATATGAAGTGTTTTAGTATTTTTGAAAGACAATAAATACTTAAAATTGCCACCCAGACAAGCAGACAGAAGTGGTGTCCTTCTGACAAAAAAGGACTATAAAATCGGTTAAACACTTTGCTCTGCCCAAAATAAGAGAATGTGAATCATATATAGCTTTTAAATCTGTTCTAGTTTCTTGCCACTGTATCAAAGTGGCTCTTAATGGTTGCTATCATGCCTTAACAAAGTACTGAAGCTTAACAGTACTTAAAGGTGCTTAAAAGCTTGTTAAGCACCTTTCTTAGGTCAGAAATGTACTCAACAAGCCTGATTTTTCCCAGTTTTAGAGAGCAATTGTGGTGCTCCATGCACTGCAGTCATATTTATTCTCATCTTTAAGTATAACAAATACATCATTCAGTCATATCACTCACAGTGATAGGATGTCTGTATCCTACTACTACTAATAATAATACTAATAACAATAATAACAAATTTAAGAGGGACATTATTGCCTCTTTCATGACCATATTTCTATTGGTTGTGAAGATGCGCCTCCCCCATTAGCTACTCTTATCAATTTTGGCTCCTTATGAAGTTCCAAGATTGCAGTAATAAGCTTATCCCCCAATTCCCACTTCCTATAAACTCCCTGATAACTGAAATCAGAGTTTTTTTTATAACAAAAAGTTTTATTGCTCTTTTTTTATATTTGCATCTTTCCACTAACTTCATGATACAAAAGATAACCTGCAAATAATATCCTTATCCACAACACAATTTTAACAAAATCTACCAGTGATAGAGCTATGATATTTAGAATAACTTTATCTAAATGTGCAGACAGAGTCTGGGCTTATAGCTTTCCATCTACGTGTATCAAAGAAATGAACCTGTAATGTTTAGGGTCTTCCTTGGGTTTAGGCAAAGCTATCACTGATGACTTTTCTCAATAATTTAGATTTTTATGATTACTTCAAAATGCTGTAAAAATCATCTATTGGATAATCTGAAACTCAAGCTTAGTAAAGTGTACTGGAAACCCATTAAGACCACTTACCTTCCAGTTCTTCATTCTTCTAATTTCATTGCATATTTGCACTCTGGTTATAAAACCATCTTACATCTTCATGTCCACCTCTAAAACCCTAGGACCTTCCCAGCCAGTCATTTAAGTCTTAATCCCCACCACCACTATCCCCACCAATCTATCACTGTAAAATAAGAGGAGACCCTCCACTGGGGAAAAAGCCAAATGGAGAATGATAAGGGGTCCAAACGGACAGATAAGGGGTCCAGATGGAAAGATGATAAAATCAGCAAGCGAAAGAGAGCAGTATTGCTGGAGTTGAGTTCATCCTCAATTCATGGTGAGTGCCTTCATGAGGTAGACCCTGTTTTTAAATCTCACCAAGGGGACACTGATATATAGACTGGATTTTATATAGCATATATCATGGACAGAAATAGATTAAAAAATAGAAAAGACAGCTTGGTGCACAAGTCCCAGGATAAAAAAGTGCCCAAAACTGGTAGGTGCATTGGTGCCTGGAACTGGAACAAATGACAGTGTTGAATCCTCAAGGCAAGGAAACATTCCTACAATGGGATTAGGCCAAGCTCAGGGGAGGATGGTCTCCCTGTTGTAGAAGGAAGTAGTGGTCCACAAAAATTACAAAAACTGATAAGCCAAAGAAGAGCCATAGAGACAATAGAGTGGACACTTGATAAGAAAGAAATGATGTATTTTTACTATTATGCAAGAAGCCCAGAATTTCCAGACAAAATATTCAAAAAGACGGAGAGATATTATTGGAAAGAAAAACACTTTCACAAGAAAAACTGTCAAAAACTTCAAATGCAAATTTGTGTTCATTAATAAAACAGATTTATGAAAAACATTATAGAGATCAAGAAACCTTGGGCCATTTGGAAAAAGAAACGATTAAAGAAGTACAAAAATATAAAAAAACAAAATTTAGAGATTTTTGAAAGGTGTAAAAAAGAAATATGGACATGGGAAAGAAAGAGAGATCTGATATGGTGCAACACTTATGCAAAGGAGAAAGCCAGATTAATTAATACAAAAAAGGAGCCCCAAATATATTCAAAGAGAAATATAAACAAAAGCACCAAGATATGAAAATATTCAGAATACAAAAAATAAGATCACAAAGGGGGGACATAGAACAGAGGATTAGTAAAGAAGGTGTTTTAAAATAGAAGAAATAAACTTGTAATCTACTATACAACAGACAAACCAGAAATAACAAGATATCTCAGGATCTCAAAGGCAGTTGCTGCTCAAAAAAAAAATAGCCGCATAGTCACATAACAAATACTGTTCTGAAGAATTTTATTAAGTAAGTTAAATTAAGTGTGTCTGTCTTGTCCTTACAAAATGTTATCAGACTGAACTGAATCTGATGAAGTTTTGTAAAGACAAGATGAAAGCCCTTCTTTTATACTCCCTCAAAGAATGTAACTGGCATCCTCTAAAGTACCTCAGTCTAGATGACGCAGTTGAATTTTTTAATACTACCTTCCTGAACATCCTTAATTACCATGCCCCCATAAGATTTTCCAGAACCAAAGCACAACCCTCCCCATGGCTACAGAAAACCACTAAGTCAGAAATGAAAAACAGGGATAAAGCCTGGGAGCACTGGCGCAAAACCAAAAGCCCCTCAGCTAGATAGAAATTCCTAGAACTACGCAATAGAGTCAAAAAGCTAATAAAACAGGACAAATTCCAATACTACCAGTCTGCCCTAGACTCCTCACAACACAGCCCTAGACAATTTTGGTCCTCCATAAACTCCATCCTCCACCCAGGTAAAGTCAGTACCCCTCCTCCTAACATCCCTCACTCCTCAGAAAATATTGCTACCTCATTCAACACACACTTCACCCAAACCATACTATCACTAGCTAAACAACACAACCCCCCCTCCCGTCCAACCCACACCTTCAACTAGTAATCTCCCCACTGCCTTCTCTTTTTCTCCTGTACCTATGTCCAACATAAAAAAACTCTTAACTAAACTTAAACCCACCAAATTAGCAGCAGACAACCTCCCAAGTGAATACCTACAAATCGCAGCTGATGCTCTGGCCTACCCAGTATCCATCTTGATTAACTGATCTCTGTCAGAAAGTTACGTTCCCACACTGGAAAGTGTCACATATAATTCTCCTCCACAAAGGCGGACCCTCCGCAGAGCTAACCAATTACCACCCCATAGCTATCCTCTCTCCATTCTCCAAAATACTAGAGAGATGCATACACTCTCAGGTCTCAGACTACCTCCTTACTAACAACCTCCTTTCCAGTACTCAGCATGGTTTCTGACCAAACCATAGCACCACCACTTCCTTACTCTCCTTTACTAACACTATCCTTTAGCATAAAAACAATGGCTATCTCTCCTCTGCTACTTTCCTAGACCTATCTAAAGCATTTGACATGGTCCCACACAAACAACTTATCTCTGTCCTCAATAACCTATCCTTCTCACAATCAGTCACCAACTGGTTTCAGAGTTACCTGTCTGACCACCAACAATCTGTTGTGTGGCAAAATGACATATCTCCCCAACTACATGTCTCCATAGGGGTTCCCCAAGGATCCATCCTTGGACCCCTACTCTTCTCTGCTTACACCAATAATCTAGCCTCTGCCACCAAACATGGCACACTCATACAATACGCAGATGACTCGACCATCATCTGCTCAGCCCAGTCCCTACCAAAACTGCAAAAAATCACACAGGAAGCTTTTCCTCTGTTGAAACATGGTTATCTGATGCCCAATTAATACTCAACCCAAACAAAACTAAACTACTCATCTTCCAACCCACCAAACATACTCAAAACAACTCTCACTTTAACATCACAGCAAAAGACAACACCACTATATACTCAACACAAAATTGCTAGGAGTGGAAATAGACAATAAACTAAAATTTGACATTCACATATCCATGACCATAAAAAAGTCCACAAAAAACTAGGAGCGTTAAACAGAAATAAGCAATTTCTCACCAAAGCAGCAAAGATTTCAATAGCAAATTCCCACCTTATCTCCAGCCTACTTTATGCCTCTCCAATATATACCAACCTAAGGCAATGTGATCTATACAAGCTAGAGACCTGCTACAACAAAATGGCCAAATTCGCCACAGGGGCATCCTACCATAGTCACCACTGTCTCTCACTTGCTGAACTGGGCTGGCTTAAACTCCCTCACCTCCTTCAGTGGTATCAACTCTCACTCGCCCACAAACTAGTAAACCATTCTCTTAATGTCCCATCCCTCAAGAATCTACTCCAACCCTATCGCACTACCAGACCACTAAGATCCAGCAACAAAAATCACTTGCAGATCACTAAAGCCAATAACTCTGGTGGTGAAGCACTATTCTCTTGCTCCATAGCCAAATTATGGAACTCACTCCCACCGACAATTAGCACTGTACCATCATGCACCCACTTCAAAACTTTACTAAAAGCGCACCTAAAATCATGCTGGCTATGCCCTTGCAACTCCCACTCTAATATCATCCACCCCATCCAACCACTACCTTTCTTTCCACTCCACTAACTACCTTGATTATAGCAAGCTCAGATGCTCATAAGCCTAGTACTTATTATACAGCAGGAACTTCTCATTGTAACATTTGTTAATGCCTGTTATGTACTTCACATATAAAGATTCTAGTTGTCTACTGATGTACTATGTTCTTCATCTGTAAATATGTTGTAAGTAATTGCTATGTTAAATTGTTAATCGCTATGTAATCCAATGTAACTACTGTCTGTTTATTTTACTGTGGAGCTTTTCTCCCCGGGCCTCCGCTGAAAATGGACTTACGTCCAGTCGGACACTCCCGGTCAACAAATTTAAATAAATAAATAAATAAATAAATAATAATTAAATTAACTTGTTTAATAAAATTCTTTGGAACAGTATTTGTCCTGACTGCCTTTGTGATCCTGTGGTATCCTATTCTTTCTGGTTTGTATAAAAAAATAGAAGCAGAACTTATGGATTACCTGCAAAGTGAAGGACTTAGTGTAGAAAGTCTGACACAGGTTATATCATACCATGATGGAACAGTGAGTCCCCAGATAAGGAGAAACAGGAAGAGCATGAGACATCTGAAGAAGAAATACGGACATGGGAAAAAGAGATTTAATATGGTGCAATATTTATACAAAGGGTAAAGCAAAATAATCAATACAAAAAGAGGAGCACCAAACATATTCGAAGAGAAATACAGGCAAAGGCATCCAAATATGAAAAATGATACAATACAAAAAGTAAGAAAACAAAAAGAGAAAGTAGAAAGGAGGAGCAGTAATGAAAAGGTTAAGGAAATAGAAAATGAGGTTATGAATTACCTGCACAGTTAAGGGTGTAGTGTAGGAAATTGAACTCTGATAACACCACAGCAGGACAGAATAATGAATCCCCAAATTAAGGAGAAACCAGTGGAGCAGGAAACATCTGATCAGTTGCTGTATGAAGATACTTTGGAACCTACCATAGGAAATCAGTACAAAACTTCAGTTGGAGTGGCACAGCAAGGGAAGGAAAAGGCAACTGTGGCAATCTTGATGCAGCCAATGCGCAGTGATAGGTCAGTAAGTTCCCATATGAAAGAGCAACGGATTACACAGGGTAAAACTGAAGAGAATATGGCACAGAAGGATGCTCTGCAACTTTCCATAGAATGCCCACAGGAAATGTAGAACTAAAAATGTAAACTCAGATTAGAAGAAAATGATGTAAGGGGTCAGTCGCATGATTTAATAGAGATGGACAGACATATTAAGATCAATGAAAGAAATAGACTACAGAAAGTCAATAAGACCCCAAATGCTGGAAGTTTGATAAAAGAACAATAATTAGGATTTTCCATAGAAATCATGTGATATGACAAATGTAAATAGGATATATTACTGTGCAGCTAAATTAATAACAGATAAAGTTTTACCACAAAAGCACTGGGTAGTGAGAGAAAGCAAAGGAAAGGGAAAAATCAAATGCCATCATGGAAGTATTGAATAGAGAAAACTATAAAGCAATTAAGACAAGAAGTGTCACTGTTGGAAGAGTACAGAACAGGAAACAGATCAACAAAAATACTCAGAAAGATAGACATGACAAAAGCAATGCACAGCATCAGAACAGATCAGGATATATCATATATTATTACAAATAATAAACCAAGGATATCACCACAAGCAGAAAAACTTACAAGATATGCAAATAAATATAAAGGAAAATTACAAAATAAGCAATGTATTGATGAAGCAAAAAAAGTGTTACGGAGAACTGAGAAACAAAGCAAAAGGAATAGAAACACTACCAAGAAAAGAAGAAATAGATACATTTTGAAGAAGTATCCATGAAGATCCTGTGGAACATAACAAAGATGATAAATGGACAGAAGAAGTAAAAGAATAAGAAGTTTAAAGGTATAGGATATGAAATGGGATGAAGTTACAGCCAGAAAGATTGAAAGAAAATTAAGAAAAGCTCCAAAGTGGAAAATCCCAGGCCCAGATGCAATACCTAACTTCTGGCTTAAAGTATTAGCATCTTTATATGAAGATTTAGCTACCAGTAAGAATTATTTGTATGTCAACCCTGAAGAGACACCAACCTGGTTAATAACATGAAAAACAATACCCTCCTTAAAAGCAAACCTGAAAGCTATCCTAAAATCTATAGACCAGTAACTTGCCTTCCAACAATATATAAATTATACACTGGAATTGATACCTATAGAGTTTATAGTAATTTAGAAGAAAGCTCAAGCATGGCAATAGAACAAAAGGGTAACAAGAGAAAGTCATATGGAACAAAGGATCATTTGTTGTTAAATAAAGTCATAATGGAGAACTGTAAAAAGGGGAAGGATCTAAGTATGGCATGGACAGACTACAAAAAATCTTTGACAGCATCCCACATTTAGAGGTTCATAGGTGTGTACTAGGTCAATGGCCCTGGAGCCCTTACAAGCCTAGCCCATAGAATTATCCTGGCATCGTGCCACCCAACCTTAGTTCCCAGTGCCTCTGTTGAGTAGGGCCACTGGAGTGAATCCCTGGGGTGAATTTTCTATTTCCCATCCACTCATCAAGATTTCTCTTGAAGAGGGCCAGTGAGATGCTCTGTTTGACATGTATGGGAAGTCTATTCCATAACATGGGCAGTCTCTGGGTTATGAACCTGTCCCTTCACCACGTTCTGTTGATTGTGGTAATGAGGTTGAGGTCCCTGGAGCGTGTGGTGTGGAGGGATTGGGATTTCTTTAGACGTAGCATTTCTAACAGAGCTGGCTCAGACATGGCTTGGTAAGTCAAGCAGAGATCGCCTCTATGGAGGCAATATGAGACAGAGAATAGTTGAAGTTTTTTGAGTCTGTCCATATAGGACAAGTGTTTTAGGCCAAGGATCCTCTTTGTGAGGTACTTTTGCGGCATCTCCAGTTGTTGCAGGTGTCAAGTGATGTACATGCCAAATGGGGCATTGTACTTGATGACTGGCCTAATGAGGGAAGAATAGAGGGATACAATGACCTCTTTCTTCCTGGATGCAAAACCCTTAGTAATGAGATGTGCCACATAGAAGGACTTTCTGACCACAGTCACAATGTGGTGGTCAAAAGAGAGGTAGCTGTCAACCTGTATTCCCAGATCTCTTATAATGCCTTCTGTGTTCAGTGAACTATCATTGATGTGGTAATTTATGGGAACTGGGTTTTTCCCAAAGGGGATGTTGACACATTTTTTGGCATTGAGCTTAAGGCCATGGTTCTGACATCAGTCGTTGGTCTCAGTGAGGCCTTTCTGTAGGATGTCAACATCACTTTGGGAGTTAATAATAGCTCCCAACTTGCAATTGTCTGCGAACTTTGTCAGCCAGAGTCCCTTTGTGTTGGCCTGGACTTCAGATAAGTAGATACCAAACAGGAGAGGACCCAGGACCGAACCCTGTGGGACTCCACTCATGACTGGTCAGCGGTCTGACTTGGAGTCTCACACTGTGGGTTCTATCTGTGAGCCAGTTTGCAACCCACCTAGTGATATAACGGTTGATGCCTAGCTTAGTGAGTTTTTCTATAATTCCTGAGTGGGGAATGGTATCAAAGGCCTTGGCCAGATCAAGGTAGGCTGCATGAACCACCTTGCCTTCATCCACAGCTCTGGTGACTGAGTCAAAGAAGTTGACGAAGTTGTGCAGGCATGATCTATCCATCACAAAACCAATCTGTGTGGGATCCAGAGTTTGGAGATTCCCTATATCCTTGTTTATTAGGTCCATGATGATGCATTCCATAGCTTTGCATATCAGACTCATCAGGCTAATGGGGCAATAGTTCCCAGAGTCTGTACTCACTCCTCCTTTGTGGAGAGGGATGACTGTAGCAGTGCGCCATTCGGTAGGGACAAAGTCTGAAGTGAGCCTGTGATTGAACAGGGCACACAGGTGAGGTGCCAGTTCACCCTGTAGTTCATGTAAAACACAGCCAGGGATACTGTCAGGTCCCATAGAAGCTGTATTTTTGCCTTGGATAGTGCTGTTTTAACCTGAGCTGCAGTAATACTGGGTGCCTGGAAATCTAATGGTATTGTGATTTGTCCTTTGCGGGGGAGAGAAGGATAAAGTTGGCACTTAATCTGTCAGCCAGTATATTGGCAATATCTGTATAGGAGGTACCATTGTGCAGTAGCTCAGAGCAAATCAAGGTATTGCTGTGGAGATTCTTTACAAAACTGTAGAAGGCCTTGGAGTTGTCTTTACTATGTGCTACAATTCTGTTTTCACAGCTAGCTTTAGAGGATTTGATGAGGGATCTCAACTTTTTGTTGAGGCTGATGAGGGAGTTTTTCCAGTCTTGGGACTTCACTTTGTTCTGCATCAGTTTCCTCTTGCTGTTGTAGAGTTCGTTTATGGCAGGGGATACCAGATTGGTTTCCTTTTTTTGGAGGACAGCGTCTTGGGTCTATTGGGTATTGCGAGGGCCATGCATTTGTGTACATGTTCGTACAGTGCATTGGTATATGATTCACTGGTCATGCAACTATTCTCCATTTGCATGGGTGCTGTGATGTTAGTTACCTCTATTTTTTGGAGCCCAAAGTTAACTTTGGAGAAGATTTTCATGGTGGTTACCTTTACATGTGGGGTGGGTGGGAGTGATATGGATTTCCAAGGTGATTAGTTTATGGTCGGATCTAACCAGGGAGTAGTTGACTATTGGTGTAGAGCAATGGTCACCCATGTTAGTAATGACCAGGTCAAGCATGTTGCTACCTCTAGTGGGTGTAAGAACGAGCTGGTCCAGGCATTGGAATTAATGAATTCCAGGAAATGTTGGGCAAGTGTATTGGTACATGAGTAGTTTTCCCAGTTAATGGAGGGGTAGTTGAAGTCACCCAGTATGAAAATGTTAGGGTGCTTAGGAATGTGGACTGTGAGTCTTGGGATATGGTTGGGGACCTATAGCAGGCTATGACCTGAATCATTGTCTTACCCAATGTTAGCTGTATCTGAAGTATCTCTGATGTGTTATGTTGGGCTACCAGCCTGGAGGTGTGCACATCCTTTATGAATATGGAAACACCACTGCCTTTGGAGCTGCGGTCCAAGTTGGGTCTATATTATAACATTGAAGTCTAAAATCTTTGGATGTTATAATATCGAACCCAGTAGAGCGAACGCTTGAAATAGCGAAGCTGCAGAACACCGAATACTTTCCTAGGGAAGGTATTCAGTGGGTCATTTCTGCAGCTTCACTATTTCCTCAACTGTGGAGTGAAGGTTATGGACCGGGTTAAGGTAAGTGTGCGAATGAAGGTGAGTGTGCGATTGGGCATGGGTTAGGTGTGTTAGGGTTAGGGCGCAGGTCAGGTAAATGTGCGATTGTGTGGACATGAGGGTTAGGGTGGGGTAGGTGAGTTAGGGTTAGGGAGTGGGTAAGGTGAGTGTGCAATAGTTAGGGACCTTAGGGTTAGGGTTGGGTGAAGGCAAGTGGATAGCTAGTGGTGTATGTCTGGTTTAGTGTAGGGTTTTGTGAAGTGTATGTGTGTGGATTATTTATTTTGGTGAGCTTGAGTTGTATGTATCTTTGTCGGAACAGCAAATTTTTCCCTGGGAAAAAATTTGTAATTCTGACTGTTAGGTTTTCTGGTGTTTCGATTGAATGGGTTTGATATTATAACATTCAACGTTTTTAGACTTTGCTGTTATAATATAGACCCGTCCAAGTTCTGGGACTGAAAGGTGTGGAATGAGTTATAGCCTGGTAGTGCAGGGGTGCTTTCTGCTGCCTTGAACCAGGTCTCTGTTACACCACAAACGTCGATGTTCTCCATTTTAAGAAGTGCTTCGAGCGAGTGCATTTTGAGATTTAGACTTCTATGTTGAGCAGCATGACCCTCAGATTGCATTTGTTTGTAGCTGTTATGGTGATAATTTGGTCTTTAGAACACCACCTAAAAAAGGCACTATAGCGGTGGCAAGAGCATTGGCCAGTATCTGGATGCCCAGGGGTGACAGATGTAGGCCATCTCTGGCCAAGCATCGAGGGTTTGTCAATCATGTCATCCCAGGCAAACAGATACTGGATCCCCTTAGAATGACACCAGAAACTTAGCCAATTGTTGAAATCAATCATTTTCTGCTTGTACTGTGGTATCATTCTGGGTGTTGGTAGGATGCTGCTCAAGGCTAGGGTCATACCCGCCTGGGCTACATAATCCAAGAGCTCCTCCATGTCTCTTTTCATGTAGTCCAGGGAGTTACGTCTCAGGGGAGTCACACTCACATGTACAATGACAGAGTCATATTTGTACCTGTTGTTGAGAGACCTGAGTGCATGCGTTATGTGGCAGATCCTGGCACCTGACAGGCAGTTGACTGTTACTTTCTCCTTATTCAACCTAGTGAGTGGGACATCAGTATGCCTCACTATTGAGTCACTTATGACTATTGTGCTGGGCATGCTGTTTTGCCTTAGGGACTTTGATTGAGTGGCACATTGTTTAGGAGAGTTATGTGTCTCATGATTAGTGTTGTGTTGTGGTGGTCGAGTGCATTTCTGCCTTGGAGGTCTCTGCTGTTTGGGTAGATTTTTATTGAGAGCCTCCGCGAAGGTGGGTGTGTGGTTTGTATTTTTATGTAAAGGCAGTGCTGGTGTGTGCTCTGGAGGGCTATGTGTTCCATGTGGTGTGATGCAAGTGTTGACCTTCTCCTCTTGACCAGCTTGGCTGGAGAGTGTGTGGCTTCCAATTTGGATATATAAGTGCATCTCTCACAAGTCTGAGTGTTGGGAGGTAAGAGGACAGGGTTGTCGGTGTACATGAGGCAGTTGCTACATTGCCTCAAGATGCCCAAGTTCACCAGGTTAATAGGAGAAAGCACAGGGAGCTGACCTTTAGACATGCCTGGAGGGGTGGGCATTAATAATAAGTACTGGAGCTGTTTCTTTGTAGAACGTTTAGTGCTGGTAGCACGCTTGTGTGCTACAATAATTGCTAGAAGAAGTCTGGTAAAGTGCTAGACTAATAAGCTAGTAAAAGTGCAGGAGAGGAAAGAACTAGCAGATCTAAGGGAAAAATTGAAGAGCAGATTTGACATGACTCAGAAGCTTACACACAGTCCTGGATACAGTAAATGTGTATCTGGACTAGACTAGTTACAGGAAAGGTGGGAAACATGTGCAAATGTGGGCTTTTAAATCTGAAAGTTGAAAGAGATGGAAAAACTGCCCAAACGGCCAATAAACTAGAATTTCTGGGGCAGAAACCACTCCTTTTGTGGTAGATAGGCTACCTAGTGCTTACCACTCCCACTGACAAGCTAGAAGGCTTCCCTCTGACACAGGAAGGCTTGGGGGGCTCAGAAGCTTACAAACAGTCCTGGATACAGCAAATCTAGATCTGGACTAGACTTGTAGGAATGGTGGGAAAGAAGTGCAAATGCAGGCTTTTAAACCAGAAAGTTGAAAGATATGGAAAAGACTGCTCAAAAGGTCAATAAACTACAATTTCTGTGCCAGAAACCACTCATCTTTTGGTAGATAGGTTACCTAGTGCTTACCACTCTCACTGATAAGCTAGAAGGCTTCCCTCCAACACAGAAAAGCTTGGGGGGCTCCGAAGTTTACAAACAGTCCTGGATATAGCAAATCTGTATCTGGACTAGACTAGTTACAGGAAAGGCAGGAAATAAGCATTTTTTTTCTTTACAGAAGAGCAGCTAAAACAGCACTAAAAAGAATTCAAGTGTAGTGCAAGTGAGCACACGAGTGTGTAGCAATATTAAAGCAAATACAGTTTAAATAAATGCAATTTATTCAAACTGCATTCTGAAGTGAATTCAGTTATTGTTTTATTTAACTCTGAACAGTTAAAAAGTGCCAAAAAATATACTTATCAGCTGAGTAGTACACTCAGTAAGAACACAAGGAGATTCTAGCAAAGTTTTTTTTTAGTAAAGTGGAAAGAGAGAAAGGAGAAATAGAAGATAATTCAAGGTTAAAAATAGCTTAAAATGTATAACATATACCATACATGATCAATTACATTACAGAGACCATGAAACAGTGACATAAAGGACACATTATTATTCCAGGGTTAAAAAAATTCAAAGGGACATATTCCATGGTGACTGTTTGTTACCACTGCTCATTTGTCTTTCTCTTAACCCATTAAGTGGTCTACTTAACATATTAGGTCAAGGCTACAATTTAGCTCCCAGAAAACAATAAAGTGCAAAGACTCCTCTTCTTCTTTCTGTGGATGATTTAAAACAGTATAGCTCATCCGATGAGGAAATGAAAGCACAAGTACATTTGGTCAGAACTTTTTCAGATGATATAAGAATGTCTTTTGGTCTTAATAAATGTGCAAAAGCAACCTTTAAAGCAGGAAAACTGCAGCACCAAGAAAATATCAGTCTGGGACAGGAATGTGATATAAAGGAACTTGAACTTGGGGCTTGATAAAGGATCAACAATAAAACACGAACAAATGTGAATAAAGCTTAGTAAGGAATATTTTAGAAGACTAAAATTAATGTTTAAAACAGCTTTGACATCTAGGAACAAGGTCCAGGCAATAAACCAATTTCTTCTTTCTGCTCTAACCTACAGTTTTGGAGTGATTGACTGGCCCGAAAAGATATTGGATCGGTTAGACAGGAAAACAAGGAAATTGCTTAATGCTTATCAAATGATTTATAAAAATCAGTGAACACCAAGATTATATAATCCCTGCTCTGATGGTGGTATGACTGTCCTTGAAACTGATAACATATATACATCTGCAATTGTAAGACTGCACAATCTGCTGTCCTTACAGGATCCAAATGTAGTGAAAGTTTTAAAACATGAGGAGAATAAGTCTAAGATGACTTCCCTGCTTAGTTTAGCAAAAGCTTATCGGTGTCAAGAGGGAATGGAAATCAAACCAGAAGTAGATAAAAATCAGGCAAAGGCTGAATTTGACAAAAAACAAAAAAAAGAATATAAGATAGAGGATCAGATAAGAACACACGAAATGTGGAAAATGCATAAATATAGTTGCAAGTACAGAAAACTCTTGGAACAACCTCATGTCAATCAAGACCAAATGCAGGAATGGTTAAGGAGGGGTAAATTTAAATCTAAAGGCGAAAGGTTAATATTGACAGCCCAGGATAGTGGATTACATACATGCTGGTTCACAAAGAATTTTGAACATGTGGGAAAACTGACAAAGGCAGGTTTTTTAAAACCAAATGAGAAACAGTTGCACACCTTGTTGCTGGTTGTGACATACTAATGGCAGATGGACTGAATACTGAAAGACATAATAATGTGACAAGACTGTTGCATTGGAGAGTGTAAAAATATTATGGTATTGAAGTAGCCGAGAAGCATTGGCAGAAATGAGGGCAATGTGGAAGAAGGATATACAGACAGTTCCAATAGAAGCAGGAGCAATAGATATTATAAAAAAAGAATTTACAGTCATACTTAGATATGCTATTCATACATGTAACTTCATATGAATTGCAGAAGGAGTCATTTCTGGACAAATTGTGGGTGCAATGAAAAGCACTTCTAGCTAACATCAAAGATTGCAACAATACTAATTTCATGAACTTTAATCATACTTTGACTTAGGAAGAGGTCCATTCCCACCATGGTATTAGGATCTCAAAAAACTTGGAGAAGTTAAACCAGGAAAAAACTTTTGTAAAATCATCCTTTTGACCTGATATGTTCTCCTGTATGAATCAAGGAAAACACCTGAACTTAGACTCTTTCAAATGTAGCTCACACTTCACCTTCACTACCAATTCAAGTGTTCCTGCTTCATAGACAAAATCTAAATCACTGACCTCTCCCTTCTTTATATTTCCATAGCATTCAACTTTATCATTTAAACTTCACATTTCTATATACATTTGTCCTTGTTATTATTGTCTTGTACAAAATGGTAATATTGTAACTAAGTTATTCTGAACATCATATTATTAATTAGATAGCAAACTATGTTTTTTTTTTTTATTTGACTATATTTCATCCGTTTCCTCTTCATGTGCAGCAAATGTATGCACACAGTGTTTCTACTCTGCCTAATACTAGCACGTTATACTGCTTTAAATGTATGCATCATGTTTGTATATGTATCTGTCATATGGCCTAAGTTTGTGACTGAAGATGGTCCTGTTACCAGCTGAACCACAAACTGAAATAATGAACTAAATGTAGCTGTTAGCACAGAGGATTTAAGGCTTTTAGCTAGCAGCTTCCTGTTGTAAAGGAACTGATTCCAACAGCCTAAATATATCTGCTGTGTTACTTTGAGCAAGTCACTAGACAGTGCTCCAGTGTAGTTGGGAAATTAGGCTAGGTTCCTCAATGGTGTACTGGACTGCAAGCCTGGCAACTACCTATGAAACTGTTAGTTATAATAAATATATAATGTCATCTATAAAACTCCACAAAATCTTCCAAAAAGCATTTTGTTTTCTGCTTAACCACCCTCCTCCTTCCATGTATTCTACTGGTAGATTTCTGAATTCTTAACTGAAATCTAAGAGCTTTGCACATGATTCACTGTCTACCAACAAATTGTACCTGTTTTGCTACATTACATTTCTAGTTTACCTGTATTCTTTCAAGAACATCTATATCCCAGACTTCTCTAGCTAATATGAAATCAAAACCCTCTTCCTTATTCAAACCAAGCTCCTACTAGATATATTGAAACATCACTTCAAGTTAAATTATTTATTTTGTCTCTTTTCTTTTTCTTTGTCTCCTTTCTCTGCTATAACCCTCTCCTTCCAGATTACCTTGAAAGTATCCTATCCAACACTGTTAACACATGGTCACATCTTTAGGGTTCAGTGGTACAATCTGTATAAATGTCTTAGTGCAACCCAAAGTGCCTTTGTATTTGATTCAGATGCCCTGGCCACAAGATGTACTTCCTAGTGCAGTGTGAGAAGGCAGAGAGATTGCTTTAAGATTTTATTAGCAAATATTTAAAGAAGCCATATGACAGATACAGTAAAACATCCTTGAAATCTTATCTTCATGCATCAGAATGTCATTATAGTTAATGACACAAACTACCATAGTTACATCATTTGCTGAAGACATACAGATTTGAGAAAGGACAGATATGATGTAAGCAAGGATGTAGCCAGGCATGATCTTTGTACTCTACTGAGTACATTTTTTTTTCAGAGCATCACATCAACATAGATTTTTTTTCAAGTCATATTATCTCTACACTTGTCTAAATGAATGCCTTTAACAACAGGTGCGATATTGCTAATCTAAAAACAATATCTTTAATAGCTTTATGGGGAAAAGATTAAAATGTTACTTACATTTATTAAGTACTTGGTGGGGCAGCATTTTGAGAGATGTGTCCATTTTTAATTGATAGATGTCCGAGAGGGGTAGTACTAAGAGCTTGTGAGTACAAAATAGAATTTGCTTGCTATACTATCATGCAACCACAGATAAAACAAAAAAGGAAAGACAGTAAAACTGGAAAGCAATGAGCCACAATGCCCATAGTCTGAGCATGTTACTTAAACTAAACCACCACTGCTAATGGCTGAACACTGTCTTAATATTTTGGCAGAAAAAGAAATATGGTATTTGACATGCTGCCAGACAAAGGGTTAAGAAGCAAATAGTACAGATTCCAAATGGACTTCAGAATGCATCATTGTTAAAAATATTGTTTTTACTAACAGGGAATAGATACCCAAAGTGAATTGAATTCACGCTAATACAAAAGTGGTAAATTCTGGAAACAGTCTTTTTGGACTTTCTGTGAATTAATTTGCGGTAGACTTAGAAGAAGACTGTACCTCTTGCTTAAGAGACAACTTTATGTTGTAGTGCTGATATTAAAGAAAGTGGCATTACTGAATAAGTGACCTAAAGCATAACAACTTAAATTCAATTAAAAAATAAAAATAAAAAACAAATAAATAAAAGAATAAAATGAGGTATCTGAAAAGCAGAAATCCAGAAAAGGAGTACAGTAGGAGAATGGGGTCATAACAGCAAACAGATGTTAGGGGACTTTTACTGGATGAGCTAAAACTAAGCTACGTATTGGCATACTATTATAATGTGAAAACTTGCGATTTGAATTTTGAAATTGATTACTCAATGCTCAGCTCATAATTGTTTATAAACAAGCAAAATTAATGTTTACATACAACATGTGATAAAAAGGTCTGTTACACTTATAAAGTAAATATTTGTTGAATTGCAATGTATTAGATATTGTTTTATAATCATGCAATAAAATGCTATAGCTTTTTCTCATACCATTAGCCTGGGTCATGTACCAGCCAATGAATACAGGTAACATGTAAACAAACCAAGAACTATGGAATCAACCAAATAAACAAATAAATGGGCAAACAAGCAGTGAAAAAAGCAGAAAGAAATGCAGATAAAATACCATAATGTATAGGAATGTGCATCACTTGTAAAAATTACATGTTAGAGCCAGTTCTATGGCATAGAGGGGTAAACCACCATCTATGGTAGAGCAAGCTCAATTTGACTAGTGGCCTGAGACAAGAGTTGCTGGCTGGAGAGAGAGAGAGAGAGAGAGAGAGAGAGAGAGAGAGAGAGAGAGAGAGGAATAATGAAGCAGAGTCTGCTTTACTCTGTCTGGGGGAGAAACAGCAGAAGATAAAGAGATGGAGCCTGCTCACATCTCTGTAAAGAATTGTGGGATCCATGCAGCAGACTCCATGTTAAATCACAAATGGAGACTACCGATCACCACAGACACTTTGCCTTAAAGGGACTGAGCATTTTTTTCAGAACAGAATCATTCTTTAACCATAATATTAACAACTGCAACCAACAGCAATAAAATTAAGATAGTAAAAAAATCAAACAACATAAACCATAGCTCTAACATATATCTTTATTTCAATAGACAGAAAATAATAAAACAATATGATACTGTCTTAACATTCTAGCAAGAATAAAATGTAGTCCAAAAGAAATCTAATAATTTTAGTTTCTTTTGAGATGACCCTAATGCTTGTGGAAACATGCAATAATTTCCTTGCTCCAATTCAATTTTTATTTATTCAAAAATATAAACTTAATAGCAGGAACAGATGCAGTCCAAAGGTTACTGGAATTCTTAACATTGCCCCTTGTGGTCCAAAAGAGCCAAAAGAAGAAATACATTTACATCAGGTAAAATGTCTTGTGATGCCCAACAGACAGAATGATATAGCTTAAACCATTTTAGTTTAATGGCTGGACATGACCAAATCATATTAAGATAATCTGTGTCATTAAAATTCATCACCAGCATGAAGCATGTGATAATTGTTTATTTTTCCATAACCTAGCAAGTGAAAGTTGCCAAGGACTGAACATTTTATATAGGCTAAAAGAGAAAATAAATAGAAAATTTGAGTGATAGTAACTCCTAAATACTTCTATCCATTCCTCTTCTGTGAGCTCCTCTTGAATCCATTTCACATATGTTTCATTAAGATTTACAAAACAACTGTGAAAATGTGGGTGAACCATTTATAAAGATCTGCTATGTTCAGCTAACAAGAAAAAGATAAATGACAGAACCTTAGGAATAGCTTTATGCTTAAATACTTCCAATTTGCCTACAATCCTGTCCCTTAAAAATGGAGCTCACCAAGGAGGAAAGATGTAGATACTGCCATGACAACAGGTTACCATTACCATTCAATTGAAGAAATCTCTTGTCCTAAAAGTCATTGACAAATATGTTAGCCCTAATCCAATCAGTAAAACAAATGTGAGCACCAAAAACACCAAAGCAAGCTTTCCACTGCTAAGAAACAGCCAACGGAGGTACTGGATAAACTATTTTATTGTTCAACACCAACTGTTTTTAAAAACTTTTGCTTTTCAGCACAAAACTGACTCCTGGTAGAGCATAAGTACAGAAATAAACCAAGCAGGTTAAATCGCTTTGCTTTTCAGCACAATACTGACCCTTGGTAGAGCACAAACACGTGAAAATAACCACACAGTTTGAATTTGCTTTTCAGCACGAAACTGACTCCTGATAGAGCACAAGTACAAAATTGGTCCAAGCAGTTTAAATCGCTTTGCTTTTCAGCACAATACTGTCTCTTGGTAGAGCACAACTACGTGAATAAACACCAAACAGTTTAAATCTTTTCAGCACAATACTGCCTCTTGGTAGAGCACAAATACGTGAATAAATCCAAACAGTTAAATCGCTTGGTCTCATTGCCAAGCTTTTTCAAGATCAAAAAGTAATGGATTTCTAACATCTTTTATAGGGACAATTAACCATCATGTGATAGCTTGATTAATTAAGTTCTTAAAGTTACACAAAACATTTCAAATGAGCAGTAAACAGTATACTTGCCACTGCTGTGAAAATACCAGTATTACTCCGTAAAATGGAAAACCTTAAATAAAACATATAGATCACTTTACTGTGCTTGTCACTACATTTACATTCAAAAGATTTAATATTAAAAATTAAAAACGTGTATAAATATATATATATAAAAATGTATAATAAATATATATAAAACTATATGAAGATACACCAAGTTTATAAAACAATTCCCAGCAAATCATGTATTTAATTATTTAATTATGGGGCCATATATAACAGTTTTAAAAATGTTTAAGTAAATTGATTGTTAAATAATCCAATCAGTCCAAACAAGGGTCTTGCAATATAGGATATATATATTACTAAACCAAATATTGCTCCATTTAATAAATCTAATTCTGGAATCATGGGCGAACACACAGAGCACTACCATTGTTCCAGCCCACCAGCATCCCAAATTCTGTTTTAATCTTTTACCCTAGGTAAGAAAAATCAAATTTGACCCACAATCAAATTGGTATAGGGATATTCCTGTCCCTCAGTACCTGCCATCTAAGAGATGTCTCTGGCATACATTTCCAAGTAAGGGACTCCAAGACCACCCAACAATTTGAGAAATGCCAGCTTTCATCTATTGACACTGTGATTTGATTTGAAAATTCAGGTTATGTAATTTTTCTATCTACTAGGTTTTTACAGACAGTATTTTGAGAAATAATCCCATTTTGATTGCCTGTATTTCATGCATAAAAAGTTCAAATGGCTCCAGGAAATATGTTTGTCCAGAATGGTGTAATATAACACTTTAAGTCCACTTTAAATTTAATGGGTAGGCCAGTGGTAATGCTTAAATAAAAGCATTCCTTAATAATTGTAATCCCTGTAATTGAGGTAAGTGGGCAGAGCATGGCAAAATAAGCCTTATTTAGTGGGAACAAAACTGTTTTGGACATGTTGATTTAAAGACCAGAGACAGAAATGTAAACCTATCTAAAGAGTTAAAAGCCTAAGGGACCATTTTAATAGGACCACAGAGCCATATTACCCCATCATCAGCAAACAAAGTTGAAAGAATCAGAGGTCTTAATTTAAGACAAATGTCAAACTCATATTCTTCCTTTTTGAAATACTAAGTAATATTTCTACAACTATTATAAAAAGTAAAAATGAAAAAGGACATCCCTGTTTCATTCCCCTTGATAGACTAAAGCCTTCTGAAAGAATGCCATTATGTATTATGTATAAACATAGTACTGAAACAAAGGATAAGGTAATTGAAACTTTTTCACGAAGTCGTAGGAAAAATTATATCCTGCCAAGGATTGCTATAAAAAAATCCCATTTAACAGAATCAAACACACTTGAAAAATGTAAGAGAAGAACGACCCTAGATACCAGATCCCCATCCCCACCCTTAATAAAACCTTGTTGCCTGTCCTTACTTAATTTATCCAAAAGATTCTCCGATTGAAATGTTAACATTTTAGCATACATTTTGTTATTAAATTCAAGTAATGAAATATGTCCGTAACACCTAGCATTGGCAAAGTCTTTGCCAGTTTTAGGTAAATAAATTACCCTCACTTCATTCATTGAAGTCATAAATTGTTGCAATTGTTCTGCTTCCCTATATAGAGTAAGTAACAAGGGGCTTAAGAGTTTTTTTTTTACTTTTTGTAAAATTCGGAAATAACACTGCCTGGTCCAAGTGCCTTCCCTAATTTAAAAGTATCTGTAGCCTTATTCACATCTGCTAAGGAGATTAATTTTACAAAAACCTGTCTATCTTCACTTGAAATGTGGGGAGGTCTACATTGCTTCAAAAAAAAAAAAAAACAGAAGCCACCTGTTTCCTTCGCTTATTAGCTTTATAAGAAATCATATAGTGTTTCATTCGATTCTTAAAACTCTTCCATTGGCCGGTAATTCCTTTCTCCTGAGTCTGCGTACCCCAGTATCAAGTAATAAATTTACCCAAGTCTTCAGTCCACTTTTTGTCCTTCAAAATATGTGGATCAAACCACCAGGAGGTACTCACCAAAGGGCAGAGCATTTGTAAATGGGAGACGTGCCCCTCGTATATGCATATTTTATGTCTGTAAAGTCATAAGGGACAAAGGCTGTGTATCGGGGCAGTTCTGAATATTTATTTATTTGTTAATCTGGTAAGGGGAATGATGATTATCTGATGCTATCCAGTCATGACCCATGCTACAAAAGCAAGGGAACCGCAGCATAATGTACGTATAACATGGTCAGTAAGCATGGCAAAATAAGATATGTGTTCGGTTTTTCAGTATGTTAATAAATAATAGGTTATTAAACAATAGAATCTTCATTAACATGCTTTATTAAGTCCATGCACAATGCTTGATATCACTGATCAGATAGAAAAAAAATCATACATTTGAGGAGGCACAAAGCATACGTATTATTATTATTAATATTATTATTATTAATAGAATCTCCCCAAAGCGCACAACCACAATTTCACACCTCAGACACAGAAAGGTAGCAGCGAAGACTTGACTGACTGCGCAAACTAGTATATTATGCGAAAGTTACACACGCGCACGAGAACACACGCACGCACGCGCGCGCTCAGACTAGTTTTGGTGCAAGGCTTCTGACTGCTGACCTTTGCTTCTAATGTGTTTTGCAACTGCAGCTGTTTAGCCTTGAAAGGGAGTAGAGCAATTGTACATCTCAGCACAGTTTCATACGTTGCATGGATAGGCTTCACGTAGTTGCAACATATATGCAAGACTGTCGGTAACTACTCTGTTTATTTTAAATTAGAATTAATAAATGTAAACCTTACAACCCTTAAGTGTTTTAGACCGGTGCTTAGGCATGGATCCTTACAGAAATTTGGGTGCTCAAAATGATGTGTTACATTTCTATTCTTAACCATAAAGGCTAATGGGAACAAGTCACTTTTTAGAATCTGCAAGTGTTCATTTCTTATCTTGACTGAGTTAATATACCTCTCAAAGTTTTGCAGTAGGTAAAAGGCAAGGGATGTGATCACACTTAAGTCCCTCGTAGCTTTAGTTACAGCGCTGCATTGTCGAGACTGCTTCGCAAGAGCAGACTCGTATGCATATGTTGAACTCAGTGCGAAAGCCCTCTACCTTGTACTTCAAAAATGATGGACAAAACCAAGACGATCAAGGGCAAACCCATAAAATCAGAGATAATTATTACATGTGGGTGCCATTCATTTAGGAAATCAATGGAAATGATTTTCGTTGGTCGTGGCTATCTGCTGGAAGATCAGAGGCTTTAGCACTAGGCACTAGTTTCTCACTATTTGGCACTAGTTTGTTACTATGATCCTCAATGTTTTGTCACAAAGTCATAAATTTAATGAGTGACAAGAGAACATTTTAAGGAAGAATCAGAGGCATCCCTTACAATCGGTGCTATTTGATAAGTGTGCTACGATTTTATCTTCGCCTAGTTGGCATTTCTTAGACTTGAAAATGCGCCGGAGTACAGCGATCAGCAGCAGATGACGCAAACATCGAGCTCCCCCCAAAAAGTGTTTCAGGACGAAGATGGCGGCAACTTAACACCGGACTGGGATGAGTGTGTCTATAGGAAAGCGAAATACTGGCTATTGTGCTAACAGCAAGGAAGACAACTCGCCAGGCTAAACTTGCAGCACGTCTTATTTAGCAAAAAAAATCCCTGCATGAAAACGAAGAGGGCAATGAAAGTAGTTTTCGGAAAAGGAGAGACTGCATGTGCATCAACGTCAAGAGGAAAGAGGCATGCTGCCTCAGTGAAGTAGGTTTTCCTCCTGAGAGCTGTGGATAACTGTGAAATGACAATGCCTGACTTCATCACGTTGCTTCCACTAATTGCATAACAATACAGCAGAAATCGCTGAATAAAGCTGGTGCCACGTGAAAACAAACATTTAGGGGAAAATCAGCCAGGAAAATAATTAAGTCAATGAATATTGTAGTAAAGAAACCCTTACGGTGGAGTCGACCACAACTGCACTTTTCCAAAATATGACCAGCGGTGCATGGATATGTCTGCAGTATCATGATGGCTTAACATTGTGGTGTGTACCCCGGGAAAATAAAACCCCTTTCACCGAGTCAGAGAGGGCCCAGAAATGGCGACTGTCCTTAGCATCTCTCTTGTTTTTCACAGTCCTGCTGTCTGATCACTTGTGGTTTTGTGCCGAGGCGAATTTGACAAGAACTAGAGACACAGAGCAAGAGGACACGTTTCCAGTTAGTATGGATGCTTACTTATCTTCAGCAGACTACCCTGATGTACTTTTCACCCCACCCCCCAGCAGTAGAGATAATGACATATTTTTAGGAAATTCTGTCAGACCTCTTTGGCGTTTAAAAAACTGTCATCTACTTCGCCCATCTGGTCAGTGTTTTAATGCTGAAGACCCAGAACATGTATGTGACAGTTTAGGTGAAAACATAGGGAATAAGTCCACCAGTACCAATTTTAGCGATTTGTACCTTTCCTTTTGCAATTCGTACTCCATGTCAGAACTGTTCTCTGGGTTGTCCAGTCCTGAAAGCTTGAACTGCAGTCTGGAAGTTATTATGGACGGAGATACAAATGGATGTATTCGATGTTTACAGGCTTATCAGCGCTATGATCATCGTGCCCAGGAGAAATATGAAGAGTTTGAAATGTTACTGCAGAAGTACTTACAGTCAGATGAATACTCTGTCAGAGCGTGTGCTGATGAGTGTAAGGTAGGACCTTAACTTTTTCTTAGTTGGCTCCTTTGAGGTGAGTTGAGAGCAAAACCTGCCGGTCTCCATGGTAATTGATGCGTATTGGCAGAGAAGGTTAATTATGCTTTGCCTGTGAAAGTCATCTTCAACTGAGCAGGTGTAAAATTTCAAGTTTCTTTCCAGTAATTAATTTATTCTGAGTCGCATAGTGAATTATAAACCGTGGTCCACTGTCTGGAAGTTGACATTTAAATAGTGAAAAGTGAGTAAAATGGGTTTGTGGATGTACAGAAAAACTATATCCTTGTCTCTGTGTAACTGTCTGGCGTGCTTAAAAAATGCTGGTAACAGAATTCTTCCTCTGGAATTGTCTGAGAGTGCAGTGTATTGTTGGGTGTTAGTGACCCTTTACGAACTTTTGATTGTCTAAACGCTTACTTATTTTTAAGATGTTCTTGTCCGAGGGTGCAAAACCAGAAAGCACATATAGCGAAGGCAAGTGACTAATACTGTAACACAAGCAGCATATTGTACAGTACAGGCAGCCTGCAAGAGTTTTGATTAAAAACTTGAATAATACTTTCTAGTATCGTGACAGTAATGTCTAACAAACTTTAGTTGTTGTAATGTGGAATAATTCAGACTAGTGTTCTGCATGATGTTAGGATGACTAAAGGAGTTATATATATGGTGATACACACCGAACGACATTAATATTTAAATGTGCAAATCGATGTGATTTGTAGAGCTCAGTACTAAAAAGAAAAGCATATATGTGCTTCTAGTTTAGACTTTTTGTGATGGCTGCTTGATGACGAGTGGCGATAGAATCCATATTTGCCCACAGTGCAAGTGCAATGAAACATTTCCATTTAGAAGTACGGATGGGTTTTCAAAACTTTAATATGTCAACATATAGTATTAGATTTGTGGTTTTAACTGAAGATGTGGTGAAGGACCACCCAGTGAAGATTACAGTTGTATACGATAGTATTATTTCAGTTGTGTACTGCTTTTCTTGCTTTGGTCTTTAAACGAAAGTTGGAACTAAAACACTATATAAGTGTACGCATAATGACATTACTAAAAATGTGTTTATATTGTAAAGTATGTAAAATTTTTAGATACGAATTATCAAGGCATCTCTGCATTTACTGTAACTCAGCAGTTGTGGTTTGTTGACGTCTCAGTAGCTGTAGTTTTGCCAGTTCGCGTCTTGGAGGTCTTTCGGCATCTATGTGATGTTAAGTGAACATTTTGCATATGGTATGGACTCTGAATGTACCTATGACCTGTTACCGTAATGTTTAGTAGAAGTGTCTTTTAATACACTTTTAAGACGTTTAAAACTTTGTTATCGCACTGTAGTATCGAGATGGCCTGAAAGACGATCCTTGTAGTGTTTGTTAGAAGGTATGGTTGTGGAAATGAACAGACTACAAATAACTGTCTTTATAAGTGTGTAGTTAAGTTACGTCTGCTATAGATAAATACACTTTGAACGCTTTAAGAAAATAATTAAATAACTGGTTTGGGCTTTTGGGGGTTGGAAGCATGTAAACATTTCCATTACTAATATTAGTGAATGTTTTACCTATGTGGTGGAATACACTTAAAACAGCAAAAGTGAACTTCGTGCAGTTTTGGACAGCCCGTAGAAAGCACTTGCATACGATACCCGTTAACCAAGATACTGGAAAGCAAGCTCTGTCCAGGGTACTGAAATACAGAACACTGCCGCAGAAGTTGACTTTTTGGGGGTCTGGGTCTCATTTATATCCTTGTAAATAATGACACACTATCTTAAAAATAAAGGGTGTTTGTGAGACAAATTTATGTTTTCTCAAGCAGGCTATCACTCCCAAAACAATTTAAATGCCACTGACTGGGTTTGAAAAATAAACCATTAGTTTATCACGTCTGTAGTTCATTAGGTGTCAGCAGTACTTTTACAAAACCGCATATTAATTTCTCTAACAGTTTTGCATATTCTTAACACTGAAGCAGCAAATCTGTGCTTTGGGTATTTAGAGTATTGCATCTGTGTATTGTACACGGAAATGCCACGATCTGTGGAAATATGTAAAGGAGTGTAGATAGAATTCAAGATTTTCAGTTTCGTATGCAGGAGTTAAAATTCAATGAGAGTAAGAAATTTTTTTTTGTAACTGGCACCGTTTTGTTTGTGGCATCAGTGCATTCAAAATGGTCTTGATGATTTGGAAAACTCCTGAAGTCCCTCAACAATCGTTTCATATGATTTTGCTGAACTGTAGCCTGGGAAGAAACATGTTCGTACATTAGCACAACAGGTAGAATGATACCATGTGGTAAGGGCTACTTGCATTAATCTACTGAAAATTAAATGGCACTTCCTAAAATGCATAGCATGGTATTTGTGTATGCATAGTCTGATAAAAATTAACTCAGATGATACTTAATATTGACTTCAATATATGCAGAAAATGTGACATTTAATGTGACACCTAGGACTCTACAAAAAGTAATATGCTAGTCATAAAAAAGATTATTTTGGTTGCAGTTATATTCTACTGTACATGTAAGCAGATTTGCATGCCATTTTACATTGTTACTCAGGTCTCACCTACTTTCACTGCAAAAGGCACACATTTCAAAATTCATTATTCAGCTGTATAATTCAGTTACATAAATTCTTATTATTTATCTTTCCAGCTGTCCATCTTTTAAACTATCTAGCTCTAGTAATCATGAATTGTTAGACTCACTGTTAAATGTTTGTACAAGGAGAGAGTGTGTTGTATTAGTCTCATTTGAAACGTGTGATAGTGTATGGGTCCAGTTTGACCAGTAATGCAAAGAAGTAAATTGACATGTAGTCATATAAAGAGAAACATTGTAATTCTATGTAAACTAATGTAATATTCTCTCTTACCCACAGTAGCTTTTAGGCAGACAATAAAATCAGATGACCACCAAAATGTAAATAGACATGTCCTCATACAATGAAGAAAAAGTGATGCAGTGTTGGTTAGAAAGTAAGACAGCCAAAGAAACTCCTTTTGGGAATGCATGCAAAGATTGTACAAAGAGTAGTGTTTGCCAGGTAAGTTGTCCAGTTCTGTAGTTTACCTGTGGTCTTCATGACAGTCAAATCTGTAGACAGAATTTATTCCATGGAGATAAATTCAAAGTGAACATTATATATTTCACAATTGTTTTACTGACTTGAATGAAGTCTGAAAGTTACAAACTGTAAGCATTGTTATTTCAGCATAAGCAAACCAAAAATTAATAGTTGTTTACTGAGTTATGCACGGTATATGGATTATATTATAAGATAGTCTCAGAGTCTTTCTAGTTAGTGTTAAATTCCTCAGCATAGTTTTTTTTTTCTGTCCTTTTAATCTCACTGAAGAATTTTCCACTGCACTCACATGCAGACAGCTTCATTCCCATACAGTCATGGTAGTGAGTTTTGTTAGATCAGACTGGTAAGCCTAGTAAGTTTATCAGTTCACTCAAACTGATAAAAAAAAAAAAAAAAAACATGCTTATTACATATTAAATACCTACCATGTGTCATATGCCACCAAATATATTGTCAGTATAAAATGTAGTAGCTCTTGATAATGTCAACAAGGAGAAATACTTTCTTTAAAAACAGAGCAGATGCTGGAGTTTAATGACTCAGTTTATACTGCAGTTAAACGGATGTTGCCCAGGACTCATGTGTTTATGTCACCTGTATAATGCTTTGGACTCAAACTTCATGCTCATTTCAGACACACACATGCACATGTGCATGCAGATAGCTACACAGTGCATACTTTTGGAAATATCTTACTTGGAATATTGTATCTTAATGTGATGGCCTTGTTTCAGGAGGTGTATCTTGGTGGTGAAATTCATAAAACAGAGGGCTAGAAGATATGAACTTTGCAGAAAGAGTAGAGACCCTTAACATGTGTTGTCTAGTGGAAAATACTTGTGATATGAAACAATGTTGATATAAACTGGATAAAACAGTTCTAAAATAAAGGATGCAAATGGCTGCAATTAAGGAAATCATTGTGAGAGGAAGAGTTTTGAATAGTTTACTGAAGAGATGTGGCTAAAAACTAACATAGAATAATTACCACATAGAGACTAAGGTGGTACCAACAATGTCTTCACCAGGAGCATATACTGTGACTTGATAGTAGGTTTATAAAAAGAGCTTGAGGCAGCCAGACTAGTACAATGGCTACAGGTGTTGGTTGAGGTTTGTTTACTTACTGTGCTATCTATAACATTATATGAAAACACACAGGATGCTAATCACTTCTCTTAGTGCAGAATGTAGAATCACATATTGTTCAGATAAGTATGGATCCTGTAAGAAAGTTTTTAGACCTTAAAACTGTATCATTTGGACTAATGTTATGAAAAAACATATAAAAGTGAATGGATTAGGAGAGTGCAACATGCCATTTGTTGTTTAATATTCCATCTCTGTGTTCTGTTTTATGCATTCACTTAGTATTTAGCAATAGATTGCATTTCATGGATATTTGTATAATAACTTCTTCAAAACTACATAAGACTGCTGTTTTAATATCTGGAATTGTTGCAATAGCATTAAAGGAGTTATGATGTCCTTTTAAAACAGAATAAAGCTCTTTAAGAAACAGTATCATGGCTGTTACATATAAATAGTTGAATTCAAGAAAACTGACTTACTTTCTTAGCAAATAAAACTTAGCAGTTACCTCTTGCAGTATTATACACTAAATCAAGACCTAAATTAAATGGATTTGTTAGCTTGAAGACTAACAAAATGAAGGCAAAGGTATAATTACAATATTTTTGTCTTCAAGCAGTACTCTGCAGAACTTTAGAAACACACTGAGGTTTGTGAATATGATGCAGAAAGCATGTGAGACCTTGTTTAATCTGAAGTAGAAAAAGGATCTTGGTTAATTTCATGTAAAAGAATCGATATGATAAAATGGATTCATATGCTGAATACAATTGTAATGATAATATGTAGCCGCAGACTTATCTGCAAAGTGCAAGACTATAGTACAAAGCATGGCAACTGCCCTACAATGGGTGCAGTTTGAACATTCTGAAAATAGTTTCTAGCTGCTAGATATGCAATATAATATATTTGTGACAGTTTATTTGATGAGCAAGACAAACTGCATTCCATTCAAAAGACATCTTTCCAACAGATTGTTATAGAGCCCCTGAGTATAGGTTATACAGAGGCTGATGCCTGTTAATGTCACTTGAAAGGGCGTTTAGCTGAGTAATTCTGAGAGCACTGGTTTTTATACTTACTCCATGCATTTTAAATTCTGTTATTTCTTTTCTTATGTATTTTGTAAGAAGGAAACTTACTGACATATTATGTATTCATAAATTAATTACTGTGTTACAGCTTTTGCTAACATATAAATGGTCTTTATTGTGAGACAAATAGCAATTCATACAGTAATGGAAACAGAAAATCTGAATAGTGAAACTTAAAGCTATAGGACAGGAGGGGTAAAGTTGTCATATACTATAAAACAGCATCAGCAAAATTGTTTTACTTGCATCAAAATACTGGAAATAAATGATTTACTTTTATGAAACTATTTCACTACCAAAGCTAAATATGCCACATTCCCTGATTGTTAAACTCAAAGTTTGCCTTTAATAATTTTGCACCCTTTCCTTATAGTACTGCAGCTTTGTGTATAAAGGATGGTGTTAGAGAGCACATCTTTGTTTCATCTGTTTTTACTTATGTGTTGGTGTGGGTGTTGGATGTGTGAACAGAAGGGAAATGTTAAAAATATCTTTCTTTTATGTTTGCATTTTAGTAGCATGTCAGATGGCTGCACATTTCACTTTGAATCCCTCAGTGCAGAATCTGTTTGTTCCTCAGATAATTTCAAAGCAATGTGAAACCTGTTTGTTGTAAAGTGAGTACTTTGGAAACACATTTATGGGATGAGTAATAGTCAAACAAATTTTCATTAGGGTTTAATCTTTTTTTTTTTCAGAAAATATTCATTTTCTTATCATACTTTTAATTTTTAATATAAACTGACTAGTTTATTACAGTGAAGAGAATAATGTGTTTTCATTATGAGAACTGCGGACATTCTGTAGGTGGATTTAGAGTAGTATCTAATACACATACACTTTAGTGAGTTTTTTTACCTTTAAGGTAACTTTCACATGAAATGCTCATTGTTTAGTTTTTTTAATGTAATCACAATACAGATCTGACTTCTTGACAAAATAGATTATCAATACATTGATGACATTCAAATTGTATTGCATTATGTGCAACACCCTCTATGTCTCCTCTATGTCCAGAATTATTAATTTGCCATTGTCAAATATGCCAGCACTTATTTTGGTGGATCAATTAAGTTTAGGTACAGGGTACAAACTTTCTGCAAACTTCTTCTTTTATCTCATTTTACAAATGATTCCCTGGTGAAAATTATCTTTAAACCAAAATCCTTAGGGTAGCTATATATAAACCTACTGAAGAAGCGTCAGTTTAGTCTTAACTTAACACGGTTTACAAGAGATAATTATTGTAAGTAACAGATGGTACTTTATTCTATCTGAAAAAAGAGTTTCAAAAGTTTATTTAATGGAAGTGACTCTGTTTTTGATTTATCTTGTGAAAATTGTATAGTTTTCCCTTTATAGAAATGATTCTCTAAAATAAATCATATTTAGTGAAAATTTACATGGAGAGGGAGCAGCCCTCGCATCCCATAGGAAACTTTAATTGTTCCAGCATACTAGGGCAGGTAATATATGCCTGATCCAGAATTAATTCAGTTTTGTACAACCTTTACCAAATGCTATAACTAGACTATAAAAAGACTTATGTTGGAACAGCACAATACAAATTATATGGCTGTATAATTTAGAAAAGTATAGACTGTAATATTTACAGATTTACTGTATAATAAAGAGATTGAGACTAGTGCATGCATATTAAGAAAGAATATTCCACTGTTCTCATGCATTCCATTTTCATAATTCTAATCTGAATTCAAGAACAGTAAATTAATGGCTGCCTTAGGTACTTATAATATTATGTTAATAGTCCAGATTCAGCAAATGCTGCTACAAGATAAACATGATTGATAATACTAGAATGGGTTATATTTTTCAGTCTACTGAGCCATGGGTTAAGGTTCTAATAATTAACAGATTGAAGATAATTTTATTTTGTTAATATAGCAGATATTGATATTTCTGTGCTGGTTAAAGCTTGCATTTTGCCAAAGTTACTTCTGCCATTTAGAAGGTTCTCAATAATACAGCTTTAAGAAACAATTTTGTGGAACCACAAGCTTTTCTTACAATTCAGTTTAGATCAGCATATGACCATTCGGAGGAATTACTACAAATATGTTCCATCCTATTCAAATAAGAACATTAAAGAGAACTGTTACATAGAAACTATCAGATGTCTGAAAAGACAATGTGGTCATCTTACTCAGTAAATTTATAATGGCATCAGTGCAGGAGTAAAGGTCTCTTTTTGCATACATAATGGTGTATGATCATAAATGAATGCTTCTTTATGTGCCTCTCTAATAAACATGTTCTATTTTCTTATGATTATTAGGTTTTGGGGAAATAGATGCATACACAAGAAGGGAGATAGAACTATTCCTTTTAATGCCAGTTACTGCAAAAAGACTTTTTCTGGAGATATGGAATTTATTCTTATAAAAAAATGTTACATTTTAATTAGAAAGTGATCTTTATATGAGGCTTTAGCTTTCAAATATGTGTTGGAATAGCTGCAGTAAATGCCACTTTACATTGTGATATAGCAGGAATACTTTCAATGTCGGGTTGCTGAATGGGATTTTGTTTATCACTTAACATTTTATATATTCGAAGTGTGAGTAATGTGTGTGTCACTAATTTGGATGTTGAAAAATAACTTGGTGAAATAAAAATAAAAATATTATGGTAGTATACAAACCATAGCTGAGACAGAAAAGGAATAGGCAGTATTGGGAAGTGTGGGAAAGATCTATGGAAGAAGAGAAAAGGAGTTATATTTTGCATGCTAATTCTGACTTTGCCTGATTTTTGATTATGAAAAAGCTTTCTTCTTCCAAAATGAACTTTTCATTGCTCAGTTAACAGCAAATTTATTGTGTGATTACTGATATTTCCTCCATGTTATGATCATGGCTTAAGCCCAGCATTAGTTCTACCATCAGTAGAAGTGTTTGGCTCTGACTTACCAGAGGTTCTTAACATTCTAGTAAATAAACACAGTTTTTGTAAAAAACGCATGTTAACCTAGTCAGTCTTCATTTATTATCATTAGTACCTTGCATGATGATTTACTGTCTGTCAAAACTTGATAAAAGGAAAATAAAAACTCTTCATCTGTTGCATTTGTATATCAACTTAGCATCTAGTAATTCTGTGTGACTTTTGAATTTTGAGATCAGGTAGTAGGAGAGCTGGATAAAATCACCTGTCTGAGTCACAGGTTGTGTACATCTTATCAAATTCTACATTTCTATAGAGGGTCACTGAAAGGATAGACACATCCATATTGCTGAAGACTTGGATTCAACATTTGATTATAAAAGTGTGTGTGTGTGTGTGTGTGTGTGTGTGTGTGTGTGTGTGTGTGTGTGTGTGTTGAGGGAGCTTTGTTCCTTACAAAAACAATCAAGTGAATACATTTTTTATTTACTGGAAACTATATTCACACAGTTTTACTTTTTTTCAGTTACTTTAGATTTATTTATTTTATTTATTTATTTACATTTTTAACCAGGTAGTGTCTGACTGGGTTGGAAGCCTGTTTTCAGTGGAGACCCATGGAGAAAAGCTCCAGTACAGTTACACTTTGTAAAAAGTATAAGTAGTTATGCATTATTTTAACAAATATACATTTAGCAAATATTTACATGAAATGCAAATTATTAGCCAGAAACTATACAAGGTGTACAGTTAAACAAGGTTGCATATTAAAATAATGCAGAGGTACACAATTTCAACAAGCAAGTCTCACAGTTAAATAAGCAGTTCATTTGGATAAAGCAGTAAGGGTATAAGCATCTGCAGCAATATATTTGTAAGTACAGATGTGCAGTAAGGGGTAAGGAAACTAGCCAGGAGCAATACAGGGGCAGAGCCAGTTACTATTGAGATAATCTTTAAGCATAGATTTGAATGAGGACAAGGTAGAATTGTTTTGGATGTGCAGAGGGAGATTATTCAATGCCTTGGTTATTATATAGGAGTACAGGGAGTTGCCAAAACTGTTGTGAGACTGGGTCACTTTTAGTATTAGTTTGTTGGATGACCTAAGGGGCCTACTGCTATTGTTAGGTTGGACTAGGCTTGATAGCACAGTGCAGTCAATGGGGTTATAAATGACTCTGTGGGCAATTGAAAGTTGGTTTAGTGCTAACAGGTTGGGAAGTTCCAGCCAGTTGAGCTGTTGAAGAACTGAGCACTGGTGAGTTTTATGGGGCTGATTGGTTGCAAACTTAGCAATTTTGTTATAACAAGATTCAAGATTGTTAAGGTCGGTCTTGCATAGGTTTGTGAAGATCTGTGAGGAGTAGAGAAGGGTAGATACCAGAATTTATGGAGTTGAGTTTCCCACATTTGGGGAAATCACAGGGGTCAACCCAAAATAAATGTGCAATGAAAGAGCCTCTCCCTGGGGAAACCATCTTCTTGATTGTGGTATTCCCCCTGCCAAGTAATATATATGTTCTATTCATATATTTTGATCTTTCAAATCAAAATACATGAATGGAACAGAAACTATTTCCTGAGGTCATATACCTCAACATCTAGCATTGAGTGGGGGTTTTCGTTTTGTGCCCCAACTAATTATTTTTACTTCCAAGTCACCTCAGCTAAAGTCATATGGAAGGAAAATCATGTTTTGAATGAATTCCTCTTATCTCAACAGTGAAGAATCATTTGATTTTATAATTCAGGATCTTAAACTATGATCAGCACCTTCCACGAGAAATGTATTTATTTTTTGAATTAACTGTTGAAAAGGAGAAGGTATTAATTTCTACGTAAAAAGAGAAGGTATTAATTTTCTGCGTAAAAGGATAAGGTATTAATTTCGGCATAAAAGGAGAAGGTATTAATTTCTGCGTAAAAGGAGAAGGTATTAATTTCTGCATAAAACAAGAAGGTATTAATTTCTGCGTAAAAGGAGAAGGTATTAATTTCTGCGTAAAAGGAGAAGGTATTAATTTCTACATAAAAGGAGAAGGTATTAATTTCTGCATAAAAGGGGAAGGTATTCATTTCTGCGTAAAAGGAGAAGGTATTAATTTCTGCATAAAAGGAGAAGGTATTAATTTCTGCATAAAACGAGAAGGTATTAATTTCTGCGTAAAAGGAGAAGGTATTAATTTCTGCATAAAAGGAGAAGGTATTCATTTCTGCATATGTATATCTTCCAGAGATCTTTAGCAGCTTCTTTTTGACATTAGGATATGCACTAGCATGTCTCAAAATTACAAGGGATTTTAACTTGTTCAATTAGACATGTGGCAGTAACGAGTAATAAGCAGGGTATTTTGATCTTATTGTATAACATGCATTCAATGAATTTTCATATTGCTTTGTTTCTGTACTTGCATTGATTGGATTTTTTTATGCAGACCATATCCTAAGCAAGGTAGGTTTGCAAAAGAATGCTCCCTTATCTATTGAATTTATCAAATATTGTACTATATCTTCTTTAGGTAATAATTTAATTCAAAAGCAGTGAATGAATATCCAAGTGTCATTCTTCATGCAATGCATTGTTTTAACTAGTTTTTGCTTTTTCATATATCTTACTTGTTTTGTGCACTTAAGGATTAGTTTGTTGTATTCACCCACCTTCGTGTAACGGACCAGACCATTATAAGGCCAAACAGATGGTTTCCATTTATGATCAAAAATCTCATCAAGCAATACATCTATAATTCTTCATTCACACCTACTCTTTAGAAAACAGAGATAACAATGGTTTCAGCAATATGCTATTTCAAATTCTAATCTCATACAATATTTGTATTTGGACATACCTAAATCAGAAGTACTAGCCACATTTGAAAGGTAATTTTGATATATATGGAATATGGAGTTCCAAAGTAAGGTACATTAAATATTTTGCACTATAAGTTTACACTTGATAACTGTTTCTCATTTATTTCTACAGGAATTTAAATTGTTTCTGTATGCTTTTATGACTGAGCTGTCACATAGGTATTTTTATTGATGTTGTGAGGTAATTTTTAAGAATAGCTTCAGGCATTTTTGTGCTATTTCTAATTTGGTGGCAATTGCCTGTTAGATATATAGTTTAGTTATTTGTTTTATTCATGTTTACTTTGTTTATGTTTACCAGTTTTGGTTCTGATTTGCAGGTGGGTTTCATGTTTTTTATTCTTTTATTTCTTTTGTTTCATTTAATATATTTATGTCTCATTTCAGGAGATGTTTAGGTGGCTAATGTTATGGGGCATTATGTGGGTATTTTGTGTGTACATGATGAGAATTTTTTTTAACTAATGCTTTGAAAAGGGTTGAGTTGCCATGGTTAATGGCAAAGAATGCTTATAAATGCTTCATAGTGTTGGTAAAGTGGTTATGAAAGCTTGATGACATGAGAAGCTGATGCTAAAAATCTATACTTCTGCTCAGATATACATTGTATTGCGTCTACTTTATACCCTCGAAGCACGAAAAACCCGAATCACGCAACACATAATGAGTGAACCACAGATATGTCAAATGTACTAAAGCGAAAATGTAAACCTCGAACCATCATTGTCGGCCAACCCACCACCCGCAACACACTACCTATCCAAACACAATAAAAAAACAAATACGTACACTAACCAAATCCCTACTTCTAACCCTAAATTAAAGCACCAAAATCCTGCTCCTAACCCTACACTAACCCCACATACACAACTGTCTATGCACTATCCTTAACCCCTCCTTAATCCTATGGTCTGTAACTACCGCACACTTCCCCTATGGAGTTATACCCAAACAAACTAAATATTCCACACACACATACACAGAACAAAACTCTACACTAAACCTTACATACATTACCTACACAAAACCTTACATACACTACCTACCTATGCACTTACCTTAACCCCTCCCTAACCCTAAGATCCATAACTATGGCACACTTACCTTATGGAGCTATACCGCAGACAGGCCAACTATGCAATTTCGATATTTCCTCTTTCGTGGTTTCATTCATTTGACGTATTCGCGGTTCGCTGTTTACATGTCACACGATTCAGATTCGAGTTTTACTGCTTTTGAGAGCTTAAAGTAGACCCCATTGTATCACACAAACTGTCCCATTGTTTGTATAAATTCATCTACAGCTGCCTGCTTATATTTTACATGTTCATTTTTATAAGTAAACAATTATACAAATGAAAAATTCCTTTTCTCTAACCTTCTAGTTATCATTAGATATTTTTAATCTTCTCAAATCATGAGCAACACTAGCTTCAAAACAGAGACATATTTCCACAGTCACTCTGTGATTATATCTGAATGAAGGAATTCTTGTATTTCTCAGGCATTATTATGTGAAGATATAAATCTGTGTCCCACACTTCTGAACTTTATGTATCCAGTATTTGTAACTCATTCATTTCTAGTAGCTATGGAATATCATGCCTTCTATAGCCTACAGACTTCCTTTAAATCAAGTTAAAGAACATAAGCCAAACAAAAAGAAATGTCTTTTGAACAGTAAATGTTATTAAAATATGCTAACAGCAATGCATTCAGCAAAAAGTGTTCTTTATAGTGATAGATGTCAGTCCAGTTATAAACTTTACATCGTTGTTGTAAGATAGAATAATAAAGAAAAGTCCAGAATAATATTTTCTCTAAAGTTTCACAAAGTGTTTTTCCTGTCATGGAAGATGTACAGTGTTGACATATAGGGCAGTATTTATAGTCACATTGTGTATTACACAGCACGTTTGTGCTGAAAGTGACAGCACAAAGATAGGGAGCGGTTCATAAAATCAGGTAGCATTTAAAGGCAATTAGTGCAGAAAGAAAGGTATGTACATGACTGTGTAATGATATGCAAAAATATACACATATCTGTGCTTGAGTATAAAGGCAAAAAGCATGCCAAATCATTCAGACCTGTATCTGGTAAAAATACATAGTGTAGCAACAATTGTCAGACAACAGCATTTTATTAATGTATATGTTGCCAGTGGGCATCTGGGAGTTTGAGACTACAGCAGGTAGCATGGGTGAAAATGGTGCCAACATAGGATGACATGTCAGCAGTTGATAGGAAAACAACTTCAGGCCATTTAGATGTGGTCTGAGAAATTATTTGTGTGTTTGCTGACGTGTATGATAGCAGACTCGATATGGAGGAATGCATGGATTTCTATACCAATAAGTGGATACCTAGGCATGTGTATCACTTAGCATTTTAGCTACAGGGTTTTTGATAGAAAGACACATAGCATAGGGTTTTTGATAGATAGACAGGTAGCATATTGCGTATATAACAGCCGTCAGCTTGTAGAATACTTATGCTGTTACTTGATAAATTGCAGACAGATGCGGATAAATACACCTTTTTCCAAAACAAGGCAGACAAGAAACACACCACCAAGAATGGCTTCCATGGTATGCCATTACCAAGCATGGTTTCCATGGCATGCCACCACCAAGCATGGCTTCCATGGCATGCCCCTCCACCTGAACAGCTGGAAACCATAATTCCACACATGTGGCAATAACGTTACTACCTGATGTCCACAGGCAGCATTTCAGTAACAGGAAGACCTTCCATGTGCCAGGTAGGTGTGTGAGGATGATCACCAATGTGTCCATACAGCACCATGGCAGTGTCTGTGTTTCCCACATAAGGAATACAAGTTAACTATGTCTGTGCTACCTGCACAGGGACATTCCACAAGGCCACTTAGTAGGTAAGTACAGGCACACAGGTACCCCCTATATATCTCTACATCTACAGACAATATGTATTATCTAATTCCATCCCTGTATGCTGTGTTGCAAGTGACCCAGGATACCCACTAGATCTCTGGTTGAGGATTCCTTTACTGAACACAGAAATCCTGACTATAATTCAATATAACTCTACTCATGCACAACACAGGATCATCGAAGAATGAGTGTTCAGACTCCTGAAAGCCTAGTTCCACTGTTTAGACTTGTCTGGGGTGACACTTTGATTTACTACTGCCACAGCCTGTAAGATATTTGTGGCATGCTGCATGTGGCATAGCATGATTATGAGGAAGCAGGCAGTCCAGCCATCAAATGGAGAAACTTTGTACCTGTAAGAGCTGGCCCTGTCACTGACTCTAGTGCAACACCCTCCCAAAGTTACATGAGTGATGGCAAGGGTCAAGAAATGACCATCCCCTCAGCAAGCATCATGGAAGGCATATAGCAGGACATACACCAAATGTGTGAACCTGCAGTTCCTCTCGTACACCAATTGTCTGAAACTGCAGTTCCTCTTGTACTGAGCAGGATTACTATTGCAACACCACATCATCAGTAAGGTAAAACTAACCTGTATCATGATAGTCTAAACCCAGCTCACTTTCCCTATTAGTTGGTAAATAATCCAACACAATTCTGCTTCACAATGATAGAAAGAGCTGACATCGAAAGATCAAAGAGCGATGTTGCTATGAATGCTTGGCTGCCACAAGTCAGTTATCCCTGTGGTAACTTTTATGACACCTCCTGCTTAAAACCCAAAAAGCCAGAAGGATCATGAGGCCCTGCTTTCACTCTGTATTCATGCTGAAAATCAAGATCAAATGAGCTTTTCCCCTTCTCCTCCACAGGAGGTTTCTGTCCTCCCTCGGCTTGCTTTAGGACATCTGCATTACTCTTTGACAGGTGTACTGGTCCAGTCAAACTCCCCACCTGACACTTTCCCCTGGAGTGGATCATGCTCAGATGCCTGGGCACTTGGAGCCAGAAGCAAGAGCCCTGGTGGGGCTCTCCCTTCGCCTCACTGGGTAAGTGAAAAAATTATGAGTAGTGGTATTTCACCGGTGGCTGAGGCTTCCAACGTATTCTACACCTCTCATGTTTTTTCACAGTGCCAGACTAGAGTTAAGCTCAACAGGGTCTTCTTTCCTCACTGATTCTGCCAAGCACATTCCCTTAGCTGTGGTTTCACTAGATAGTAGGTAGGGACAGTGGGAATCTCATCCATCCATTCATGTGCATCACTAATTAGATGACAAGGCATTTGGCTACCTTAAAAGAGTCATAGATACTACCACCATTTACCCATGCATCATTGAATTTTTTCAGTTTGATATTCAGAGTCTGAATAGAGAGATGATTGGGATTAGAATGGAGAGATGATAGGGGTCTAAATGGAGAGATGATAGGGGTCTGAATGGAGAGATGATTTTTTATATAGCATATATCATGGACAGAAGTAGGTCAAAAATTAAAAAGCATAGCTGGGTGCACAAGACCCAGGATAAAAAAGTGCCCAATCCTGGTAGGTGCACTGTTGCCAGGACTGGAAAAAAAATGACAGTGTAGAATCCTCAAACTATGGAAACATTCCTATAATGGGGCCAGGCCAAGGGGGGAGGATGGTCCCCCTATTGTAGAAAGAGGTAGCAGTCCGCAAAAATAACAAAAACTGATGGTTCAAAGAAGAGCCAAAAAGATGATATAGAGTGGACTATCGTGGATTAGAAATAAATAATGTATTGTTACTATTATGCAAAAAGCCCAGAATTTCCAGACACCAGATGTACAAAGAGATTAAGAGAGAAGTTAGAGGAAAGAAAAATACTTCCACAAGAAAAACTGTCAGAAGCTTCAAATAAAAATTGTGTTCATTAGTACAACTGATTTGTGAAAAACATTTTATAGACCAAGAAAGTTTGATCTGTTTGGAAAAAGAAGTATCTGAGGAAGTGCAAAAATATAAACAAAACCTAGAGATTTTTGAAAAGTATAAAAAAGAAACATGGACAACGGAAAGAAAGAGAGATTTGATATAGTGCACTATTTATGCAAAGTCGAAAGCCACATTAATCAATAAAAAAGACAGCCTCAAAGATATTCAAAGGGAAATACAGGCAAAGGCATCCAGATATGGAATATTTCACAATAAAAAATATCACAAAGAGGGAATGTAGAAAAGAAGGTTAGTAAAGTAGAAGTTAAAAAAAAATAGAAACTAAAGTTATGGAATGCCTGTGAATTGAAGGATTTTGTGTAGAAGGTCTAACAGAGGTTATATCACAGCATGATGGAATGCGTCCCCAAAGTAAGGAGAAACAGGAAGATCAGGAGACATCTGAAGAAGAAATATGGTCATGGGAAAGAAAAAGAGATTTAATATGGTGTAATATTTATGCAAAGGATAAAGCAAAACTAATCAATACAAAAAGAGCAGCACCAAAGATATTTGAAGAAAAATACAGGCAAAGGAATCCAGACATGGAAAACTTTACATTACAAAAAATAAGAAGACAAAGAGAAAAAGCAGAAAAGAAGATTAGTAATGGAAAAGTTAAAGAAATAGAAACTGAGGATATGGAGTACCTGTGAGGTGAAGGATTCAGTGTAGAAAATCTAACTCAGAAAACACCACAGCAGGATAGTGCAATATACATCCAAATTAAGGAGAAACCAGTGGAATGGGAACCAACTGGTCAGTTGCCATATGAAGATATTTTGGAGCCTTCCACAGGAAACCAATATAAATATTTACTTGAAGCTGGACAGCAAGGGAAGGAATAGGAAACTGTGGCAACTGTGACACAGTTAAAGTTGTGGAGAGATAGGTTAGTGAGTTCCCATATGGCAGAGCAATGGATGACATGAAATGAAATTGAAGAGAATGTGCCATGGGAAGATGCTATAGAGCTTTCTATGAAATGCCTGCAGGAAATGGAGAGCAAAAATGTGCCCTCGGTTGAGAAGAAAATGACCTAAGAGAAGAGTTGCTTGATTTAATTGAGATAGAAACAGTAAGACCAGTGAAGAAATAGACTGCAGAAGTCAATAAAACCTCCAAAGTCAGAAGTTTGATAAAACAAATGAATACAGTAATTAGGACTGTCCATAAAGATTCGTTCCATATAACAGAAGTAATCAGGATATATTACCGTGCAGCTAAATTAATAATCGATAAAATTCTACCACCAGAACACAGGGTAGTAAGGGAAAGGAAGGGGAAAAACCAAATACCACCATGGAAGTATCACATAGAGAAAACCATAAAGCAATTAAGACAAGAAGTGTCACTATTAGAAGAGTATAAAAGAGGGAACAGAACAACAAAAATACTCAGAAAGATAGATGTGGTAAAAGTAGTGTACAATATCAGAACTGATGCTTTATTATGCACTGTTGCAAATAACAAACTAAAAAAACTCTCAGCACAGGCAGAAAAACGTAGAAGATATGCATATAAATATAAAGGAAAAGTACAAAATAAGCAATTTATTGATGACCCCAAAAAGGTCTATAGAGAATTTGGAGACAAGGCAAAAGGAATTGAAAGACCACCCAAAAAGAAGAAACAGACACATTTTGGACAAATATCTATGAAGATCCTGTGGAACATAACAAAGATGCTAAATGGATAGAAGAAGTAAAAAAGAGAACAAGAATAACAACAGGAAAAACAATGCTCCTACTTAAGCGTGAACCTGCTAGTTATCATAAAAATTATAGACCAATAACTTGCCTTCCGACAATGTATAAACTATACACTGGAACTGATGCCAGCAGAGTTTATAGTCATTTAGAAGAAAACTCAATCATGGCAATAGAACAAAGGGGTAATAAAAGAAAGTCATATGGAACAAAGGATAATTTGCTGTTAAATAAAGTCATAATGGAAAACTGGAAGAGGGAAGAATCTAAGTATGGCATGGACTGACTACAAAAAAAGCATTCATGGATAAAAGAGTACTTAAACATGTATAAGATACATTCTGCATTGATCGATTACATTACAGAAACCATGAAACAGTGGCAAACCACTTTGCAATTAAGGCATGGTAAAGGACAAATTATTATTCCAGGGATAAACATTCAAAGGGGGATATTTCAGGGTGACTCCCTGTCACCACTGCTATTCTGCTTTGCCCTTAACCCATTAAGCTGCCTACTTAACACTAGGCCATGGCTATAATTTGGCTCCTAGAAAACAACAAAGTGTAAGGACCTCTCACCTTTCTTGTGGATGATTTAAAACTGTATAGCTGATGAGGAACTGAAAACACAACTGCGAGTGGTTAAAACTTTTTCAGACAATATAAAAATGTCATTTGATCTTGATAAATGTGCAAAGGCAACCTTTAAAGCAGGAAAGCTGCAGCATCAATAAAACATCAATTTGGAGCAAGAATGTGGAATAAGAGAATTTGAGCATGAAGGAGTCTATAAATATTTGGGAATTGATGAAGAATCAACAATAAAACATGAACAAATGTGAATAAAACTCAGTAAGGAATATTTTAGAAGGCTTAAATTAATACTAAACACATCATTCACATCTAGGAATAAAGTGGAAGCCATAAACCAGTTTGTTCTTTCTGTCTTAACTTATAGCTTTGGAGTGATTGACTGACCCCACAATGTGTTGGACAGATTAGACTGGAAACAAGAAGGATGCTTCATGCTCATCAATGATTTATAAAAATCAGTGCATACCAAGATTATATATCCCATGTTCTAAAGGAGGTATGGGCCTCCTTGGAATTGATTACATGTATAGATCTGTAATCGTAGGACTGCAAACATGTCTGTTAACTTCACAAGACTCACATGTAGTGAAAGTTCTTAAACATGGGGAGAAAAAATCTAAGATGACTTCCCTGCTTAATTTAGCAGAAGTATATCAGTGTCAAGCAGGAATGGAAATCAAACCAGAAGTAGATAAAAAATCAGGCTGCAATTGAATGTGCCAAAAAACAAAAGAAAAATATAAGGTGAAGGATCAGATGAGAAGGCAAGAAATGTGGCAAATGGATAAATATAGCTGCAAGTATAGGAAACTCTTGGAACAACCTTATGTTGATCAGGATCAAATGCAGGAATGGTTAAGGAGAAGTGAATTTAAAACAAAAGATGAAAGGTTAATATTGGAGGCCCAAGATAGTGGACTACATACATGTTGGTTTACAAAGCCAATTTAACATATGAGATAAGTGGAGAAATGTAGGTTTTGTAAAACAGAACTGTAAAATGTAACACATCTTGTAGCTGGTTGTGATATACTAATGATTGCATACTGAAAGGCATAATAATGTGGCAAGACTGTTGCAATGGGCATTTTGCAAACATTATGGTACTGAAGTGGCTGAAAAACATTGAAAACCTTAGCCATGAAGCATAAAAAAAATGATGAAGTTTATATTACATGGGACCACCCACTACCAAAAGTTCAAAAAATAGAAGTGAGAAAACCAGATATAGTAGTCCATGAAAAGGAGCCAAAAGTAGGACTGATTATTGAAATTGCTACACCTAATGACTACAGTGTCTTACACAGAGAGAAATACAAAGTCATAAAATGCCAGGATTTACAGCGAAAATGAGGGCAATGTGGAAGAAGGATACCCAGACAGTTCCAGTAGTATAAGGGGCAAGAGATCTTATAAAAAAGAATTTACAATCATACTGGGATATGTTACCAACACATGTAACTCAACACGAATTGCAGGCATCATGGGCACATTGCAGGTGCTGCCAAGAGTGCTTTTTGCTAACTTCAAAGATCAAAACTATACTAATTTCAAAAACATTAATTATTCTTTGACTTGGAATGGAGTCCATTCCCATCATGGTATTACAAACCCAAAAGACTTGGAGAAATTAAAACAGATAAGACTGAGTGTCAATGGCTAGAACACCTGTATGCACCATGGCATGTCTACACTGGCAGTGCAGTGTAACATAAGACAAAATTATGCATGCAGTGGTATGTAAAGGCTATGCTGGGCAGTGCTTGATCAAGTCACAGTGTGTATCAGACAGTAACATGGAATACAAAAAAAGGAGATAGTCATCATTTTTACAAGTGTTTATAGGCACAAGAGCACTTGGCTGACTGCGCAGCCTAAGGGGTTACTGGTCAACATATGTGGGGTCTTTGGCCATGGGGAGATCAGTGTCATGCATAAGTTCCTCAGTGGACTTGGTGAGAGAGGCACTATGTGCCTTTGTACTAGGGCCACTATTATGGCCTGATGTTACAGGACTACAGTTCCTCTGGGACACTGTTGTGACAGTACTGGTGGAACATGATGTGCTGGGGGGGGGGGGGTTCTTCACTCCTGGCATTTCTACTATGCTGTGACTGCTCATGGTATGAAGTGGGATAATAAAGGCACTCCTACAACCACTGGTGTAGACGTTGTGCCCTGCAATGGCTTCCCATATAGATCTAACACATGTGCACACACCCACGCGCACACACACACACACACACACACACACACACACACACACACACACACACACACACACACACACACACACACACACTCTCTCTCTCTCTCTCAATCTCTCTCTCTGGCATGGAAAGCACTCATTGTGATAGGGCACCATTGGTGTTACTTGATATCCTCTGTATAAAGGTAGATATGGCAGTGACAACTGAACTACACCTTGCATGAGACCTATCATGTCAGCATCTCTGGATTCCTTTGCCTTCTGGAGGTGTAATCACTGCTATAGTGTACCCTCACAGAAGCCATGCATCACTTCCATCATTTCCATGTCAGAGTGGGTAGCTGTGGACACTGCCCAGATTATAGCCCTAGACATTTGTGATTGATGTCAAGAGCTTCCTGCATACTTGTACCTGGCAGTGACATTAGATAACATGCAGGCTATTGGCATACTGCCATACAGTGGGTATAGACATATCTGTTGCAGTACACTGGCCTTGCACATCAATAATCCCTACTTTCAAGCCCATTTCAGCTTGTACCTTTGCTGCCTTTTGCTCTTTAGCTGCCTTTCTGCATGCCTTTTTGTACAGTAACACCTTCACATTCACAGCTTCATCATTCCACCTTTCTAATCAATGTTCTTTTGCATTAATAAGTCCCCTCAAATTCATATTTATCCACAGTAATCATCTTCTCTTTTAATCTGTTTTGTTTCTTTCTGAAATTCTTGTCTACAAGCATGAAGACTTCAACCCTGATCCATTCACATAACATATTCAGTGAGTTAATTTAACTGTGGTGGTGGTGCTGTGGTAGCGTTGTCACCTCACAGTAAGACGTTGTCCTGTTCGATTCTCAGCTAGAGCGTCTTCTGTGTGGAGACATGCATGAATGGGTGTACCTTCGTTGAAGGTTGTGCATCAGGGCTGGCAACTCGGCACGTAAAAATCTACTTCCAATCATTAGCGGACCGGAGTTCCGCTGTGGCGACCCCTAACTGGGAAAAGCCAAAAGACAAGAGATTCAGTGAGTTAATTTGCTTTTAGTCCCTCAACTCCTCTCTGCCATTAGTTAAGGCTTAGCAGATTTCATTCTCTGTAGTGCAACGCAACTGTCTCAGCCTTTTGCTTTTTAGCCCCCACTCTTGATTCTACACAGGTTAGTGTGAACTCACTGGGCCTTCATCTAGAAACATTTCTTACTCCATCCATCCTGATTAGAACTTCATACAGAATTCCCTTCTTTCTGATACAGTTTTGCACAAGAAGGCCGAACCCCTCATGGTCAAAGATTTTGGTTAAGTCCTAGCTCCTTTTCACCCCAGTCTCATCCTAGCAAGTTCAGAGCCACCATAAGTATAATAATCTTACTACTTTAACCCAACTTTTATTTTTATTTCTAATTTATTTTATTTTTATTTACATATCCTTTGTTGACTGTTTTTTTTCCAATTAAGCTAGTGGTCATTCTTCAGGGGAGACCAAAGTGGCATTTATATTTCTAGAGGAAATATTACCATGGGACTGGAGAACTCCCCCAACTGTTTTCAATAGATGCTGTGGGATCTTGTACAGCTATCTGATCTACAAGCAACTCAAGCAGATGAGGCCTCAGTTTAACATCTTGTCCAAAGCACAGCGCACTCATGCGGGTATCATTTCCCTAGAGACACCCCATACTCTGGAATAGTCTGCCCATACATGTCAAGCTGAGCGCCTCTTTGACCCTCTTCAAAAGGAACCTTGACAATTGGATTGGAGATATGAAATTCACCCCGGGGATCATGTCAGTTGCCCTGCTAGACAGGGGACACGGGAAGTAAATATTCTGGGAAAAAATTAGCCAGGGAATTGTTATGGCTAGGCTTGTATAGGCCCTAGGGCAAATAGCCTAGTACCAACCTATGAACCTATGAACCTATAATACTGCACAGCAGTGTTAGCCAATCGATCACATGGAATGGGATTATAACCCACAGCATTCTGTTCTTCCAATACCAAAGTAAGTGTGCTGTCAGTTGAGCCACTGCACAGCAGTGTTAGCCAGCCAATCACCTGGAATGGGATTATAACCCACATCATTCTGTTTTTTCCAATACCAAAGTGGGTGTGCCACCGGTTGAGCCACTGCACAACAGTGTTAGCCAACCAATCACCTGAAATGGGATTATAACCCATGGCATTCTGTTCTTCCAACACCAAAGTGGGTGTGGTGCCAGTTGAGCCACTGCACAGCAGTGTTAGCCAACCAGTCACCTAGAGTGAGATTATAACCCACAGCATTCTGTTCTTCCAGCACCAAAGTGGGCATGCTGCCAGTTGAGCCACTGCACAGCAGTGTTAGCCAACCAATTACCTGGAATGGGATTATAATCCACATCATTCTGTTCTTCCAACACCAAAGTGGGTGTGCTGCCAGTTGAGCAACTGCACAGCAGTGTTAGCCAACAAATCACCTGGAATGGGATTATAACCCCCAGAATTCCATTCTTCCAACACCAAAGTAGGTGTGCTGCAAGTTGAGCCATTGCAGCTGTCAAGTCATTTTTTTATTTCACTCTGCAGTGCACTGACAACCTTGTGACAGGCTTGTGATTCTGTTTATGAATTATCTGGTTTATCATTGCTGCTGGTGAGACTGTCTGCCACATACTACATCTAATAGAAAGTATGTATGGGCCTTCTGTATTCTTGCCATCTGGGTAAAGATTTATTACTGCTGTCAATGAATAAACTACAAAATAGGATAGTCATTATTCATTTTTGTTCCTAGTAAAACATTGTTGTTGCATGTAGCATGATGATGCTGTTGTAGTTCACAATTGCTTCACAGTTATTTTGTGTAGAGAGCACTAATATGAATTTGACAAAGGAAAAAGTTGTGTGTTTTACCATCTGTAATAGTGATATGTCTGTAACTTAAACTGACTTTTCTGTGAGCAAGTTGTGATTTATACAAACTCTAGTTTATAGTAGGGCATATCCAAAGCAAAGGCTTGGAGGGTCCACTTCTGTTTTCATATAAGTCAACACAACAGTGCAACTTCTCAGCATGTTATGGGTTCTGGACCTGTCTTTAAGAACTTGGGTTCAAATAGTATACCTTTGCTAATAGTACCCACTCAATACATATTACTAATATTGCATATACACAGTTTACCAGGGTAAACTATGACTGCATGAATCCTTTCACCTGAGTGTTGAAATCAGAAATGCAGTGAAATGCTGCATAATATTATTATAGCATTTTATAAAACTGAAACCCTAACTCAAATATAGCAGATGCAGTCTGAATAATTTCATTGAATATAACCAGTTGTCTTGATAACTCAGCAATAATTTTATACAAATGTTCAGACACGTAAGGACTTACCACCTTTGCCTTCAAAGAAGCTATCCAAAAGCCTAGAGTTAGAAGTCTTTCTGATTGTTTGGGCTCTGTTCATTAAAATAGATGCATTTGAGCCAAGGCTATCAGATTCTGAGTTCTTCAATATTTCCATTTCAGTGAATTTACTCTTTTCCCCGAGATACACTGAAGAGGTCAGGTGTCCATTAGCATGAGATATGGGGACAACTCTGTTCCCTATACAATACACTTGCACTTAATATCACTGTATTCCAGTAGTATTATACTCAGTTCTGATTGAGGAACTAGCACTTAACAAAAATGTATCTGGCTTGTAATACAATACCCTTTTTGGCTATTTATATAAGATGAGAGAATATATTTGCTTCTTTTTAGAGATAGTATACTGAGGAATAATATACATATATCTATTTTCATGTTGTCCCCAGAGGATGCCACATTAACGACTGCGTTAATACAGAAATGCAGAATTGATCAAGTGCTGTATTAGTATTTTCTACTAACTACGATGCTTATGTCTTAAAATCAACCTTAGCAATTAAAAAAAAACATAAATCTCTGTTCATTAAAGAAAATTATAAAAAAGCATTCAGCAACACAAAGTCAAATATGCACACTGACAGAAATTTTAAACCATCATGGGCTGCTTTCTTATAATGGTCATTCAGAATTTGGAATAAACTCTTGAGTTGGGAAAAAGTAAAACACTGATAGAAAGATAGAGGTTAAGATTATATTTTTAATTCAGAGTGGACAAATTAATTATTTATGAAGATTTCTTCAAATGTTTTGAATGCTACATTTTTAAATGTATTTTCAAATTAAGTTCAGAAATGTGTTTTGCTGTGTCAATTAAATGTTTATGAAGAGAGCAAAGCACCCGATCTAAGTCCATGCATAGGACTGTCTCCCCTTTACTCTTGTCATTATAACCATCTCCAGCTGCGGCACTAGAGCTCCTTTTAGCGATGATTTTTTCAACAAATAGGACATAAACTTTGATTCGTGTAGGTAACATACAGTAAAAAAAAAATCTTTTTGGAGGGATGGGGCACTGAATTATGTATACTAGCTCCAGGATGTGCCTTCCACTACATGTCAAACAGAATAGCACCCTTGCTACCTTCAAGGTAAACCTAGATAATTATACAGGCAGCCTCAAACCGTCTCCCTGTCTAGCTTATATATGAACTTTTGGACCTAAGTATGTAGTAGTCAGTTCCTAGTTATGGCTTCAAATATATTTAGTATGAACATAGGTCTAGCTGAAAAGTCAGTCTTGTGAAAATTCACATATTTCACATATTATGCTTTTCAATTACAGGATATGCTGAATAGAGATGCAGATTTACAAGATGTACTCATAACATACAACATGATGCATTTCAGAATTTGGAAATCTTTATATAATACATACATCAGATTTCTGAGAAATTGAACCCTACTATTCAAAACTATACTACTTGAAATGACAACCTGTGAAATTAAATAAAAACAAATTCAACAGGAGAAAACAAGTGCTAAACAAATGCTATGTCCTTCATTGCCCCTGGCTAGTTGTACTGTAAGCCTTATTGCCTATGCACGATATGTTTATTTTTTGTCATTATGGAAATGCTTCATTAATTAGTTTATTACAAAGATAATTATATTATTAACTGCATATATCATGATGGTCACTATACTGAGGTAAAAGGAAAACATTTCTTAAAAATTCCTATCTTCTATAACCCATAGAATCATGCTGAATCATGGATACTGCCTGGAATGTTAAGAAGCCAGCTTCAGTTTATGAATAATATACAATATGTTACATGATAGACTGATTTTCCTATAGTACATTTAGTGACCCAAAATGAACTTAAATGTTCCTTGTTACATTCCTAGTTAAATATGTAGCTGCAGTAAAAGTAAAATGATCTATCGTTCAGGAAATATAGGATTATCCTGAAGATGAGGTCAGGTCTGGGTACATAAAATCTCAAGCCATGCTATTTCAAGCTGCAGCATTTAATCTAAATCAAAGTGTTTAAATGTGCTGACATATATATCACATGCTGCATTCATCAAAGCAGGCTTTACATCATACTTATTTATGTGGTCTCGCTTGTGAGAATCACAATGTCAAGGACTTTGTGCAGCACACTGCATGCTATTTAATACATTGTTAAAACTCTTTCACCTGGGCAGTATGAGACAGAACAGCAAAACATTTGTCCTACAAACAGCACTTATTTATAGGGTAATTTTAATATGAGACTCAGCAAATTGACAAGAAAAGCCTGGGTGATACATAGCAGGCTGACACAATAACTTTGTAAATTAGAACCATATGTTAGATATAAAATGTTTAATTGTTTTTTTTTTTTAAACTAGAACATGTTGAAAAAAAGATACTTTTATAGTTAAGGTTTAATTTAGACATTGCAAATGGTGACCTATATAAAAAAATGTAGGCGTTTTTCCTGTTGCACCTGCTGGACATCAGGTCTTCCAAGCAGCTCAGACTGTTCATTCCTCCATCCTGGGTATTTCTAACTAAAGGAAGAATGGGCTGTGGGGTTTAATGCAGGAAGCCATAGCAGTGCTTTTGCCCTAATAAGTATCTTGGCAATGAGGATATCTTCTTTTGGCCTTGCCCGTCTTGATGGCTAATGTATTCATCCGTCCCACTACAGGGGCATACTATGCCCTCCCCCCATCTGTGAGTACCATCATTGGGTTAGGATTGCCAAGCAGATATCCTGCAGTCCTGACCATTGTCAATGTGTAAACCACCATTTGCACAAGAGCAGCTTGTTCTGACCAGAAGTAACATTTCCTTCTCTCTTCTACATACAGATCAGCTGACTCCTCAGCTGTGCAATGCTTCTCTCCCTCTTCTAGCTTAATTTGCTGTCTACCTACTGACTAATGTTTCACACTCCTTACCTCAATTGTATTGACTCCTAACATCTGTAATCCTCCTTACCCATATCTTAGAAGTCATAGCTAATGTCTGCTTGTCACATATATTGCACATGAACTGTTTGCATAGTAAATGTTTTGTGCTTGGAATTTGATACAATGTATAATGTCAGCACAAATAAAATACCTGTTTTTATCTTTGTACAGTATGACTACAGAACAATTACCTGTTAGTTCAATCTATCTAATGTATTTTTCTAAAAAAATATATTTTTGTCTTGAATATCTTAAATATATGTCCTGGAACTTTTCTCCCTGGGCTTCCACCGAAAATGGGCTTTGATAGAGAGATAGATAGTAAGTACATAAGTAATATAGTAGTAACACAATTCCTCTAACACTCGGTTATGTGTGAATGTTGGCATGCATGTGCGCACATATATCATTTATGGGCAGTCAAGAGACCTATCTAAGTATCACCATGAAGACTATTTTTGACAACTTGGTACAGCACCTGTGTTCATAAGATTATTTCAAAAATATGACTATTAAAGAAAATACTCTAATAAAAATGCAACAGTAGCTTGATGTGCACAGCATGATATACATTTATTTTTTGCATTAATGAGGAAACCATATAAGTCCATGACAGTTTAAAAAAAAGAAAAAAAAAATCATGCAAACATTACCTATGTCAAGAATTGAACTGTCTTACAGAATCAGTCGGTAATGCAGCAGTTGTAACCACTAAGCTACTGTGTTGCATTAAAGCTTAAATACGCTTAATTTTTTTGTGTGCAATTATTTATTAAAAAATATCTGCAAAGATATGATTTAAGTTAGGCTAAAATTAAACTATAAAGAAATGTTAATTTATAAATGAATATAAACCTTAATGAGCCCAAATTACGCAAGTAAGTATTATAAATGTGGTAACTCCATAAAATACTTAATGTGAACAATATATTTAGAATATTAAGTAAGTAATGTTAACATAATATGAGACATGCCTATAGTGAGCATTTGAAAACTACAAACGAATGTTATATTACAGTGGCCACACACACACACACACACACACACACACACACACACACACACACACACACACACACACACACACACATCTGCAGTGCAAATCTTGAAATGAATCTGTGGAGTTTAAAAAATCTTTAATAAAATGTCAACAAAAACTGCTATACAAACTGCAGATTGAAGAACCAATCATTTGTAAAAAGCAATTAATTTTCATATATCTTTGTTATACATGTCAATACACATGTATGTTTTGCAATGTTTCACCACAGCCTTCGGTTATGACTAGCTGATATCTTTACCACTTGTACCATGCTCCTTATAATAAGAAGCCTAAAAGTATGAAAAAAACTGCAAAATCCCATGCTAGCTGCAAAACTTGACTTCACTAAGCATATTGATTTCACAATTTGCCTTCACATCTCAGTCTGTTAAAAGACATTCAGAGAGATGTGAATGATATAAGTATCAGAAATCCAAACATTCAGGTGCGGAAGTGACCTCCCATATATGATGAAGGTAAAAACCTTAACAAACCTAATGACTTACAACTGTTACCTTTATGTGGACATCACTAGGGATAGCAACTCCACAAAGCAATATCCCAAGACCACAGACACTGAATGTAGGTCATAGCCCAGAAGGCTTATACCTAGAACAAAAATATTATTGGAACGCACATTTGATAATAAAGAAAACAATCATTAATAAATAAAAAAAGAAAGATGGGTAGAGTGTTCATAGACAGGCAGATCCAACCATTTTTCATTGCAAAAGAAGTGCAGAATAGTGTACTTGACTAAAAACGTGCTCTTACCTCATATGCTATAAGTGGTACTCCAGAGTCATTAGAGACCTGGGAACTTATGAGAATAGCTCTCTCATTCAGTCATCACATTTTCACTGCACTCACGCAAAATCCTTCTATCTTGCCTAGTTAGTTTCCAAGGGGATCTCTTCAAAATCCAAAGAAGTCATCTTACCACGGTACAGTTTCCTTATCAGATTCATCATCCAATACAGTGTCCCCTTTGGTATGCACAAATCCAAGAATATTCCTAGTCTAGTAGTTAGAGCAAAGGTCTGCCAGTTGGAGAACAGGGTTAAGGCTATTACCTAGTAACAAGATGCTTCCTGTGGTCCAGGGTTTGATTCCCTCAGCTTCTCTTTACTTGTTGTTTGGCCTTGAGCAAGTCACTTACCCAGACAGTGTATAGGAAAAACTGGGTTAGGCTTCTCAATGATCTCCTGGACTGCGTGCCTAGTAGTTAACTATGAACCTGATCTTATACTGGCAGTTGGCACAGAGAATTAAGGCTATGAGTTACACTTCCTGTGGTACAAAATTTGATTTGTAAGTCCTCATTTACTTATTGTGTGACCTTGAACAAGTCAGTTAACCTAGTAATGTTCCTGGGTCACCCCTGAAAAGGGACTATGTGTCCACTAGGGCCTACCCAGTTAAGAAATGGGCATCAGCTAGAAAGGTACCAAAGAAATCTGACCAAAAAGAAGTATCTTGATCGATTCACCCTATACTCAGTAGCATATTGTCTCTCCTCTAAAGTGATCTATTCCTTGCTTTTTGAGCTATGAAAGACCCAATCCTATTTAATAATAGTACTAACCATAATAATAATAATAATAATAATAATAATAATAATAATAATACCCATTTGGTAAGACAACTGGACACACGGTCCCTTTTCTGGGGCAGCCTGTGTGCAATGCCTGATTAAGTGACTTGTTCAAGGTCACACAGTCAGCAAATGATAATCAAACCCTGTAGAGGTTCATTGCTCTATAGGTTCATAGATGATACTTAGGCTAACTCCCCATGGAACTTTAAGTCTAGCCAGGCTTCCCAAATGTATCTGTCAGGGTTTGATACCCTAAGGTGATTTTAAAGGGTATATGTAAGCTCAGGCATGGATGGACAAGTATTTACAGGCTACCTCTGTCCAGTTCCTGTGCTACACCTATGTCTCTAGTACAGCTCACACACTTAACCCTCTGTGCCAGCTGTCAGCCTATTTGCTTTCAAAACCAGTGGCTCTATAAGCAGTTGTACTAAGGGACCTAAATCTACACCAAGAAATAAGTCAGACTCACTGGAGGGATAGGTTCCCAACTCAAGGTGCTCCCAGCTTATGGAACAGGTTAACACCACAGGTTAAGTAAGGTACTACTTTGTCTACCTTTAAGGCTAGTCTTGATCACCAGATGGGTACACAACTTTACACCTGAGCTATGATGTACAGCCCTCCTGAATTTGGGAGTTAAACACTATGGAGTCCTTGTAAAGGGTTGCAACAACTATTAAATGTGTTTACTTAAAGCTATGTATGGATAGGCACCTGCCTAGTATTGCTCTTGAAAACACAATTCCAAATTACAATGTGAAATTTATGTCAATCTGCTAAACTGTTTTCAGTTGTGCATAACTGAGTACTAACGTAACAAAATGGCCTATTGCAGACAGGAAGCAGTCTTGTACATCTAACATCATTTGCTGGGAAAATTAAGGCAAATGTGCAAATGTCTCAATGTCCCTATTTGTCTAGCCATCTATTTGTTAATCTATCACATATACACAAATATGCACATATTCATGTAACTAGTACAAGTTTGCTTATTATGGGATATAGTTCACGTAATTTTGTGTGTCTTTGTGTCTGCAGCTGATGCACTAGTGACATAGGATTTACTACAGATATCATTATGTGCTGGTGAGGGGAAGAGCCATAGCTGGTTTGTCTAGCATCCAGAGCCATTCCCTGATCTTGTCCCCCCTCAAAATCAATAAGGAGCACAAAAACAAACAAATACATAAATAAATAAATAAAAAATCCAGAATCCCATAGTTTGTGCCTCTGAAATGCAGGAGACAACCAGTTAACCAGGTTCCCTTTCTGCCCCGTGTCTCCTTCCCTCCTTCCTAAGATGAGGAACACGAGGAACAAAAAAAAAAAGCACTTCTGTTTCTTTAGACTGTGGCAAACCATTTGCAACATTTGTTGCAATTAGTTTCTATAGTATGTGCACATTGAACAAGGAGCAAGCTTAAGTTTTATGGTTTAAACTGTAACATACTGCTTAAAACATTTGTAGCAAGCAGCTTGCTACAGTTTATACAACACTCAGAATACAACACTTAGTTTTACCTTAAAATAAAATATCTTATATTTGTATTAAACTATAGCTACATTTGTAGCAAGCTGTTGCAACAGTTTATATCATACACAGAGTGCTACAGCACTCAGTTTTGAAAGAGCAGTCAGAATCAGCCAAACATACCCTCTAGCACTGTATGCATGGGATGTCTGCCCTCTTTTCTCCATCCTAGCTATCCCACTGGTTAGGGGCATTGCTTATGAAAATAGTAGTTTACCATCTGATTTGTGTGTAGACAAAATTATGAATGTGATGGGGATCTGTTGATGAGTACTGCACAACTGCATCACACAATGAATCAGAGACTATCCCGCCTGATTTATATACACATTGAGGCAGTGGCCTTCCATTCCTGTTGCAGAGTATGCTGGCTTCTGTTGGATACACCTTGTTAGTTTTTCTGACCTTATTCTTTAAGCAGATTATTTTGTTCAGACACATTGAAATTGTGTTATAGCTTACGATTTGTTTGAGTTAGAATTGTATGCAGAGAGACATCTGAGCAAGCCAGTAATGCTTACAGTTAGTGACACCAACACTCCCCCCGTGATCTTACTAGATACATATGCCAGCAAGATCCCAACAGGTATGGCACACAGGTCACGTTGAACACCACAGCAGCTTAGAAAATAGCCAGTCTGCTACCACCCATATCATCAACAAACAGGTGTCAGTAAAAAATCTTTCTAGGGTAAAAGATCACCCACACTCCATGCAGGCGGATCTGCTCCCATGTACATCCGTACTTTATTATTCTAACCCAGAGGTCACTGTAGGTCATGGAGTGTGAAAATCTTGGCAGGGGCAACCTCATTTGCACAAAATATTATCCTCAACATTATCTGTGGCTTTTTCAGTCAATTATGTAAGCATCAATCAGACTGTTGAATTCTTCATCAGGCAGTTATGGACCTATGATTTATATGATGGTACATTACAGAGTACCTGTCTGTGACTGTATCTTCATCTGTGTTACGCAGTGCATGTATCAGTCTTTGAATTTGACTGTTGTTCATTGTTGGTCACAGTGTGTCGAGTAGCTTTGGAAATATAGCAGTTGCATACTCTCATTGTTGGCATGGTAGCACAAGTGTGCATCACACATTCCCCATATGCATCCCCTGCCTAGGTATTTTCCTTTTAAAAGTAGAACAATATCCTAGTATGTTGTGTCAGAAATGTTAACATTGGTGAGTATATAGAGGCATATGTACTATAATATATGTAAGCAGTAAAACTTAAGAGGGTGGGCATTACAGGGAAATCATGGGCCACTCAGAGGTGCTGTGAGGCCAGATATTGTAGGTGGGGGCCTGGCACACCCTTAGAATATCTATTATTTTCCTCTAATGCCCATCCTAGAGATCATTATTATGCCTAAATATGGGCTTAAGTAGTTTGCATTTGTTTTGTTATAAGTATATTCATATATTTTTGATGTAAAGTAATTCCTTTGCCTAATTCTTCACAGTTGCTGGAGAATATGTAATTGTTGCTGGAGACATTCTTTACATCTCACATATGCATTGTGTAAGTATTCAATAGTGTTACACACGAATGTACACACACCACAACCAAAATCAGCCATGTACATGTGCACATGTATACACTCAGACAAATACAGATGCAGAGGCAGAGAGACAATCTTTTATCATATACAGAAAATCAGGTGTATAGAAAATTACACACTATCACATGCACACAAACACACAAATGCCATGGAGAAAACAGACTTACACACATGTAGAAACAAATATGCCTTAAAATTACAGTCACCTTCTTGACTGTGTATATCTTAGATGTATCATGAGAAAATAAATAGAATGCAAATCATTGCAACTCCCAGATACCTCGCAGCTGTTCCTGATTTTGCATGATTGCCCCTGATTGAATTTTTCTTGTAAATTACTGAGAATTACAATCAGTCTATAAAAACAGACATTAAAATTTCATATTTTTTATTATTCAGAAAACCTGATGTTAACTGCGACTGTGACGGTGCTCAGCCAGAGGCAGAGTGCAGTGCATATTAATGAGGGTCAGCACATAAGCTAGGTTTCGTGGCTTGCAACAGTATTGCTGGCCATGAAACCTTGTAAAGAAACACGGATATAAATTTCATGTAAAGGAGAGCACATATGATCCGAAGATTTGCATGGAATGCCACAGTGATCACCAGGGCTATACATTTAGGATGAGAGCAAGAACAATGGACAAAAGCCATAAATAATGTGGGGACAAAGGCATAGCTCTCAGATTCTTAGCACAAAAAAATCTGGACAAAGACTAAAGTAATGGGGGGAAAAGCCTCAAAAGTAGGGACAAATTTTAAATATTGCTCCAATAAACTTAGAAAGTTGCTAGAATAAAAGGTCTTTTGCCACCCATTCATTGTAGCAATTATTGTAGCACACATAAGTGCTATCAGCACTAGATGTCCTATAAGGAAACAGCTCCAGTACTTAGTAATGATGACCATCCCTCCTGGCATGTCTAAAGGTCAGTTTCCTGTGCTTTCTCCTATTAACCTGGTGAACTTGGGCATTCTGAGGCAGTGTAGCAACTGCCTCATGTACACAGACAACTCTCTTCTCTTACCTCCAACACTCAGACTTGTGAGAGATGCACCTATATCTCCAGATTGGAAGCCATGCACTCTCCAGCCAATACCAGAATAGTTGGTCAAGAGGAGAGAGTCAACAGCTGCATCACACCACATGGAACACATAGCCCTCCAGAACACCCACCATCACACCCCTCACATAAAAACACAAGTCACACACCCACCTTCATGGAGGCTCTCAATAGAAATCTACCCAGACGGCAGAGACCTCCAAGGCAGAAATGCACTTGACCACCACAACACAGCACAGACCACAAGATGCATAGCTCACCTACACAGTGTGCCCCTCAACTTAAGCCCTTAAGCCCAAACAGCTTAGACAATACAATAGTCATAGGTGACTCAATATTGAGGAACACTGATGTCCCATTCACTAGGTTGAATAAGGAGAAGGTAACAGTCAGCTGTCTATCAGGTGCCAGAATCCGACACATAATACACGCACTCAGGTCAGTCCACAACAAGTACAAGTATGACTCTGTCATTGTTCATGTTGTGAATGACCTGAGACACACCTCCCTGGACTTCATGAAAAGAGGCATGGTGGAGTTCTTGGATTATGTGGCCCAGGCAGGTATGACCCTAGCCCTGAGCTGCATTCTACCATTTCCCTGAATGATACCACAGTACAAACAGAAAATGATTGACTTCTACAATTGTCTACATTTCTAGTGTCATTCTAAGGGGATCTAGTATCTGTCTGCTTGGGATGACATGCTTGACAGACCTCAATGCTTTACCAGAGATGGCCTGCATCTGTCACCCCTGGGTTTCCGAGTACTAGCTAAGGCTCTTGCCACCCCATAGTGCCTTTTTTAGGCGGTGTTCCAAAGACCAAATTACCACCATAACAGCTATAAATGAATGCAATCTCAGGGTCATGCTGCTCAGTGCTAGAAGTCTAAATCTTAAGATGCACTCACTCGAAGCATTCCTCAAAATGGAAAACATTGACATTTGTGTTGTAGCGGAGACCTGGTTTAAAGCAGCAGAAAGCACCCCTGCACTACCAGGCTATAACTCGTTCCACACCTTTCAGCTCTAGAACATTTACCGATGCTCCAAAGTTAGTGGTGTCTCCATATTCATAAAGGATATGCACACCTCCAGACTAGTAGCCCAGCATAATTCATCTGAGATACTCCAGGTACAACTAACATTGGGGTAAGACAGTGATTCAGGTAATAGCCTGCTATAGGTCCCCAACCATGCCCCAAGACCTTCACTCCACATTCCTAACCATCCTGGAAACTATTAAGATCCATCCTAACACTCTCACACTTGGTGACTTCAACTACCCCTCCATCAGCATGGGAAAACTACTCATGCACCAATGCACTGGCCCAACCCTTCCTGGAATTCATCAATTCCAATGCCCTGGACTAGCTCATTCTGACCCCCACTAGAGGAAGCAACATCCTTGACCTGGTTATTACTAACATGGGCAACCATTGTTCTACACCAATAGTCAGTTCCTCCCTGGTTAGATCCAACCACAAACTAATCACCAAGAAATCCACATCTCACCCACACCCCTCCCGCAAAGGTATCCACCATGAAAACCTTCTCCAAAGCTGACTTTGGACCCCTAAAAACAGAGGTGGCTAACTTAACGGCACCCATGTCAATGGAAAATAGATGCATGACTGCCAAATCATACACCAATGCACTGCACGAACACGTACATAAATGCGTGGAACTAGCCATATCCAACAGACCCAAGATGCTTTCCTGAAAAAAAAGGAAGCAAGTCTGTGGGTCCCCTACCATTAATAAAATCTACAGCAGAAGGAAGAAACTGTTGCAGAAAAAGGTGAAGTCGCAAGACTGGAAAAATTCCCTTATTAGCCTCAACAAAAAGTTGAGATCCCTCGTCAAAACCTCCAAAGCCAGCTATGAAGGCAGAATTGCGGCAGACACTAAAAACAAACACAAAGCCTTCTATAGTTATATCAAGAATATCCATGACAATACCCAGATTTGCAATGAGTTACTGCATAGTGGTACCTCCAATACTGAGCCAACAGATATTGCCAGCATACTGGCCAACAGATTCGGTGTCTACTTTAACCCTCCCTCCCCACTAAAGGGCCAATCTCAATACTGGAAGAATGTCAGGCACTCAACATTAATGTAGCACAAGTTAAAGCTGCATTGTCTAAAGCCAAGAATACAGCTTCCATGGGATGCGACAATATCCCTGGCTGTGTTCTACATGAATTACAAAGTAAACTGGCACTACATCTGTTCACTCACAGCCTCACCTCAGGCTTTGTCCCTACCAAATGACGCACTGCTACAGTCATCCCTCTCCATAAAGGAGGAGCAATTGCAGACCCTGGAAATTATCACCCCATTAGCCTGACAAGTCTGTTATGAAAGGCTATGGAGCACATCATCATTGACCTAATTAACAAGGATATAGGCAATCTCCAAACTCTAAATTCCACGCAATTTGGTTTTGTGAAAGGTAGATCTTGCCTGCTCAACCTGGTTGACTTCTTTGAATCAGTCACCAGAGCAGTGGATGAAGGTAAGGCAGTTCATACAGCCTGCCTTGATCTGTCCGAGGCCTTTGATACCATTCATCACTCAGGAATTATTGCTAAACTCAGCACACTAGGCATCAACCCCTATATCGTTAGGTGTGTTGGAAACTGGCTCACAGACAGAACCCACAGTCTGAAAGTAGTGGACTCCAAGTCAGACTGATGAACAGTCACGAGTGGAATCCTACAGGGATTGGTCCTGGGTCCTCTCCTGTTTGGCATCTACTTCTCAGAAGTCCAGGCCAACATGGAGAGACTCTGGTTGACCAAATTCGCAGATGACTGCAAGCTGGGAGGCATTATTAACTCCCCAAGTGATGCAGACATCCTACAGAAAGGCCTCACTGAGACCAGTGACTGGTGTCGAAACCATGGCCTTAAGATTAATGCCAAAAAATGCTTCATCATCCCCTATGGGAAAAACTCACTTCCCACTAATTACCACATCGATGGGAGCCCACTGACCACTGAAGGCATTATAAGAGATCTGGGGACACAGGTTGACAGCAACCTCTCCTTCGACCACCACATTGTCACTGTGGTCAGAAAGTCCTTCTATGTGGCAAATCTCATTACCAAGGGTTCTGCATCCAGGAAGAAAGAGGTCATCATTTCTCTCTATCTTCCCTCATTAGACCAATCATAGAGTATAATGCCCCATTTGGCATGTACCTCACTAGACACCTGAAACAGCTCTTACACATAGCTTTATAGGTTTATATGAGGCTACTAGCCTAATAGCACTATGGTGTGTAGAGGCCTAGCTGTGTAAAAACACAAGTACCCTTATCAAACATAGTTGGAGGGTTGCTTGTAGCAGAGCATATTTGTGAGCTGCACCAGCTAGCCCTGTTCATGAGGAACATAGGTGCCAGCTCAGAGGAGACTGTAAAATCACTTAATCAGTAGTCAAGTTTGTGATTAAGAGGGTCATTGAGTAGCACTGTTTCATACACAGTGTGAGCCTATTTCAGCCTCTGGGATGGCGCCTATGTCTCTCATAGACAGACCCAGTTGTTGCTGCTCACAAAATCACTCTGCTAACAATGACCATCTAAATATGCTTAATAAGGGTACTTGTGGTTTTACACAACTAGGTTTCTATTGCTTCATGTATAGCGATAACTATGTACTCCTAAAACTTACCAATACAGTATGTGAGAGATGCAAGTATACAATGAATCTAGAATAAGTGCTGTCACTCTCAAGTAACAATGAACCAGATATCAATCAGGTTGTCAGCACACACACTTTACCTCCTCAACAAACCAAGTGCACAACACATAAAGCCACATACACAGAGGTACTCATTAGAAGCTTACTGAAAGAGGAGAGACCTCATAAATGCAAACCTTCTGCACACATGATAGTCCCAACAGAACCCGCTACACATAAAAAGAGACGTATCAGTGTCTCACCCATTAAGCCATTAAGGCAAAACACCTTAAAACCAATGTTTTGGTCATAGGTGAACCCTTAGTTAGGCACACAGACATCCCCCTCACCAGGTTGTATGAGGAGAAAGTCACAGTCAGCTGCCTGTTAGGTGCCAAAATCTGCAAAGTCATGTATGCACTCAAGTCTCTCAACAACAACCCCAGTTACACATCTGTTGTACTCCATGTTGGAGTAAATGACATGTGATGTACCTCAGTGGACTATATGAAGAGATATGACTGACCTCTCAGATTATGTGTCCCAGCCAGGTATGCCCGTAGCCCTATGCATCATTCTGCCTTCACCCAGGATGATGCCTCAATGCAAATAAAATAATTATTGACTTCAGCAGTTGGTTTAGCTACTGGTGTCACTCCAGGGGGGATCCATTACTTGTCAGCCTGGGATGATATGGTCAACAAACCATGCTGCTTTGCCAGAGTTGTTTTTCTTCTGTCACCTCTTGCCTTTTGGTTACTGGCCATGGTACTTGCCTCCCCATAGTGACTTATTAGGCAATGTCATAAGAACAAACTTCCTGACATAAAAATATCTTCAAAAGATGAACTCAGGGTTATGCTGCTTAATGTTAGGAATCTAAATCAGAAACTACACTCAGTGGAAACACTTCTTACTTGGGAATATGTTGATGTTTGTGCAATCACAGAGACATGGTTTATGGCCACAGAGAATATGCCCACCATGAAACACTATAATGCTTTCCATACATTCAGGCTGCAAAATGAATATGAAAGAACCAAAAGAGGAAGCGCATCCATCTTCATAAAGGACACACACATCTCATGAGTGGTTCAGCAGTATGATTCCCTAGAGTTAGTACAAGTCCAACTAACTGTAGGAGAATCCACACCCCCTCCACATCATTGTTAGCTTCAGGTCCACCAACATGAGCCATGAAAAACACAAAGTGCCTTCCAGGACCTACTTGAGTTACCCATAATACAGCCAAACCTCCTAGGCATGGCTGACTTTAGTTATCCTTCCATCGGCTGGGTTACATATATGAGCTCAAACATGCTTGCCCTAAGGTTCCTTCACTTCGTGAACATGAATGCTCTGGAATAGATAGCCTCCACCCCCACAAGGAACTTGAATGTCCTTGACCTAGCACTCACCAATGTGGGAGATCGCTGCACCACCCCATGTGTGAGACCCTCCCTGCTAAGGTCTGGCCATAAATCAGTCACATTCAATGTAACAATCATGCCTGACCCCCCCTCAGGATCCAAAAGGTGGAAAAAATCTGTGCAAAGCAAACTATAGCGATGGCATATATAGTTTCAAACCTACTGTCAACACTGACAATAAAGACTCCTATGTGGAAGTGTATACAAATGCCCTGTATAAACACCTTTATAAGAGTATAGACTTAGCTGCACCAGAACAGATCAAAACTTCCTCATGAAAAAAGAAAAAGCCACCCTGGTGGACATCTATCATAAATAGATAATACAACAAGCGAAAGAAACTGATGTCCAGAAATAAGAGGGAACAGTCTCAGCAGAAGAACACCCTCCATAGCTTGAACAAGAAAATTAGAAATCTTGTAAAGTCCTCTAGAGCTAATTACAAAAATATATTAGTATCCATAGCTGAGGATAATCACAAGGCATTTTTAGTGATGTCTGTAATGTAAAAGGGAAGGCCTGGCTTTGCACCAAATTCAGAGTGGACAGTACCACATATACTTTGTCTCAAATTCAACCTGTGCACCCCCTGACTGTGCCTCAGTTTGGCCACCATCATCATCAGAGTCTGCAGATCCAGTGACATCAGGTGGCACAGGGCCCACACTCCCACTTTCATGATCACCTGTGACAAAAAGCATGAAACACAGGAATGCATTAATACCTGCACTACTGTTGTGCAATATATGCTAACAAACTACCAGTGTGGCCACTATTACAGACAGTACAGGAATGCAGCAGGCCTGAGATCAAAATCACAAACTACAAATTTCTTTAAATTGCTCAGCACTCATGACATAAAAATATTTGGCTTACCATCTGCAGAAGACATACTGCACTGTACTGCAGATATTCCAGGAAAAAGTTAGGCAAGAGGTAAGGGCAACATCATCACAATTAACAGTAACACAGGGGTATGCATTTATCCCTATATACATTCATTCACAGTATTTTGAACAAGAATGTGGCTGACAACTCCAAACTAAGCTTATAACTGTAACAATCTCCAATACCCCTCCAAAACCAGACATGTTGATACAGGTTTAACTTAGTCATTCCAGTTGTTACTATACAACAGTATTAAATTGTTGAGATATCAAAGTTTACCTGGAATCTCATCCTGGGATGTGCTTGCTGACTCAGAATGTGTTGCAATTACATCCAGGACATGCTGTATTGCACTCTCCTGGGAGCTGTCTGGATCTCTCAGATTGACTAGGAACTCTTCTTTGGGAGTTAGTGGTGGTTTCCTAGCAGGCCCTCCCCTGGTAACCATTTGGTCATGGACCACTTCAGTTGCTCGCTTTCCTGCAGGTGTTATCATGTCAGTGGCCCTGTGGTGCACCTGTTTGTATGTTCTGTCATGGCCACCCATGGTACTAACATCATGAACAATCTGCTACCATATTCGCAAGGTTTACCTTTAAAATGTTGAAAGTGATATGTTCAAGTGTTCACTTACCTAAACCAAAATTTTAAAACAACACTTTGCACACACTCACATGTGCAAACCCGTCACTTTAAGAAAGTTGACACTCAGAAATGTTGACTTTCACCAAAACTACCTGCAGTTCCGGATTTCTCCTGTGAACCTTTTGGAGGAGGTCAAGCCCCATACAACCCCCATGTGGGGGGGTTGCTCCCCCCCACTACTTAGATACACATACTCCAAGATTGCACTACAGTGAGGGAAAGGGTACATTTCCCGATCCCCACTATAGTGCAATCTCCACTCAAAACGCCTTATTCACAACAGTGAATGCTACTGTGCATTTGCTGTTGTGAATTCAACATCTTTCTTTCACTAAAACAAAACTTTGAAAAGTGGCTTTCGCACATGTTGTATTGCACAGATAGCCAACGACATTTTAAAGGTAAACCTATTCACATCCTACAGGCCATATCTCCCCATCCTGTTTCCAGGAGAAAAGCACCATCTTGCTAAAACCCATCGACTATGACTTGATTTTCAGGATCAGTGAAGTGGGGTCTCCATGTATTGACATGCCTGAGTGACATACTTGTAAGTGTCCTAAAAGACAACAGAAGTATAAAAAAAGGTAGCCAGTCAGTATTACCTGCTGGAGAAACATAAAACATGCTAGAGTTTGAAATGCTAACAACAGGCTGGATGCAAAACAAGGAGAGAAACAAGAGCAACATATCCTTGTTTGTGCCATAACAGTAAGTCACCTTTGCTCCCCCCCAAAAAAGAGCAGGCCATTCTTGTTTGTGCCATAACAGTAAGTCACCTTTGCCCCCCCCAAAAAAGAATAGGCCATTCTTGTCTGTGCCATAACCATACCTCTCAAGTGCACCTCATTATGAGGAACGTACCTCATTTGGGGTCTTAAAAAGTTCATGTTCCTCGAAGTTCCTCAAAGTTCCACATTGAAAGAGTCTACCACACATTCAGTGTTAGGAATTTTTTTAAGTGAAATCCATGGCAAATAGAAATTAATCATATTAATTCATTAAAGGATCTTCTTTATAAGTAAAACCAGCATATTTTAACCATTTTATGACCTTCCTAGCTGAAGTTGTTAGTAAGCCATTAGTATGTGTTCCATATTTTGCCCATTTGTTCCACATTATGAAGGCGAGTGTTCCTCATTTTGGAGATGGACGGTTGAGAGCTATGGCCATAACAGTAACTCTTCCTTGCCCCCCCCCCCAAAAAAAAAAAAAAGAACAGGCAAATGACTCATTTTGCTAACAAAACTTCTTAGAAATGCTAAAAGTGCTATCAAGGGACCTGTCCCTGACACATTTGTACATAGTTATCACACAGCATTCCATTTTCATGTATTGTCAGTCATGTGCACCACTGAAATGGCTTGACAAACAGGCCCATGCCATCAGTACACTTTTAACTAATGCACACAGATAAAAGTGTAAAAGCCTTTGCTTCACAATGTTCTTAAATACATTCCAGAATAGGAAATATATAGGTGACAAAATGGGTGCATACCTGATGAAGTTCAGTACACCTCTGTACAGCTATATCCTGGAGATAAAGCATTTTTGCAGACTGCATCTGTCTTTGTGTTTCATATATGCAAATGACAGCATAAGCAGCTGAATTGCATGTTAATCAATCAGTCAAACACGGTGGAGCTATTCAACAAGATATAAAGCTTCCATGTAGCCTCCATTCTGTTTTTTCCTGAATACTTCAATACCATTGGAGTAGAGACAAGGACATTTTAAAGGGACACAATGCTAGGTGCTGCTGCAGCTTTGCTCCATATGTATGTACTACAGGTTGAAATCAATGCTCCTGGTGCTGGTGACTATAGGCTTAGGCAGAGAAGAAGAGTGTCCAGGCCCAGGTTAATTTTTCAAATGCTACATGACCCGGAGATTGTAGAGTGCTACAGGGTGAGCAGGGGCACATTACAAGAGCTCTGTGAGCTCTGCCACCCTCAGCTCAGAACCAGAGCCAACCAAGTGGAACCCATCACAGTGGAAACTAAGGTATGTGTAGCCCTTAGAATATTAGCTACAGGTACCTTTTAAAGACTAACTGGGGACATGATGGATGTGTCACAAGCATCAGCATCTAGGACCCTCCACCAGTTCCTGGATGCTATGCTCATACATGCCAGTGAGCGCATATGTTTTTCTCATAGTTCTGAGGAGAAGGCCAGCAATATGCAACAGTTCTACCAGTGAATGCACTACCCTTAAGTACTGGGTGCCATAGATTTCACTCCTGTACACATTAAGGCATAACCTGGTGAGCAGGGTAGAATCTACATAAACCACAAGGGATACCACTCCATCTGCCAAGTCATGTGTGATGTCACACATCACAGCTGTACTAGGGTGACATCCCACAGGGCCATTTACTGGGGTATGCTGGCTATGTACTGGAACCATGGCTGATGACACCCATCAGTAGTGCAGACACACCCATGGAAGAATGCTATAATGAGGTACACACACAAACCATAAACATCACAGAGTGAGTGTTTGGGCTGCTAAAGTCAAGGTTCCGGTGCCTAGATACATCTGGTGGAGCCCTGCCATATAATCCATTCACATATACACAAATATTCATGGCATGTGCTATGCTCCACAGTTTGATCCTGTTAAAACAGCTGCAGCAGGATCAGCAAGGGGAAGGGCCACACAAACTCCTCAACCAACACCTAGGCCACCACAGCCTCAGTCACAGAAGGACTCTGAGGGGGGACCACCAGCTGCTGTGGCTGGAGGCCGACATAGGTGTGCTCAGCATGCCCTTGCTTTTGCTAAGAGACAATGCATAGCACTTTCACTGACCACCTAGGGGCCTAATATCTTTCTCCTACTCAAGTTCATATAGTAAAACTGATGCCATGCAACTCGCACAACCTTTACCTCCCCATGTATTGGCTGTGTACTGCTTGCATCAGACAGAGTCAGCCCTGAACTAAAACTGTGTTAACTGCTGCATTTGCAAGGTAAGTCCTGAACCTAGAATGTATTCTTTAAGAATATCATGGTATATCTTTGTATTTCATCTCTTGTTACAGTAAACAAGTAGAAAGTGGGAGTTTTCTACAAATATTACCATAACATGTGACAACAGAGACTTATTTGACTTATATGTGTCCATTAGCAAGTAGTAGGCCTCAGGCATCATCGTTTCACACAGTCATACCTCTCAAAAGTACTGATGGTCACTGCATGCCCTCAGTTTAGCACTATATGTTTGCACTGGAAAATTATTGAAGAGAGAAGTTAGAAAGTAATGATACACATTGCAGTTTCTGACTTCACAACCCTCACAAGATCAAATGTCAGGAAGGATGCAAAACAAGTACAGTAACAAGAGCACCATATCCTTGTTTGTGCTATAACATTAATCACCCCCCCCCCCCACCAAAAGCTCATTCTGTACTTGTTTGTGCCATTTAACCTGCCCTTCGGTTGTTTGCAAATGCATATCATGTTATTGCCAGTTAATATCTTGACACATTTTAAGGGTAATGATATAGCATGTCTTACAGATTGCATGTCTGGTCAGATAACTGATGAATGACCAGGAAACACAGCTGTATATTTGCAAGAAATAATCATAACAGGTTGTGTGATCACTAAGTGCACTACATCCAAATATAATTAAAGGTTCATAGATTTAAGCCTAGCCAATTATGCCATGTGAGAATCAAACACTGCAACTTGTATCTGTAAGGTAAATGTCTTAACCATGATGCAAACCTCTACGTGTTGGTTTGATACCAGTGTACAATCTGTTGCAGTTGGTTGTGTGATGAATGACTTCAGTTCTTTGCTTCAAAGCTGTTTGTGTGGCAAAGAGGGATAAGGCACCCATCTCTTTTCATTTTTTAAACAACTTTTTATTAATTTTAAAACAAAGATTGTACAAAATTATTTAAAGATAAATAGAACAAAACCATGACTATTTATAGATGTCCACAACAAAATTAAACATAGAAAACTAAATCATTAACATTTATTAAGTAAATCAATTAATTTTGACCAAAATCTAAACTGATGAATAATATTCAAAGTTCTCATTTTGGCAGTTGACAATTCTTTTTTTACAAACATTGTTTGCTAAATTAATGAATTCAGTGAAAGAAAGAGTAGTTTTACAATTCCAGTTCTTTGTGACTGTTTTTCTTGCTATAGCTAAAATGGACCAAAACAGGGGCACCTGCACCCTAGGAACGGAATCTGGAACTGGAGCATTAAATAAATAAATGAGTTAGAAATTATACAAATATCTGCCCACAAAGCTTAGGCA